>NC_047086.1:64092917-64408194 GCF_902459505.1 Geotrypetes seraphini | reverse complement strand
ACGGGGCGGTGAATGGGATGGCGATGACGGTGACGGGGCGGTGAAGGGAATGGCGGTGACGGGGCGGTGCAGAGGATGGTGGGACGGGGACGGGGCGGTGACGGGGACAGATTTTTTCCCCGTGTCATTCTCTACACCACAGCAATTGAGCTTTCAAGATTTCCAAATAGATCTCATACATATTCATTGTGAAAATCTTGAAAATTTGACTAGGTTGTGGTCCTCAAGGTTTGTGGTTGCCAACCCCCACATTATCTTCTCTTGAGTGGAAAGAAATAAGAATCATCGTCTATACAGATTGTACAGAAGAGTTTTGCATTGTACATAATTTGATTCTGGGTTTCACTTACTTTCCTGCCTCTCTTCAGGAAGCGTAATTTCATATTAGTGAAATAATAACTTGTTGTTTATACAGCACACTTTGTCCAATTAGGATACGGTCGCATTTTACTGTCTAATATTTTGTATAGATGTACATAGTCTATTTGGTAAACTACCTGATATCTTGAGATATAATCTGCTTGTATTTATTTCTATATAGTTTGACAAATCATATGCCTACAATGTTCGCCATAGCTATGGGAAAGAAGGTAAAAGGACTGACTACACACCATACAGCTGTATGAAGATTATTCTGACCAATCCACCTAGTCAAGGGGATTATCATGGTGAGTACTCGTACCAGATATGTTCACAAAATACAGCAGACAAGTAGCATAAGGACAATTTTTGCACTGTGTAATTAGCAGGCACTAGTTTGTAATTCATGTTGTTCAACACTGGCTCATACAAGAGATTTTTTTATGGCAGCATATTTCACAGGCATGGCTCTCAAGGATAGCACATTTCTTAAACAATTTCGTATTGGTTTCTCTTTTAATTTGATTTCGCTTATTGGTCTTATTCATTAGACCCCTGAGGAAGGCCAGTATAGCCAAAACACAGACCGTGTCGGGTCCTCTGACTTCTACTATTGTTACAATTCAATATAGGCATAGACCTTAGTTGCATTACCCGTTGGAAGGATATTTTGGTATTTGTTATTGTACCCATTGGACCATTTTTTGGCTTTGGATCTCCTGATTCCATCCAAGGTCATCACTCAACATTGGCACAGAATTTAGCTGTATCATCTGCTGGAAGGATATTTTGGAACTTGTTATACTTATTGTGACATTTACAGAACCACTTTTTGTTTTAATAAACTTGGTTCATCCAGTTTATCGATGCCACTTTCCTGAGTGTTTTTATGTACAGTCGACTCCACCTAAGTGCACGTCGGTTAAGTGCACACTTTGGTTATCCGCAGCCTACCACCATGGTCCTGTTTTTTTAACATTAAAGTCAATGGACGTAAACTCCGGATATTTGCAATTCTGATAAGCATACAATCCGCTTATGCGCACTGATGTCATAGTTCCCATCTGTATTCTTTCACGTAATGTTCACTACAGTTAAAAGCAATCACGTAGATGAGCCATGTGTTTCGGAACAGCAGTCTAGGCCTGGCCATGTATTCGAACTTTTGGAACTGCACCATGGTGTTGCCTGGACAAAAATCATTAGCTCTGGCTGAATGTGTTCACCATGCTGATGTCAGATGTCACTTAGGCGTTGTTATTATAGTTTCGGGACGCGTGGGAGTCCAGCTCCGCCCCCCGAAACCCCCTGCAACCCAGCTCTTGCCTGCGCTTCCTTCAGGGCAGCTCCATAGATACTGGGAGCTGCCCCATCGTTGATTCAGACTCCAGCCGCAGAGGGAGATCTTCGGGCAGCTTGGGAGCCCTGCTCCGCCACCCGAAACCCCCTGCAGTTCTTTTTGCCTGCTTTCACCTCTTCAGGGCAGCTCCATTGATACCGGGAGCTGCCCCAACTCAGCCGGACCGTCCCGTTGCAGGGAAAGAGGTTTCGGGACGCGTGGGAGTCCAGCTCCGCCCCCCGAAACCTCCTGCAACCCAGCTCTTGCCTGCGCTTCCTTCAGGGCAGCTCCATAGATACTGAATACAATTTACTCTGAAATACTAGCATGAACACAATTTACTAAATTATAGCTTAATAACCACTTCTTATTGCACATTAATACTCATTGCTCACATACTGTATTGAACATCAATGCTCATTGCTCACCTACTGTATTGCTGTATTGCTTTAATCTGACTAGTCTGTTAAAAAAAAACCAAAAAAACAAAAAAGGGATATATTCTTAACTCCTAATCTCTTACCACTTAATTTTACCTCTCTGTGCTTCGAACCCCCTCCTTTCCACCTCCACCCCGAGTGCGGAATCATATCATGGCCTAACCCCCATCAATGTGCAATTCTGCTTCTACTTTTTCTCCTCATCCTCAGGATATGCACTGCAGATCCTTATGCCACAACCCCCATTCCTGTACACATCTCCTTATACCGCCCAATAAAACCAAAAGTTCCTACGGTCTCTTCCCACACGCCTCAGAGCCAACCTAATACCAGTTCACCTCCAAACCCTCCACCCGCCCGCTATTCTTATAAGCGCTACCCAAAAAAACCTAGGTCTCTAAAAAAAATTAGCCTACTCTCACGACTACCCTGTCACCCACTCCAACCAACAGAACCTACTAGGTTTCTACCTAAATATTAGATCACTGAAGAACAAAGCCATTCTGATCAAAGACTGGCTGAGTGAAACTAACCCAGACTTTGTCCTACTCACTGAAACGTGGCTGCACTCCGACAAGGACATCATAATCAAAGACTGTCTACCCCCAGTATTTAAGATTCTCTCCCTGGCCAGAACCTGGGGAAGAGGTGGTGGTCTAGCTATAATCTTCAGAAACCACCTCAACTGCTCTCTACTTAACACCAAGTCCTCTCCTAACTCTGAAATACTAGCCTGTTCTCTTAAGTCAAAATCCCTGGCCGCCTCCCTAACAATTACTCTATTCTATATCCCACCAAAAAAATGGAATCTAGCCAAAGAGGACTTTGCGGAAGCCTTACTTACTAACTCCTTAACAAGCCAATAAAACCTACTGTGCGGGGACATCAACATCCACCTCGAGCAACTTGATCAACCAGAAATATCAGATTTCTGGTCTCTCATCACCCAACTAGGCT
Source organism: Geotrypetes seraphini (assembly GCF_902459505.1). Taxonomy (NCBI): domain Eukaryota; kingdom Metazoa; phylum Chordata; class Amphibia; order Gymnophiona; family Dermophiidae; genus Geotrypetes; species Geotrypetes seraphini. The sequence goes on along the minus strand of NC_047086.1, from coordinate 64,405,098 downwards.
TCTTCAAACCCCCACCAACCAAAACTCATCAAAGAGGTCATCAGCTAGACCTGGTGACCTTCTCCTCCAAAGTACTGTCCAGCCCAAAATTTAATTGGATCAAATCCAATTGGTCAGATTCCCTATGGTCTGATCACAGAATCTGTGACTTTTCCATTGACTGCCAACAAAAACCCTCTAAAAACGACAAAGCAAGAAATATCAAAACTATCACCTCCAGGGGTAAGATTGACCCAGAGGAATTTTGGGCCCGCTACGAAAAGAACACAAAACTAAGTGAAGAAACAGAACAACTTATGACAGATTGGATCAACGACAGCACAAACATTTTAAACGAAATAGCCCCCATAAAAACCCGCCAAATCAGAACTACAAAGCAGGAGGGATGGTTCGATGCAGAGCTACTTCAGTTGAAGAGGGACCTTAGAAAATCGGAAAGAGTATGGCTAAAATCGGGATCCCAGGAACACAGAGACGCCTGGAGACTTAAACTAAAAACCTATAAAAACCTTACCAAGGAAAAAAGGAAAAAATTCTATTCACACAAAATTGGTGACATTACAAATAACAGTAGCACTCTCTTTAAGCTGGTTAATGACCTATACTACATCGAGACACTCACCAACAACCATGAAGATTCCACATTAACCGCAAACACCTTAGCTGATTTTTTCACCTCCAAGATTCAAAAACTAAGATCTACTTTACCTACCTCGACTAATCCTCTTGAGCTTTTTCCCATTCTTCCTGACACCGACATATATAAACTAGAACAAGGGTCCAGAGCAGATCTAAACTGGAACCAATTCAAAACACTGGACTGGGAAACCTTCAATAAACTCTACAACAAATATTCTAACTCCTTCTGCAAACTAGACACCTGCCCTCCAAACATCATGAAAACTGCGCCCATCCACTTCAAAGCCAACATGCTAACCTGGGTGAACTTCCTACTTTCCTCACGATACTTTCCTCCAGACCAAGGCCATATTATGTTAACCCCAATCATAAAAAACACGAAAGAACCCCCAAACGCCCCTTCTAATTACAGACCAATCGCTAGCATCCCTCTTTTCACCAAAATAGCTGAAGGGGTGGTAAAAGCTGATCTCACCGCTTATCTGGATAAATTCAACATACTAAGTGACAATCAATCGGGCTTTCGAACAGACCACAGCACCGAAACCATCATAGCAGCCTTAATTGACCACTTGCACACCCTTTTCAGCCTGGGCTCCAGCGCCTTGATCCTCCAACTCGACTTGAGCAGTGCATTCGACCTAGTAGACCACAACATTCTCCTTGAATGCCTGACTCACATAGGTATCTCCGACCAGGTCCTCAATTGGTTTCGCGGATTCCTACAAAACAGATCTTACAGAGTACTTAAAAACGACTCTTCCTCACCTAGCTGGGTTAACTCCTGCGGGGTGCCACAAGGCTCCCCCCTGTCCCCCACACTATTTAATATCTACCTCGCCTCCCTGGGTAACCTCCTTCATAACCTCAAACTCAAATTCTTCATCTATGCAGATGACATCACAATAGTCATCCCACTCTCCACTTTCTCCCCAGAACTTCTAGCCTACATCACAAGCATACTCAATCAAATAGAACTCTGGATGCTATCCTACAGATTAAAACTAAACCCGGATAAAACAAAATTCTTCCTAGCCTCCCCCAATGACAAAATCAAAGACTCCACAGTCCAGGTGAAAGGTCTGGTCTTCCCCCTCGAACAAACATTAAAAATACTGGGAGTCACTCTAGACAAACATCTATCGCTAGAAAATCACACCGATCTTACTGTCAAGAAATGCTTCTCGGTGCTCTGGAAACTGCGTACCTTAAAAAAATACTTTGACAACTCCTCTTTCCTCCTTTTGGTACAGTCCTCCGTGCTCAGTGTACTAGACTATTGCAATGTCATTTATTTGTGCTCCACAAAGAAAACCATGAGGAGACTAAAATTGATCCAGAACACTGCCGTCCGCCTCATATTCGGCCTGAACAAATGGGACCACATCACGCCTTTCTACCACCAACTGCATTAGCTCCCTTTCGAATCCAGAGCCCTATTCAAATTCGCCTGCTTCTGCTACAAAACAGTTTTTGGCCTATTACCAAGTTACCTCAATCACCATTTCACTCTGAATCTCACCAACAAGAAATCCCGCAGAACCCAGCTGTTCGTCTTCCCTTCCCTAAAATTATGTCACTTCAATAGATTTCTCAACAAAACCTTTGCTTACCAGGCGGCTAAGCTGAACCCTTGGCTTGCCCAAATGATACTCGAGGCCCCCTCTTACCGTAGTTTTAGAAAACTTCTCAAAACGCACCTCTTCCGCGAACAGGGCTCTTAATCCCCCTTGCCCCCGGCTTCTCCCCTTTCCCACTCTCCCCCGTTCCTTCTGCTCCCTCTCCTCCCCCCCCCCTCCACACTTGGTCTCACTCTCGTTATCGCTTACCAACCCTACCTTCTGTCTTACCATTACCCCTGCTAAATCTCAGTTATAGATTTCCCCTCGCCCTCCCTCTTCATTGCCTGTATTTTTTGTTAAAATTCTGTAATTTTGTAATTTTGTCAAAATTTTGTAAATCCGTGTATCACCGCGGACCTTAATTAATGAATGTGAACCGCCTAGAACTTTTTGGGTATGGCGGTATACAAGAATAAAAAATTATTATTATTATTATAAATTGGAATGGCCTGTCACCTGAGAGTGGTGTACTCCAGGTCCTTCTGCAGTTGCTCACATATGGTCTCCCAATTAAAGTGATAGAAACCTATATACCGCTTTCAAATGTAGCAAAGCTGTTGGCTTCAAGGTGCCTGCCTGTTGAATATGAAAGCAACAAAAACCAAGGGATAATCGCAAACTTCAAACGTGATTACAGGTCACTTTTCCTAAGATATGTGATGGCAGTGATTGATGCAAGCACGTAATCCTGCCCCCGAGCTGCTGATCTTGCGAGAAAAATGTCGCTGCTCGACTCTTCTTCACATGGTACGCCGATTAAGCGCACGCTCTCTTTAAGTACACGTGGCAAACCGTTTCGAAGGGCTTGCACTTAAGCGGAGTCAACTGTATTTGTCACTGTCCAACATAGTGCTTTATTATTGTTCAGGTTATTTGTTTTGCTAAACTGGGTCAAGCATAAGAATTATGTTCAGATACGCTTCAGTGTGCACTAGGATGATAAAAAAAAAATCAAGTTCATGGGATATGACCTCCACAAGTCTATTTTTGTTCTGTGTCTAGCCACTATTAATTGTGCTAAATTATAAGCCTTTTGGTGAGCATTTAGAGGTTGCTCAATGATTTTTAATTTAATACGTAAAATGCAAGTACATTTTCCATCTAAACCTGAACTGTGAGCAAATGCAAAGAAGTTAAAATATATACTGTGTTAACAGCTGAAAATAGGCTTGTTGGCCTAATTATTTATTATTATGCAATGTTCAGTGATGACTGGTAACTAATGTCATTATTCAGTAAATACAGTATGTTAATGTATATTAGAGTATGTCATATAGTAAATACAAAATGTTATGTATAAACGTTGAATGGTAGTCCTTTGTTCAGTCAGTATTCGTCAATGTGGCTTTGGAGCAAGTTGGATAGGTCTTTCTGTGCTGAACAATAAAGCAAAGGAGGAGTTGCTTCTGTTCCTCATTCTTTGTGAAACTTGAATTATACTGCTGCATTAAGGCAACTGCTCTTTCAGTGGAGTCAATGACTACTGTTATTGATTATGCTGACTGCTTCAAATATTGGTAGTTTGGATCATCTCTGCAGTTTGTAGGATCTTTAACCAGAAATTGTTGAGCCTCTTGTTCATTTGTCAAGAACATCAGAGAAGACATAAGTTCTCTTTCTTATACATGATGCCAGGCCGATGGAACTGAGTGACTCGGGAGGGCAGTTAAGATGTTTCACCAAACTTGTGGAAGCTGAAGGTTTGCCACCATCTAGGACTTTACATAGTAACATAGTAAATGATTGCAGATAAAGACCCAAATGGTCCTTCTTATACAATCCCTCTTTATTCTGGATTGATGAATTATTTACCTATGGAAACCATTGATTGTAGGATCTTTACTTAATAAAGAACTGCTAGATGCCCTCTACTATGGCTTCTTATGCCATAGCCTGGAAGGTTTTTCACAGTGGTGTGCTAAGGGCCAGGTGGAACCTGAGAGGGCTCCTATTTCGTTAGTCCAGGCTTTTCTTCCGGCAGGCCTAGAGAGGGTTTTAGCAGTGGCCTCCCTTGATGTTCAGGGTGCAGGCTGTTCATGCTTCTGAGCATGCAGAGACTAGTTCGCTTACTGCTTGTCCAGATGTGCCCAGATTTATGAGAGGGGCGCTTCGTTTTTGGCCTCCTATGCGTCATCCTTTCCCTTCATGGAAACTTAGCATCGTTCTTTAGGGCTTTCGAGCCACCGATGGCAGTTACTCTAATGGATCTGACGATCAAGACTGTCCTTCTGGTCGCCATTGTCTCAGCACAGCGTATTTTGATGCTTCAGGCTCTTTCACACGTATTCCAGATGCAGGAGTTGTTCTCTGTACTGTGCCTTCCTTTCTGCCAACGATGTTTTTCACCTTCCAGGTCAACCAGGAGTTTGTTTGCCTGTGTTTCCTTCCTCAGGTTTGGAGCAACAGGATCAGATCTTGCACAAGTTGAATGTCTCCACTATTTGGAGAGGTCTAAAGATTTCCGGCTGTCTGATCACCTATTTGTCCTGAGTGCGGCGCTTCGCTGTGTTCGGCTGCAGTTCAATTCCTTGCTCACTTAATGGGTTTGACTTACCATTTTCCAAACCGTACATTTTCTTCTATACCACAACTTTCAGCTAGAATTAACTTCGGTTTACAACAAATTTAAGCTCAGGACATGTACATTGGATGTAGAATTGGGGGAATCAAAGGGTTACAACAAGATTTAGGGACTGGACATGAGGAAAGAGCAGGGGGTAGGCTCATAGGATTTTGCTACAGGTCTAAGGAGAAAAGATGGGTCTTAAGATTCATTCTGAAGGTTTTGGACTGGCATTGCTGTCACAAGTGAAGGGGAAGACCATTCCATGTCCTGGGTTCCTAGTATGCAAACATTGAGTTGTGCAGCTTCTTCCTATGTACGCCTGGGGGGTGGAGGGGGGTGGAGGAAGGCCTGTTTGTACCATTGGAGTGTTCTTAGCCTTTAGGAAGGAGTGTGGCACAGTGGTTAGAACTCCAGCTTCAGCATCCTAAGATTGTGGGTTCAAATCCACACTGCTCCTTGTGACCCTGGGCAAGTCACTTAATCCCCCCCCCCCATTGCCCCAGGTACATTAGATAGATTGTGAGCCCAGTGGGACAGACAGGGAAAAATGCTTGAGTAGGACGTCGTCGACAGAATTGAGAGAATCCCGGAAGGAGCTGAGACGGAGGAGACAGCAGTGATAATCCACGTTGGAACCAACGACATCAGCAGGAGAAACTACAACAGGACTACACTAACTGAGCATTTCAAGATCCTGGGGAGGAAACTGAAGCTGAGGACAAGGAAGATAGCCTTCTCAGAGATCCTGCCAGTACCAAGGGCGGATACAAGGAGGCAGACCAAGCTGCAAGCAATAAACGGTTGGCTGAGGAGATGGTGCGAAGAGGAGGGCTTCCACTTTGTACGGAACTGGGCAACTCTACAGGAGGGACGGACTGCACCTGAGCACGGCTGGGACGAGGATGCTGGCACGCAAGAACCACAACGACAGCACTCAATTTCAGAAAAGGAAATTATGAGACCATGAGGAAAATGGTGGGAAAGAAACTCAATAATAGCTCAGGGAGGATGGAGACCGTAGAGAAAGCCTGGGCCCTACTCAAGGGCACGGTGCACGAAGCACAGAACCTGTATGTCCCCAGGTTCAGGAAGGGGTGCAAAAAGAATCGAACCAAAAACCAGTGTGGATGACAAATGCAGTGAAAAAGGCGATAAGTGACAAGAAAGCATCGTTCAGAAAATGGAAAAAGGACTAAACAAAGGACAACCAGAAGGAGCACAAAAGACACCAAAGGGAATGTCACCGAGTGGTTAGAAAAGCAAAAAGAGAATATGAGGAGAGACTGGCGGGGGAAACAATAAACTTCAAATCATTCTTCAGGTACGTGAAGGGGAAGCAACCGGCCAGGGAGGAAATGGGACCATTGGACAATGGAGACAAGAAGGGAGTGGTAAAGGAGGAAAAAGGGATAGCTGACAGGTTAAATAAGTTCTTCTCGTCAGTCTTCACGAGAGAGGACACATCCAATATTCCAGAACCCGAGGAGATCATAAATGGGGATCAGGATGAAAAGCTGGTCCAACTAGACGTAAGCCAAGAGGATGTCCTCCGACAGATTGACAGACTAAATAGCGACAAATCACCGGGTCTGGACGGCATCCACCCAAGGGTACTCAAAGAGCTAAGGAACGAAATAGCGGAACCACTTCGCCAAATATGTAACCTAACCTTAAAAACTGGGGAGATCCTGGAGGACTGGAAAATAGCGAATGTCACGCCCATCTTTAAGAAGGGTTCAAGGGGTGACCCGGGAAACTACAGGCCAGTGAGCCTGACCTCGGTTCCGGAAAAGATGGAAGCACTGGTTAAGGACAGCATATGTGATCACATAGAAAACAATGGACTGCTGAAGGCGAGCCAGCACGGCTTCTGCAAGGGAAGGTCGTGTCTCACAAACTTACTGTACTTCTTTGAGGCGATAAACAGCCAGATGGATAAAGGGGAATCCATAGACATCATTTACCTTGACTTCCAAAAAGCCTTCGACAAGATACCACTGGAACGGCTGCTTAAGAAGCTGTGGAACCACAGGGTGCAAGGGGATGTCCACCGATGGATCAAAAACTGGCTGGCAGGCAGGAAACAGAGGGTTGGAGTAAAGGGCCATTACTCAGACTGGCTATGGGTCACGAGCGGAGTTCCACAGGGGTCGGTGCTGGGACCGCTCCTGTTCAATATATTTATTAATGACCTGGAGGCGGGAACAAAATGTGAGGTTATCAAATTTGCGGATGACACCAAACTCTGCAGCAGGGTTAGAACCGTGGAAGACTGTGAAGACCTGCAAAGGGACCTAACGATACTGGAAGAGTGGGCAAAAAAGTGGCAAATGAGCTTTAACATAGAGAAATGCAAGGTCATGCATGTAGGGAAAAAGAACCCGATGTTCAGCTACAAAATGGGGGGATCACTGCTAGGGGTAAGTAACCTTGAAAGAGACCTGGGGGTGATTATAGACACAACATTGAAGCGAACAAAATGTTGGGTATCATTAAGAAGGGGGGTTGGGACATTTTGATGGGGTTGTCGTTAGTGGGGGTCAGGTAGTAGAGGTTGTGTATCCTCCTGCTGGCGATCTTTAGGGAGCAGGGCCTACTGGCAGGAAGGGTTGAGCACCTTCCTGCTGGCGATCGTGGGGTTCTGTGGGCAGGATGGGTTGGGCACCCTCCTGCCATGATCGTCGGGGGTGGGGTGGGGGGGTCTACTGGCAGGAAGGGTTGAGCACCTCCCGCCGAGATTGTCAAGGGGGTGGGGGGGAGAGGGGACACTGGCGGCAATAGCCGCTATACTAATCGCAGCAGGGAGATCCCTTGCCGCGATTAAGTATAGCAGACACGTCTACTTACCATGTAGAGCAGCATATTGCTGGCCTACATTGTAAGCATCTCCCGCTCTACTAGGGAGACGCATAAGGCGGCCTAGGTTCGCCTAAGGCTACCGCCTAGCATTTTTTTTAGAAAACGTGCCTTCCGATTGGCTGATTAGACAGCTGTAGGACGCCTATAGCTGCCTACAATCGGGACGCACTTTACAGAATCGGGGCTCTAGTGTATGGAATCCTACAGGAACTAACAGAAGAAGATTATCGAAGGTAAAAACCTAATCTTCCAATAATTCACAAATGTTAAATAAAAAGATTGAACTAAAAAAACCCATATGGTTAAATTGCATTGATTATGTATCTTTGTTTTAACTATGTCAGGATGCCCATTCCGTCACACTGATCCTGAGCTACTGAAGCAGAAGCTCCAGACATACAAAATCTCTCCCACTGGGATAAACCAGGTAGGGCAAATCTGATTTATATTTCTCAATGATTGCAAGAGATTTCCTTTTGGTATCATTTAACTGTTAGTGTAGTAGCGCTATGTACAGCAGAACAGCTCTTTCGAACTGAAAAATTTACCTCCAGATCTAATGTTCATAACTTGATACATTGCAAGAAATTAATGCTTTAAGGATAAAGAGCAGAGTTTTATTTATTTATTTATTTTTAATACTTACTGAGCTAAAATAAATGAGAACATTTGCTTTCCATACTCCTTTCAACAGTAAACCTCTGGCCACTCATCCGCTTATATCCCAGTTTTATGAAAGGACTTTTCAACTCCAAACCTCCACTCAAGCCCCTTCTCACTACTGTCTAGAATCCTATTCTAGATGAGATGGTCGTTTCAGCCAAGCAGTTTTACAGAATTAATTTTCTTCCTAATGGCCAACTCTCCCTCCATCCCATTTCAGTAAGACTGGGAGTTCCACATGTGGGAATATGCTGCCTTCTTGTCCTAGGATAAAGCACAGTTACTTACCATAACAGTTGTTATCCATAGACTCACATCTCTCCCACCTCCCCTGGTTGGCTTCTTAGCTTTCTTATGGAACTGAGGAACGGGCGGGAAGGCATTCATACATGCACAGTGCAGGCAGTCTCGAAGTTTTGCAAAGCTTAAAGTGACAGTGCACTGTTCACTGTCTGTACCGAGCTCCATGGATGATATCACCACATGTGAATATCTGCCTGCTGTCTCCAGATAATGCCTGTTACGATAAGTAACTATGCTTTACATGGAGCTAATATTGATAAAGGACAGAGGGCCCCCACAAGAAGAAAAAAAGGAGTGATCTAGGGCACTGTTCTTCAACTGCCGGTCCGCAGGAAATTTCTGCTGGTCCGCACAGGGCCGGCAAGATTAAGGTGACCATAGGTCCCGTTTTCAGACCTCCTGTCCCGTTATCCCCACACACAGCTTTGTGACACCGAAATGTCCCGTTTTCAGGGACAGTGTCCCGAAGCTGTGCTCAGGGACAACGCGACAGGCGATCATTTCCTGTCCCTACCTGTCGTGCAAAAAAAAAGCATCCCCCCTTCCTTTCACCTGGTCCGCTGCTATCTTACCGCCCTGCTGCTGCTGCTGCTAAAGCCGACAGGAAGTTTGCTTTCCTATGTCAATTCTAACATTGGAGAGGATGTTCTGGGCCAGCCAATTGCTTTGGCCAGGGAGGTAGACAGGCAGGCAGGCTGGCTTCGGGGTTGGGGTTGGGACAAAGTCTGGAAGGCAGTGAGAGGGACAGGAAGGAGGCACTGGGGGCACTAAAGAAATGGGAAGGATGCACTGGGGGCACTAAGGACATGGGAAGGAGGCACTGGGGGCACTAAAGACATGGGAAGGAGGCACTGGGGGCACTAAAGACATGGGAAGGATGCACTGGGGGCAGTAAGGACATGGGAAAGAGGCACTGGGGGCACTAAAGACATGGGAAGGAGCCACCGGGGGCACTAAAGACAGGAAGGGGCACTAAGGACATGGGAAGGAGGCACTGGGGGCACTAAAGACAGGAAGGGGCACTAAGGACATGGGAAGGAGGCACTGGGGCACTAAAGACATGGGAAGGAGGCACCGGGGGCACTAAGGACATAGGAAGGAAAGAGGGAGGGAATAGAAAGGGACAATTCTTGGGCCTGAGTGCAGAAAGAAAGAAATGAAAGAAAGGATACACAGACAGAAGGAAACGCAACCCGAGACTCATGAAATCACCAGACAGAAAAGGTAGGAAAAATGATTTTATTTTCAATTTAGTGATCAAAACGTGTCAGTTTTGAGAGTTTATATTTGCTGTCTATATTTTGCACTATATTTGACTATTTTTTCTATAGTTACTGAGGTGATCGAGCTCGCAGAGATGGGGTGGAAACGGGGTTTTTAAATTTTAGTCCTAGTAGTTTGCCGGTCCACAAAATAATTCTTTTATTTCTGCCAGACCACGGGTGTAAAAAGATTGAAAAACACTGATCTAGGGAATTGATGTTCTTTTTAATCACTTTGTCATGTGATCACTCAAGCACAGAGCTCAAGATAAGAGGAGCAAAATCCCAGACCAGACTAAATCTCATAGAGTATCCTCCCAGCTATTTGTGACTTTTGATCCTAACAGAATCAGAGTTTCTGTTAACAAGAGAGCAATCTCTACTTGGCTGGCGGACTATATCTCCTTTGCACATACTCAGGTTGGATGATGCTACAGAGCTGTGTAACAGCATACAAAGTCTGAGCTATGGCTGCCTCAGTAGCTCATTTTTGTTCCACATCTGTTGAGGACATCTGCAAAGCAGCTACACTCCTCCCTCCATATTATTGGGGGTTAGGTGCATTGCTGCCCCAAGAATAAGAAAAATTTGTGAATTACTATAGGGCTGACTCTGATCTATCCCAGCTTCCCAGACCGCTCCACTTACTTTTTAAAGCCAGGTGATCTAGAGGTGATCGAGCTTCCTATGCTCCTTCCCTGTGCAGAGCCTTGAACAAAATTAGTTGCCATGAGTTCCCGCCGTAGTCTCTCGAGACCATGGGAACTCACGGAAGCCATTTTTGTTTGTGGCTCTGCATGGGGCAGGAGGCGGGGTGGGTCAGCGAGAAGAAAACCATGAGTAATCGAAGTTGCAAGTTCCATACCTGCGAATATGGAGGGGGACCTGTACTTGGTCCTTGATCATATCTTCACATCTCACTACTGTTAAAACTACACTCCAAGAGATAGTTGCTTTGGACAAGCAGTTCTACAGAATCTTTTTACTTCCTTAGTGCTTACTTTCCCTCTAACCCTTTTGATTTTTGCCAGACTTATATTTATATATCCATTATCTTTCTCCAGTCATGATCCTGGCAGCTTGGGAGTCCTACATTTGAGAATATAATACCTGCTTGCACTTGGAGAAAGCAAAGTAGTTGTTCTCCAAGGAGCAGAAATATAGCTTCACAACCTGCCCACTTCCCATAGTTGGCTTCTTAGCTTTGTTACTGAACTGATGGTTCCACAAGCTGACATCGGGCAGGAAGGCATTGGCATGTGTGCGGTACGGGCCTATTTCAAGCATTAGTATATACTGCTTTCTATACATTGCCCCTTTTTCTAATTTGTGTAGAGGTATTTAGGTCTGGATTCTCTAACCAGCACCATTATTGGCAGCTGCCTTAAAAGTGGCTGCCAATCATGTGATGGCGCCAATTATAGAAACGCACCTCTGGCAAAGGCAGGCACCATAAATGTTAGCTGGGGTTTTCTAGGCCTACATTTCAGGATTCTATCTTTTATATGAATCGCACCTCTATAGGTGCTTTAGGGCACCTAACATCACTTCTGGCGATAGCCATGCCCACTTCCACACCCACTTTTGCGTTAGATAGCCTAAAGTACCTAAGCAGGCACAGTTCTCATGTTGAATTTTTAGATGCCTTTAAACTCAGTTAAAACTGTCGTTTAGATGGTGTTTTTGTACTGAGCTTGGGTGCCTATTGGTGCCTAAAAAACATTTAGAGAATCCGGGCCTTAATGATTCACTTACCTGGGGGCTCTGATCACCCTGCCCCCAATGATTATAGTTTAAAGCCCTCTACAGTAGCTTAGCCAGTCTATTGCTGAAAACACTTTGATAGTTTGCACACCATCTCTGCTGAGCAGCCCTTGAAAAATCATCCCATGGTTCAGGAAGCCAAAACACTCTCAACTACACCATCTGCATAGCCACACATTCATCTCCAGGATGCAAACTTCTCTGCCTTGGCTTTTACCTTCAACAGGTAGGATCAACAAGAATACCACCTGTGCACCTGACTGTTTCATCTTCTCTACCAAAGCCACAAAGTCACTTTTGATACATTTGGAGTATCGTAAGTGCCAATATGGATGAGCAACATCAATTAATAATCATTAGATTTGGTGGGCCTCGGCAAGCTCTCTGTAATCTTGAATTTTGGCACCAGGCAGACAGCACACCTCCTGGAACATCATATCTGGTCTGCAGATGGATGCCTCTGTACTCCTCAGAAAGGAATCTCCAACCACCAGTACCTTTCACCTCCTAGTGGTCACAGATTCAGCAACTTTGGGAATTTAAAGTTTTGATTCTTCCTCTCCCTGGGATGCCCTCATCTCCTCCACTTCCAGGGCTACATACTAGTTCTTCAGTTCAAGGGCAGGTGGAGTCACAGTATCAGTCCTGCAGGATCCCATAATATAAATCCAGCTATCCTCAGCATGGTTATTTTTCCCCACTGCTGGAAATCTTTGATGCCTCATGAATCTTATCGCTGTTTCTCTCATTCTCATGGATGCTTATCAGTCTTGCCACCTCTTCTCTCAGTTCCTTTACTTCTTTCATGAGTGAATCAAGCTGAAGACAGCTTGCACTTAGTAACAGTAAATGATGGCAGATAAAAAGACCTGAATAGTCCATCCAGTCTGCCCATAAGTTATGCTCATTAAAAATACATGATTAGATTAACTTGTCTACAGCCCAGAAATATCAAAGAAGAAAGTCTGGATTGTCCTAGGTTCCAAATGCTGAAGTTGCCATCCAAGCTCACGCCAGCCTATCCAACCATCTTGTTGGAACCATCCCCTCTGATTTGGTAACATTTTCTGTCTGCACAGAGACAGAAGCTTTAACCTATGCAACTGGTTTGGCAACACAATATTTCCCAGCCATATTGTGCTTACAGAAGTACTCACACCTGATGAAAGGAAAGAGAAGAGAAAGCTGAAAAAAAATCCTACCAAAGCAATGTTGTCCTTATTGGCTGCTAATTGATGCTAGTGACCAATTATTGGCTGTAATTGGCACTATTTATAGTTCTGCATATATCTACCATTAATCATTATTCTATAAATTGTGTGTTCAGAATGGATAATGTGCAATTTCAAGAGGGCATAGACCTGGGAGGGGCATGGGCAGATCAGGGGCATACCTAGCACTTGCATACACACCAGCACTTGCACATTTACACTAGCCATTGAGCTGGTATAGGTTCTTATGCCTAAAGTTAGGCACATAACTGTGGATTTGCACAGTTGTGCTTATAATTGCCATTATAGCATCTAACGTTAGGCTATCTGTAGACAATAGTTTAATAAACTTGACAAACTATCCTTTATACAGTGTTAGATTGGGATATATTACAAATCATTGATAACATACATAACATCATAAATACATCCACCATGATAAAATCCCATATATACTTGAATATAAACTCATCCAAGTATAAACTGAGATACAATTTTTACCCCCACCCTTTTTAGGGATAAAGTGGTAACTTGACTATGAATTGAAGGTTCATATTCTACCATTCCTCCCCTACATCCTCCAGGCATTCCTACCTACTAACCCTCCCTGCTAGTAATGTCCCTTTTCCACCTGCACTAAACTGGCAATTCCTCCACCATCAGCCCTCTGACCTGAGCCTTGCAAGACTGCCACCGGAAGTCTTGGCAGCCATTTTTAGCACTAAGAGAGCAAGGGCAGGAGCAAATGAGAATCGCTCCTGCCCCAATGTCCCGCTAGACCGCCTGGGAAGTACAGTTGAACTGGAGGTCCTATCGCTGGGTCCAGGAGGGGGGTGGGTTGTGCCTCTTTGGGTGGGAGAAGAAGGAGGGAGGGACGCGCTGATGGCAGAGAAATTGATGGGTTGGGGGGGGGGGGCTGCTGACAACAGCAGAACTGCCAGTTCCAGGTGGAGAAGAGGAAACACTACTGGGTGGGTAGACTTGAATATAAACAGAGACCTCCATTTTTGGGGGCCATTTTGTTGGCCCAAAAATCCCGATTTATATTCAAGTATATCTATAATAATAAAATGCTAAGCGTGCATGCGCACTCTTCGCCTGTGCTTCCCTGATCCCTGATCTGTCGGGCTGTGGCCGGCAAGAGTGCGCATGCGTGCTTACTTCAAAGCCGGCGGAGGGAACGAATGCTAGGAGCTGCCAGCGGGTACAGCCTGGATCAGGGCTTCGAGGCGAGGCGGCTGTCGGCGGAGGGAAGACGTGCCCAGGACGGAGAGCAGCTGCATTGCCGGAACCTCCTCACACGGTGAACTCTTCAGGGTCCCACATGCTGCTCCGCGCTGGGCACTGGAAGATGGGAGTCCCTCATTGACGCGACAGAGACACTCAACGGAAGGAGAAAGCCGCGAAGCAGCCTGTGTTGCGGCTGCCAACGCTGGAGGGAGGTTTGTCTTGATGGGAGGGTCGCATGGGAGGGAGAGATAGGAGAGTCAGCGGGGGTTGGGCTGGTAGGAGAGAGAAGTGTCTGCCTCGGATGCTTCAGGCAGCAGCAGTGTTTACAGATCACTGCTATTGTCGGCTTCAGCCCTTCCTCTCTGGCGGGTCCTGCCTACTTTCTGTTTTCATGAAGACAGGACCCACCAGACAGCAAGACCTGAAGCTGGCAACAGCAATGAACTGTGAATGCTGCTGCCCATGCTGCTGCTCTTTGGAAAGGGTAAGGGAATCGGCCAGAAACAAACGCTGCACAGAGAAGTGGGGTGGAGAGAGGGGAGGGAAATGCTGCTGCACAGGGAAATGGAGGGGGAGGGAATGTAGGAATGCTGCTGCAAAGGAAAGTGGGGGGAGGAGGGAAATGCTGCTGCTGCACAGGGAAGTTGGGGCTAGCACCCGTTAATGTAACGGGCTATAAGACTAGTATGGCAATAAAATATTAAAAAGTCAAACTTCATCACAGCCTACCATTGGCTTTATCAAGTAACTATATTTTTAATTTCTTCTTAAATTAAGCAAGTGTTTCTCCCTTAGACTTACTGGTAGCTCAATCCACAATTGTGGAATTACCCCATACAGGGCTATTTGTTTGCATATGTATAACAGTATGTATTAGAGAGTTGCGTGGGGACAGAAATCCCACCCGTCCCCGCCAAAGTCCCACCTGTCTCCATCTGTCCCCGTGAGGAATCCCACCCGTCCCCACAAGGAATCCCTCTGTCCCCACCCATCCCCGCGAGGAATCCCACCCGTCCCTATGAGGAATCCCCTCCTTCCCCACCCGTCCCCACGAGGAATCCCCTCTGTCCCCACCCGTCCCTATAAACTACAGAAATAGTTATTTCATTTAATTATGCTACTGAATTAAAGGCTCTGGTAGAAACCCATTTACAAATAAGCAAAAAGACTTTATTAATTTGGAAATATTAATTGGGAAGAATACATACTTTGTAAACGGGTTTCTACCAGAGCCTCTAATGTTTATAAATTTTTATCAACACAACTAATATACTACTTTATCCTGAAGCAAAAAAAAGAAATAGAATTTTTTTTCCTATCTTTGTTGCCTGGTTTCTGCTTTCCTCATGTTCTCATTCAATTCCTTCCATCCACTATCTCTCTTCTCTCTGCGTCTTCCATTTGCTCTGTTACTGTGCCTCTCCCTTTCTCCCCCCTTCCAAATTGGTCTGGCACCCATCTTCTTCCCTCTGCTCCCCCCATAGTCTGGCATCTCTGTCTTCTTCCCTGCCAGCGTCTTCTCCCCACTCTCTCTTCCCCATTTCCTTTCAGCTTCCTTCTTCCCCCCCATCTTCCCCATGTCCTGTCAGCGTCTTTCTCCCCCCTGTCTTCCCCATGTGCTTTCAGTGTCCTTCTCCCCCCTCTGTCTTCCCCATGTGCTTTCAGTGTCCTTCTCCCCCCTCTGGCTTCCCCATGTCCTTTCAGCGTCCTTCTCCCCCCCCATCTTCCCCATGTCCTTTCAGCGTCCTTCTCCCCCTCCGTCTTCCCCATGTCCTTTCAGCATCCTTCTCCACCCCTTTGTCTTCCCCATGTGCTTTTAGCGTCCTTCTCCATCCCTTTGTCTTCCCCAGTGCTTTCAGCGTCCTTCTCCCCCCTCAATTTTACCTTAAGCGTCTTTTCCTCTCCACTCCACCTTTTCTCCCTTTCTCCCTCCCTGCCCCTTACCTTTATTGCTGTGGCGCTTCCCCGCCCGACTGACAACAGAACAGGCCCGGTCCGACAAACCTCCCTGCCCTGTAGCCGTGAATCTAAACTACCGTATTTGCCGGCGTATAAGACGACTTTTTAGTACCTTAAAATCCTCCCCAAAGTCGGGGGTCGTCTTATACGCCGGGTACAGTTTACATGCCCTTACTTGCGGGGCTGGATGTACTCAGTCGCGCGGCTCTTCTTCTCCCTACCTTCTCTGCTTGCAGCACAGAGCCGAACGGAAGTCTTCCCGACGTCAGCGCTGACGTCGGAGGGGAGGGAGGGCTTAAACAAAGCCCTCCCTCCCTCCGACGTCAGCGCTGACGTCGGGAAGACTTCCGTTCAGCTCTGTGCTGCAGGCATGGCAGGTAAGGAGAAGGAGAGTAGCCTCGCGGTACCAAGAGAGAGGGGCGGCCGCCCCGCCCCGGTTGCAGCACAGCCGGCCAGGTCCCCTTACTTTTGTGGCACTTCCCCGACCGACCGATAACAGCCCGGGTCCGACAATCCTCCCTGCCCTGTAGCCGCGAATCTAAATTACCTTCTTACAGCAGCTGTAAGAAGGTAATTTAGATTTGCGGTTAAGGGCAGGGAAGTTTGTCGGACCCGGGCTGTTGTCGGTCGGTCGGGGAAGTGCCACAAAAGTAAGGGGACCTGGCTGGCTGTGCTGCAACCGGGGCGGTAGAGAAGGAGGGGGGGGAGAAGGACGCTGAAATGAGACAGGAGGGGGGGGGAAGGACTCTGAAAGCACTTGAAGACAGAGGAGGGAGAAGAACGCTGAAAGCACATGGGGGAATACAAAGGGGTGGAGAAGGAAGAAGGGGTCGTCTTATACGGCGAGTATAACACAAAACTCTATTTTTTAACTAAAAGTTGGGGGGTCGTCTTATACGCCCAGTCGTCCTATACGCCGGCAAATACGGTACCTTCTTACAGCAGCTGGAGTATTGAAGCTGCTGTAAGAAAGTAATTTAGATTCGCGGCTACAGGGCAGGGAGGTTTGTCGGACCGGGCCTGTTGTCGGTCAGTCGGAGGAAGCGCCACAAAGATAAGGGGACCTGGCTGGCTGTGCACCCCCCCCTATGGCTGCACCCAGGGCGGACCTCCCACACTGCCCCCCCCCCTTGGTATGCCACTGCTGATCGCAGCACACTGCCGATCGGAACGGAAGTCTTCCCGATGTCAGCGCTGACGTTGGAGGGAGGGAGGGCTTTGCTTAAGCCCTCCCTCCGACATCAGCACTGACATTGTGGAGGACTTCCGCTCCGATCGGCTGTATGCTGCGGTAGGGCAGGTAGGGAGAAGACGAGCCTCGCATCCAACCCCACAGGATCCCCGTGATCCTCGGAGGCGTCCCCAAGGGATCCCCGCGACCCTAGGGGGCGTCCCTACGGGATCCCCACGACCCGAAGGGGGAACCCGCGGGATTCCCGTAGTCCCGTTCCCGTGCAGCTCTCTAGTATGTATGTATGTATGTATGTTTGTTCAATTTATTTGATATACCACTTTTCCTTACAGTGAGGTGGAGTATATGGGGTGTATGAGGGGTAAAGAAGTTATATTAACTACCTAGTGAATTAGAACATGCTTCAGGATCTAACGTATGGAGGTGGTGAAAGAGTAGATGAAGAAAGTCTTTGGGAAAAGGAAGTAGAGGAGAAAGAATCTGATGACAATAAATTATGCTAACAGTCCAAAAAAATATGTTCTGTAATAATTAACTTAGTGTTTCACATCCCAACCTGTTAGCTATACTTACATGTCTCTATACTTATTTTTCATGGCTATTAAAAAAAAGAGAGAGAGACATTTTTACCTTGAAGTACAGAATTGTTTTTAGGTTTGCTCTGTTATAGTGTGTGTGTTACAACAGGGATTCCATTTGAAATGGTCACCAAATATTGCTGGCTATCTGGTTTTATTATTTTATTCAGTTTTTAATGGATGTAACACGATGCTTAGAAATGTAATAATTTGGAATATAACAGAAAACAATCAGTTTAGCAGTTTGTTGTCAGTGTTTTGTGATTTGATCCTTTCTATAAGTGTAATTTATTTGTATATCTGTCAATACCTGTAAGACAGCAGGCACTGAGAGAGAGCTGGGATTTAGGACTAGTCCATTGCTGTAGTTGGCACAGAAAGGTCAGCTTTTGAAAAGCAAGTTAGAGTTTAACATTTCTTGAGTTATTTTCCCTCTTCAGGGCTTATCTCTTTATTCCAGAAATCCTTTGCATTTGATAAACTGACAAAGAATGTATTTTTGTTATTTGTGGACAAAGGAAAAGGTGATGCAACTTTAAAAATCCCATTAGTATTGCAGTTTGCTGATAAGAATTGGAGTATATAGAGCCCTGAAGAGATTACATTAAGTAAAATTGTGAATATAGCATAATGTGCCTATAGGTGTTCAGAATAGGCCATCGGCTTTTGCCAAGCCTAAGTAGAAATACATTTATTTTGAAAAGGGGGAAAATCTGATTTTTTTTTAAAAGGTATTCCCCTTTAATGATCCATATATAAAGCTTTAGCAGTACATTTTTTTGATGCAAGCACAGTATTATAAGAACCTGCTATGTGAATACAAATAAATACAACCATAAACAGCACTTACACTATTCCAGAATCAGAGGGCTGGTCTGTGCTGCTATCATCGGAGCTAGGTCGATCTCGGACCCATTTGACATGATAGCAAAAGCCCCACTTCCTGGCAACATTACAACCACAGAGCTTCACTTGGCTGCAGCTGTCACAATTGACTGCTTCCCAACAAGGGAATAACCCTTGTGAAGCCCCTTTAGGAAATGTGTGGGGATAAATCTGGTAGATGGGATGGAGAAAGGACTCAATTAATATAGAAGGCTTTGCCTTTAGATATTAGAAAGATTACTGATTTTATGGCATTTAGGAAGGCATTGAAAATGTTTTTGTTTTAGATAAATTATAATTGATATAATATTGTGAATTTGCTAGGGATGGCCTAGAGTTTAATATGTAATCTGCAGTGAACTGGATAGGTGGTTGTTGAATATAAGCATTTTAATATAATGTACCGTATTTTTCTCCATAGAACGCACCTGACCATAAGACGCACCCTAGATTTAGAGGAGGAAAACAAGACAAAAAAACGTTCTAAACCAAATTGTGTACTAAAATATACCAGGCTCTGCACCCAGCCCCCCTCACCCTCTGCCAGACTCTGCACCCAGCCCCCTTCCCTCCCTGCCCTACCAGGTTATGCTGGGCCAACAGGAGATGCAGTTAATCAAACCCTAATGCAGGGGTGCCCACACTGTTTTATAATATAAAGCAGTTACTGTACCTCCTCCCAAGTTTGGCCAAACTAGTCTTTAGTGGAGGGATACAATCCCATGTCTGGAGAAGAACAATAAAGCAGCCCTGCTTTCTGACAATACTTCTTGATTATTTTAGACCTGGCTACCAATTAAAGCCTATAAGTGATATAACCTGCTACTAATCAAAGTCAGGAGCTTCTGGAGCATTGGTTGGTGCACCTCCTTCATACCAGCTCTGAGAAGTGGCATTCGCTGTGGATCTGTTCACGGGCTTCTCGCTTCTCCTCAGGCGCTTGGGCAGACTCTGTTCTTTCAGTCCTGGGACGAATTCGATAGAGCCCCATTCTTGCTGCCCAGAGATTCCCAGCTTCCAGTGCCCAGGAAGAGGCAGGGCCCAACAGAGAAGAACGTGAGCGGAAAGCAAAGGCTTTCTAGGCAAAGCGATCACCTTCCAGGCTGCAGACCAGCAGGGTCGCCCCCAACGCTCCTCACAGCCCAGAGTGTTTTCGACTGGTAGCTGTAGGAAGGCGGCAGCCACCGTTCTCGGGCCGCAGCAGGACCCAGGTTCATGGCGCACTGATATCACTCCCCAGCCGTGTGCTTCTCCCGACTGGTTCGTAGCTGCCTGTCTCCACGTGCCCTTTAACCACAACGGAGCCTCGGTACAAGAAGGAGGCCAGCATGCTACTACTGCGTGCATGCCCTGCCGAAAACGTCACTGTTTTGGTAGACTCATTTTGGAAGTTTGGAAGGTACCAGGGGGGTTACATTCGCTCCATAAGACACAATGACATTTCCACCCACTTTTTTTTTTTTTTTTGGGGGGGGAGTGCATCTTATGGAGCGAAAAATATGGTAATATAATGACACTGAAAATATTAAGGGCCTGATATTCAAGATTTTAGCTTGGTGTAAGAGGCTATCTTTTCTGTCAAGCTAACTGGGCACCAGTCTGAATATCGGCCTGTACCCAGTTAACTTCTAGGTGACTACATATAGCCCAGCATTGAATATCCGGTATTAATTTAACAAGCTCATAATTGAAAAAATAAAATTTAATTGGGAGAGAGGCACCTATGTGATTCTACAAAAGATAGGCATCTGTCGCATGATGTCTAGCATCAAACATCAAAGTAAGCTTGTGTAGTGATGGAGAAAGTCTTAGGCACAGCTAGGTGTGATTCTCTAAATGACTAAGTCACCTATAACACAAAGCAACAAAAATTTTTTTCTAAATCATCTGACCATAAAGCACATTTTAAAGTTGTGACTAATGTTAGTTTATAGCGTTTTAGCATATAGGGTTTTAAGAATTGCAGCATCAACTTAAAGAAATGTTGCAGTATCTTCGGTCCAAAGTCAAATAAGCACACAGCATAGCATAATTATACTGGACTGTGCCATTTAGCAACCAATATTTCTTTAAAAATGCGTAGAGTATGATTTCTTGTTGAGAGTTGTGTCGGGATTGTCACATAAGAACATAAGAATTGCCGCTTCTTGGTCAGACCAGTGGTCTATCGTGCCCAGCAGTCCGCTCATACAACGGCCGTTAGGTCAAAGACCAGTGCCCTAACTGAGACTAGCCTCACCTGCGTACGTTCTGGTTCAGCAGGAACGTGTCTAACTTTGTCTTGAATCCCTGGAGGGTGTTTCCCCCTATAACAGATTCTGGAAGAGCGTTCCAGTTTTCTACCACTCTCTGGGTGAAGAAGAACTTCCTTATGTTTGTACGGAATCTATCTCCTTTTAACTTTAGAGTGCCCTCTCATTCTCTCTACCTTGGAGAGGGTGAACAACCTGTCTTTATCTACTAAGTCTATTCCCTTCATTATCTTGAATGTTTCAATCATGTCCCCTCTCAGTCTCCTCTTTTCAAGGGAGAAGAGGCCCAGTTTCTCTAATTTTTCACTGTATGGCAACTCCTCCAGCTCCTTAATCATTTTAGTTGCTCTTCTCTGGACTTTCGAGTAGTACTGTATACTTCTTCATGTACGGCAACCAGTGCTGGACGCAGTATTCTAGATGAGGGTGTACCATGGCACAACATCCAGCAGTAGTCAGCCATCATACTCTCATTCCAGAAACCTTGGTAGTAACGCTCCATTAACTGAATGTCCTGGTGAAAACGTTCTCCTTGCTTGTCACTCACATACCAAGATTTTCTGGAAAAAAGTCAAGATGTGAGTGCAAAAAGTGTATTTTTAATGACATGTGACAGCCAAGTTTCTGATATGAGTCAAGAAGATTCTGAACTCCTTCCTTATATGAAGGAGACTTATAGCTGCCCAAAAAGTTTTCCCACTAACCACTTGAATGCCTCCCAAGCTTCAAGCTCAGCTGGTGAGAGTGATTGCTTAAAATCTTCATCCTGCATAATGGACTTGATCTGTGGGCCTATAAATATCCCGTCCTTCAGTTTTGCTGTGCTGATTTTTGGAAATTTCTTAACAAGATATTGAAAACCTGGCGAGTTTGCTTTACTCATGGCCTTTACTACGTTCTTCATCAAACCCAGCTTGATATGAAGAGGCGGAAGAAATATTTTATGAGGATCCACCAATGTCATAAATTTCACACTGCTTGTTCCTAGATTGTAGGTATCCTTCAGCTTCCAGACACATATGACATAATGTTCAACTGCAAATCTGCTATCCCACAAGAACAGGAGACCGCAGTATTTAGTGAATCCTCTTTGCATTCCCATTAGTATGCCAATGACCTTCAGATCACCACAGATGTTCCATTAGTGTGTTTTATAACTGCTTCTAGTAAATTCTTCATATTCTCATAAGAGTCCTTTAGATGAGCAGAATGGACAATTGGTATACAGTGGTGCCTCGCATAACGGACGCCTCGCACAGCGAACGCTGCGCATAACGAACTTTTTGTCTTGCTCCCTATAACGAACTTCGTTTCACACAACGAAGTCGCCCGAGGGGCCCGGGGGGGGGGGGGGGGGGCGGAACTACTCTCGCCGCTTCCTAATGTGAGCCGGGAACAGCAGCACCCTCCTGTCTGAATGCAGTGTTCCATCATCTCCCTCCACCTTACCTTAGATACCGAGTTTTCCGGCTTTCTTTTTCGGCCAGCCACACACTTTCAAAGAGCAGCACATGCGCGCATGCTCTGTTGTTCAATCTTCTCCTCTGACGCAACCGGAAACCGGAAGTTGCAGGAGAGGAGAACATTGATCAACTCCAGCAGCTGCGCGTGCACAGCTTTTTGAAATCGTGCGGCTGGGTGAAAAAGAAAGCTGGCGAACTCTGCATATAAGGTGAGGTGGAGGGAGGGAAATGTAGGGCTGCAGAACGAATTATTTTGTTTTACATGTATTCTTATGGGACAACAGGGCTGCAGAACGAATTATTTTGTTTTACATGTATTCTTATGGGAAAACGCGTTTCACACAACGAACTTTTCGCATAACAAACTTGCTCCTGGAACGAATTAAGTTCGTTGTGTGAGGCACCACTGTACTTGGTTTGAAAATTTCCGTTGTGCAGTAATAATGCCTTCAAGCTTCTCTGTGAAGAATCAATGAAGAGACACCATTCATCTGGACAGTGCACTTGGGACAAACTGTTGAAGAGCCCGATGTTGTCATGACAAAAGCACAATGAGCCATTTACAGTGAAGAATATTGTTAAGCTATGATTCCTTTTTCAGTAATGAGTGTTATTAGCATCATAAGAACATAAGAATTGCTGCTGCTGGGTCAAACCAGTGGTCCATCGTGCCCAGCAATCTGCTCCTGCAGCAGCCCTTAGGTCAAAGACCAGTGCCCTAACTGAGTCTTGCCTTACTTGCGTACATTCTGGTTCAGCAGGAACTTGTCTAACTTTGTCTTGAATCCTTGGAGGGTGTTTTCCCCTATAACAGCCTCTGGAAGAGCGTTCCAGTTTTCCACCACTCTCTGGGTGAAGAAGAACATCCTTACGTTTGTACGGAATCTATCCCCTTTTAACTTTAGAGAGTGCCCTCATTCTCCCTACCTTGGAGAGGGTGAACAACCTGTCTTTGTCTACTAAGTCTATTCCCTTCATTATCTTGAATGTTTCGATCATGTTCCCTATCAGTCTCCTCTTTTCAAGAGAGAAGAGACCTAGTTTCTCTAATCTCTCACTGTACAGCAACTCCTCCAGCCCCTTAACCATTTTAATCGCTCTTCTCTGGACCCTTTTGAGTAGTACTGTATCCTTCTTCATGTACGGCGACCAGTACTGGATGCAGTATTCCAGGTAAGGGCGTACCATGGCCCGGTACAGCAGCATGATAACCTTCTCCAATCTGTTCGTGATCCCCTTCTTAATCTTTCCTAGCATTCTGTTCACCCTTTTTGCCGCCACCGCACATTGCGCGGACGGCTTCATCGACTTGTCGACTAGTACTCCCAAAACTCTTTCCTGGGGGGGGTCTCTCCGAGTACTGCATCGGACATCCTGTATTCGTGTGCTTTTGCTTAAGCCTTGAAGCAAGAAGTTCTGCTTTTTCTTTTGAAAGATTTAGATCATGAATAAAATATCATTGAGCTCAGCTTGTGTAAAAGTCTCTGGTTCTGAATCTTCATCATTCACATCAGGATCAGATACTTCTGGATTGTGACAAGCTGCTGCATCATCACATTCCTCATGTTCCACAGATGCAAGTCCATCTTGTGGAGGTACAGGGATAAGCAGTGAGTCATCATGAGGAACAGGCCTAACAGCAGAATCCAGAATAGGATATATAATTTTGTGCTTAGTTTTAGCTGAGAATCCACTTGTGTTCACAAGGCAAAAGTAGCAATCTTTAATATGGTCTCACAGGTTCCCTCAATATCATTGGGATTGCAAATGAGATCGCTGCCTTTGTCGATTGAGCAGTCACGAAGTCCGTTGGAACAACTGGTACAGATGATATGTAAGCCTAAGACTTATCCTTGTCACCCATGTGACAGCCAAAGTACAATTTGTATACCTTCTGTCAGATCAACGTTAAAAGAGTGACGTTGTGCTTTCGTCAAGAATGAACCACAGACATAACAGAAACTGATGAGTAGTACAATGTCTTGGTATGATAAAGACTGATATTAATCACCGTAAATAATGTCTGTAGCATAAAAAAACAAAGACAACTATCGTTAACCCTCCTTATATGTTTATCCTATAAATGCATGATATATCGCCCAATAATGTTATAATTATAGCCTCATTACAAAAATGTGACTTGCTAGTGAAAAACACCAGATTTTAAATCAGCATAAAAGTACTACAAAACCCACCCAACATTTAACTCTGATGAAAATGATGTGTTGACCTGTGTAATGTAGTCTTTTAAAACCCTGGCCTATTTTACAGGATAAACTAATCTCCCAAAAGGATATAATATCTCGTATGGTCCCAGGTTATTTTATATCAAATAATTCAATTCTGGAACAATATTCACAATTCATATTGTTTCTTCATCGTTATATTTCTTATTTAATGCATGAGAAAAACATTTTTTTTTCAAAACTCTTATTAAAGATTTGCACAAATTTCAGTTGCAACAAGCAAAATATCCACATATCCAATATACTTCTCATTACATAACAAGAATAATCATTTATAATACATGCAAAAGTAATAACCAAAGTAAACAAAAAACTTATTCCCCCACCCACCCCTAGGGAGTCCTTTCCTACCACCCAGAAAAGAAAAGAAAAAAAAGCTCAACAGTCCAGCAGGAAAAAAAAAAATCATGAAATAATAATTCAAGGTATAAACCGATTGAGGGCTAGCATCCTTCCTAGCAATTTAGGGATCCCAAATCTTATAAAAGAAGGCCAGGCAGTTCGATTTCAAGGCAGTCATTTGGTCATCAAAAAATGTAATCCAATTTAACGACAAACAGTCTCCATAGCAGGCAGCAAGGGTTCCATCCAATCTGGAGCCAACAGTAGCCGGCTGGGACAAAAATAGAAGCTGCCAATTTATGAATCTCAAGGACGAATCCCACTGGACATACACTTAATAAGCATGTTCCACCCGTTCCGGATACTTCACCCCAGTGATAGTAGAGAACCAAGGCAAAAACTGATCTCCAAAAGGAGCTATATTCGGACAAGTCCACCATATATGATACATATCCTCCTGGGCACCACAGACTTGCCAACATGTGAACCAGACTCGTTAACATGTGAACCAAGTGCGAACCAGATTCGCTAACATGCGAACCAATTGCGAAGTCTAACTGGAGTACAGTACCATCGAAACAGCATTTTATACCCATTTTCATTCAAGTGGCTAGCAACAGAAACCTAAAGCAGGTGAAAGAGAGCACTGCACCACTGCTGGCGGTAAAGGTAAATTGAAGATCCCTCTCTCAGTGCTCTCTGTAAATAAAGAAATCTAGCAAAGCCAAATATAATCTAGAGATAGCACCCCTGCCACTACCATGACTCAATGCCCGTTCCAAGTTAGTCTCTCGCACTACGAGCAAGGAAGGTACGTAACTGTGGAGATAAACATTTTTTAATGATATAATGTAATGCTCAGAAAAGGACTGTAGGAAGATTTATGGTCCACTAATCATAATAATAATAATAATAATAACTTTATTTTTTTATACCGCAGTACCAGAATAGTTCAGAGCGGTTTACATGACAAGAGACTGTACATCTACAGCGAAATTTACAAATAAGTCAATCAATCAATATAACTTAGCAAGTCGGGAGCAGGCAAGAAGGAGATAGAGAGGTTATATAAACAAATACGTGCCTATTAGTTTCTAGGGAAGACCATAATATCTCATCCAGGTTCAGCTTTCTTTGCCTACTTACACGACACAAGACCCAGGCTAATGAGAAATACTTTTATTATGAAAATAGAAAATATAATTCAAAAGCCAGTAGCAATAACTAAATATTGTTCACAAAATATCCGATTACATATATGAAACTCAGTACATAATTATCACAACACACTTGCTAGATAAATAAGTAAAACTAATTCTTACACTCTATAATTCCTTATAATAATAATTCCTGATTAGCAGCACCTATTACAGATTATCACCAAGCTTTACTTCTCCTTATCCCGAACCACAATAGGATTCATTTATCTAACCCCAACTGATAAGATAATAGAATTCCGTATGCTCACCATCCAATTAGGCCTTGGCACAAAATCAGGTGAAAGGGAAGACGTCTTCTACTCAGCACTGAAGATAAGAATTCTTTTGGTACCGGAACAAGAGTTCGTCAGACACTGGAGAAGCTGTAACTTATTTTGGCAGCAAAGGTTTCCTTTATGTGATGGAATCCAGATCTGTTCAAAGGTCTGGTTCTTACTCTCAGGCAGAGAAGCACAAGAGGTAACTTTCCAGGTCTTAATTATTATAAGATGTGCAGAGAACACCTATGATAGGATGCGAGTTCACCCACATCCTAACACAGACTAAATTATAATTAACACGTTTTCACTTGGATCTCGTCAGATGACCTCTCCGGACCAATCCAGAAACAGAACTTAGATGAATAGCCTTTCTGTATAGAGTCTCGTACAATCTGAAACAGAGGCGCCTACATTAGATAAGACCAGCACAAGAGCAATTCCTCCCCCAAGATTCACACAAGCTAAGCATGAAAGGTATAGATCAGTGGTCTCAAACTCAAACCCTTTGCGGGGCCACATTTTGGATTTGTAGGTACTTGGAGGACCGCAGAAAAAATAGTTAATGTCTTAATAAAAAAATGACAATTTTGCACGAGGTAAAACTCTTTATAGGTTTATAAAAACTTTCCTTTAACAGTTTAAAAAGGAAAGTTTTATAAACTATAAAGAGTTTTACCTCATGCAAAATTGTCATTTCTTTAATAAGACATTAACTATTTTTTCTGCAGCCCTCACATTTAAAGTTTAATATCTTTTCTTTCTCAAAACTGGCACATTTCAATCTATAACTGTCACTATATTGAAAATAAAATCATTTTCCCTACCTTTGTTGTCTGGTGACTTTATTTTTCTGTGCTTTCAACTATGTTTCCATGGCCTTCTTGTCCTTTGACTGTTTTTCTCTCCGTCTTCACTTTCTGCCTTGCATCCATCTTTGGCATTAACTTAATGTTCAATTTTTCTGCTTTCTTTTCAAAATCTACATTTCCATGTCTTACCTTCCCTTCCTATCTCTCTCTTCTTCCGTCCTATTTCCATAGTCTGGCATCTCATTCCTTCCTTTCTCTCCCTCCCTCCTTCCTTCCTTTCACCTGGTCTGGCATCTGTCTCCTTCCCTTCCCCCATGCCCTGGCATCTCTCCCTCCCCCTCCATGGTCTGATATCTCCTTTCCTTCCCTCCTTCCCATGAACTTTTTTTTTTTTTTTTTTTAATTCTTTATTTAATTTTATAATTTGACATAATAAACAGTCAATTCAAAGAAATATTCCAATACCAGTCTCAACCATTGTTACATAATAATCAAAAAGGTAAATAGGTAAATTAAAATAACAAAAAAGAGAATAAACAAAACAATAGTACAGTACAATAGGAAAAATTTTCCCTTGTAATTCTAAGTATACTGGTTTGGAGAAATTAGACCTCAATAAAGGGGGAGAAAGCTACTTTCGCTGAATTTTCAATCAAACATTACAAAGAAAATACAGATGGTATTGAGTAGGGGCAAGGAACCTAATTAAACTAAGCGGGTTGTAACTACAATTCTCTCGGGAATATTAACTTTGCTCTTTTGCAGAAATAAATTTTATCAACTGCTGAGGTTCAAAATAAACATGTCTATTCCCTGATAGACCATCACACATTTACAGGGGTATCTGAGTACGAACGTAGCACCCAACTGTATGACCCTCGGTCTCAAAATGAGAACTGTTTTCTTCTCTTTTGGTCAATCTTGACACATCAGGATACATTCTCACAATTTTTTGTCATAATGGTATATCCTTAAACTTAAAAAAACATCTTAAGCATCCATTCTCTGTTTAGAGTCTATAGCAAACTGTACTAGCAGCGTCGCAGTTGCCGGTGGTTCATTATCCGACCTCTCAAGGAAATTTGTTAGGTCCAAACTATCAGCAGACAAATTCTGCTGGCCTGGTTCCTGACCCAAAGTCCTAGTTGGCAAATAATATATTTTAGTGAGGGGTGGATAAGAAGTTTCGGGCACTTTCAAAATCTCTTTCAGGTATTTCTTAAACATATCTTGTGGAGAAATAGTTGAAAGTTTTGGAAAATTTATAATCCGATAGATTACATCTTCTGGTCATGTTTTCCAGCATTTCAACTTTAAAATTAAGATTTCCACTATCCCTGACCCACACCGAGGCCTGGGACTCCACAGATTTATTCTGGTCTCGTGTCCATCCACTTTTGTTTCCACACTAGATAGTCTATATTTTCAGTTCCATATTTTCAGAAACAACAGTTGTATATCTTGTGTAAGTTGCTGCAAATTTGAGATCCTAAAGAGAGTTGTAATGTAGATATTGCTTCCCATAATGTTTCCATAGTGAAAACATTTGGGCCTCTGCATGGGAACTAGTTCAGACCCCTGACCCTCTGTTGCAATAAGTTACCTGAAACCTCAGCTGGAGATACATTCAATTTCAAGAAAATCCTGAGGAATTTGCAGTTTCATTATTCTCCAAGTGCTCAGATAATCCACTTGGCTTCCCTTCAACCGTCCACCGAGACGTCTCCCCAATCTCGGCTGCGCTGGTGAGGAAACACCCTGGGGCGCTCCGACCTCCATCTGCTTGGTCTGACGCCCCCGGGCGACTCGGAGGACTCCGCTCCTCCGGAGACAAGCGATGTTACTTCGAGGGAGAGATCTGACGCCTCAGCCAGCGATGTCTCTCCCTGCCCGAAGAAAACTCCGGATGACTCGTTCCAGCCCCACGCTGGAGGAAAGCATCCATCGGGCCCCACAGCTGCCACCGTTAGATTCCTCCGGGAAAACCCGGAGCTTAGACTTTTCGTTTAAACCAATCAGGTAAAAAGCTAACAGCTCAAAGCCTGCGTGAGTGCTCAATGCCTGCTACTCGCGGCCATCTTGTCCAGCACACGCCCCCATTCGCGCCATCTTGTCCCCCTTCCCATTAACTTGGCTTCTTCTCTTGTTCCTCTCCTCTCCCTTCTCCTTCCTTCCCTCTCTCTCTTTCCCCAATTGGTGCAGCAGTAATAGAAGCATCATTTCCCTTCCCCCCTTTCCTGTGCAGGAGAGGAATTTCTCTTCCCCTTTCTCTCCCTCTCTCTTTCCCTGTACAGCAGCAGCAGCATTTCCCTAGGATTCCCCCCCTTTCCTATGTAGCAGAAGCATTTTCTCTTTCCCCTTCCCTTCCGTTCTCTTCCTTGTGGAGGCAGCAGCGTGTCTGGCAGGCATGTTCCGTTCAAAGCCGCAGGTGGCTCTCCTTGCGAGATCCGCGCCTGCGTTTGAAGCCTCTCTGATGTTATGGATAGTGCGAGGAGGCCGCCAACACCGCAGCTTTGAACGGAACGAGCCGGCCAGATACACTGCTGCTACAAAAGGAAGGGAAAGGGGAAGAGAAATGTTGTTGACTGCGTCCAGACCGCATGTCGCAAATAAAACCTGGAGAGCCACATGTGGCCCGTGGGCCGCGTGTTTGAGACCGCTGGTATAGATGGATGTCCTTGACTAGAATACAATTCTGATACATACCCAGAATGTATCAGGCAGAAACAGCAAAGATGTATTCTTCTTTCTCGTCTTGCTAGGTTCAGGCTGGAATGATTTCTTGCAAATAATGGTTCAGGCTTGATGATGTCAGAGAGGCCTAACTTTCAGGTGCAAAATAAGTAAACATCCCTACAGGACTACCATGTAGTTCTATGAGCTCATTTTTTCAACGTATAGTGAAACAGTGTGCATTTTCAATCATCGCACTTATCTAGAACATATTCATTTGCAAGTCTTAGTTCTAGATAGTAAACAAGAGCAGTTACTGTTTCAATTTCAGTTTGTATCTCCCATTACTCTTCAATAAGTTAATAACTGCAATATCCTGTTATGACACTTACTATCCTTAGTGAATTCACTCATGCCAGTCTTCACCTCCATGCTACCACATAAAACCCAACTGGGATACCTGTTTCGCCTTGCCCAGCTTCATCATGTGTAATCTAAAATAAAAGTAGAAATATTCTAATAAACAAAACTTTTTTCTAAAAACAAAAATCGCTATTCCGTATTAAATCTCATTCTTAACTTGTCAAGTACACTCTCATTGCTCACTCAAGGGAATTCCACCCTTCTCCAATCCTCCGGTACCACTCCTGACTCTAGAGACTCGTTGAAAATGTCAGTCAGTGGAACTACCAGAACTTCAGGGCTATATTATTGCTTATGTTGCAGGGAAAAGAGGTGATAAGGCTCATGAGTAATCTAATGAAATACTTTTACAGAAAGGGTGGTAGATGTAAGGAATAATGTTTACAGTAGAGGTGATGGGAGACAAAAGCTGTGTCTGAATTCAGGAATGTGTGGGATAGACAGGTGGGATCTCTTTGAGAGAAGGAAGAGATAGTGGATGCTGCAAATGTGCAAGACCAGATGAGCCATTTGGCCTTTATCTGCTGTCCTGTTTCTGTGGCGGAAGGGCTGAAAGCTTCAAGATATAGAGCTTTACAAGGTAAGGCAGCAATGAAGGCTGGTATTTCCTAGGTTACTACTTCTGCTTCCTCTTGCAATTTTTTTACATGTTTTTTTCCTGGAATGAAACATTTGTCCTTTGAAATATGTTAATGAGCTGAAAAAAATCTCATCATGGAAATACATGCAAGTTTGACACATTGATACTACAAAATATAAAATATGTTCAGGAAGGCATAGACTTTCTAAAGCCACTGTATTTTCATCATCATTTTTAAATGGATGTATTGAATAGCAGTATGGTTGTCTGTATTCTCATGAAGCACACTACAGATTCAGTGCACTATAACAGATTTTTCACTACACCTTTTGAAGTGGTACTATCTTTTGACTTAGGGCTCCTTTTACGAAGGTGCGCTAGCGTTTTTAACGCACGCACCAGATTAGCGCACGCTAGCTGAAAATCTACCGCCTGTTCAAAAGGAGGTGGTAGCGGCTAGCGTGCGGGGCAATTTAGCGCGCGCTATTCCACACATTAAGGCCCTAGCGCACCTTCGTAAAAGGAGCCCTTAGTCTTCTACATTCTATGCTCCTATATTATGAAATTCTTTGTTTAAGTCAGTGACAGTGTATTCTGCATTGTTTGGAATGAGTAATTTTTGTTTTTTTGTTTTTTTTTCTCTCACAGATTTTGGAGTTAGTTAAAGGTATGCATTACCAGCTTGCGTGTCAGAATATTTTGAATTGACACACAGTGTAAGTACTATGTTTAATTTTTGTCAGGCAATAATTAGGGTTGCTTTATGTGTCCTCCAATAGGGCCCTAGAAATCCCGCATGAAGCTCAAAATGCTCTCTATTATTTATCTCATCCATCATTAACTGTCATATCTTATTAATTTTTATGAATTAATTATATTGTTTACAATAGGATATCTTTGTCTTACATGTTTAGTTTGAGGGTTTCATTGTGTGTGGAGTTAATGTAAAGTGCATTATTTCATCTTGCATGTACAAATTCATATTCCAAAAAGGAATGTTACTAGGTTTCAGCTAGTACATAATGAGAAAGAGAAATATTGGTGAGTAAATTAATAGAAAATTTTTGTAGCATCTCAGAATATACTGCATATGGAGCAAGGTTAAACATGAACTGCAAATAAGGTTTGATTAAAAACAAAATGGCCCTTATGTTGAGCAAGCAAAATACATGTAACCCCTAAAATCTTTTAGGGAAAAATAGTCAACATAAGTGACTAAAACACAGATATTAATTGCATGTCTGTATCTGCAACAAAGCTAATTTCATTGGTAATTACAGTTTTAATTATAATCGCCAATATATTTAAGATACAGAATGTATACCACAAAAAAGCACCTAAAAGTCTATAACATCATTTATCCCAGGACAAGCAGGCAGGTATTCTCACTAGTGGGTGATGTCATCAGACAGAGCCCGATACGGACGTCTCACAAGCACGTGTTGCTATGTAGAAACTTAGAAGTTTCGAGATGCCCCGCACCGCGCATGCGCCGGTGCCTTCCGCCCGGAGAGCCGGGCGTGTCTCCTCAGTTCTTTTCTTTCCGCGGAGCTGAGAAGTTCAACTTCATCATGGCGCTAGCTGATTTCAGTTAAATTTGCCTTCCTTGTCCGCGTTTTTTCGCTTTCTTTTAATTTTAATTGTAGTACATTTCTTTTTCAGTAAAAAAAAAAAAAAAAAGATTATTTCCTCCGGCGGGTCGAACGGGCGGGCCACGTGGCTTCAGGCCTACTGGCTTCGACCCTCGCGGGCGGAGATTTTCCGGCCTATGTCCGCCAATTCACTCGGGTTTAAAAAGTGCAGCAAGTGCCAACGCGCGATTTCACTCATGGATCCCGCACCGACGCTGTTTGCAGTGTCTTGGTCCTGACCACGATCCCGAAATCGTGCAGGCCTTGCTCTACCATTACGGAACGCTCATATCAAACGGCGTTGCCATACTGTGGGAGTCGATGTTCAAGATGGACGCAGCTAAGGATCCTTCAGCTTCCACCTCATCTGATACCTCCCCGGTTCGTGCGAAAACCGGTATCGACCCCTCCTGCATCGAGTGTGGTTGAAACCGGCATCGTTCATCCCGACACCATCCCACGAGCTCGACGTCGGTGCCTGCCCCGGTCTCCTCGGTTCAGGTACCTCTTCCTTCCACAGTAACCACCAGTGGTCATCAAAGTGCCGAAAGCTACCAAGCCAGAAGCACTCGACCTCGAAGGAACACGATGTTCCGTGCAGGAGGACCCCCTTTCGGTGCGGATCCCTCCTTAGCGGCTTCGCTACGGTCCATGCTGGAAGCTTAATTTCGTTGAGCTCATGCAGACCATTGGACCCGGGCTCATCGCTGCCATACAGGGTGGACCTCCCGGTACCGAGGTCCAAGAGGGCGGCCCGCCCCCGTCCCCCTCCCTCCACAACCGTTCGACCTCGACAACCGACGAGGACAAACGGGGGAGGGCGGCGATGCCCACGCGGCAAGCCTCGCTTACCGATATGCCGCCAATTAGAGCCCATTACGCCTCCGCGCCAACATGGGACCTAGACCTTCGCTCGGATAATCGAAGCCCTGGGCATAGTCAGGAAGAGTTCTTCCGCACTCCTTACCAGACTTGGGTAGCAATCGCAAGAACCTGCATCGCAACCCCTGTTACGATCCACCGCTTCCACAGCCCTATCCATCACTTGGGGGCCTCGGGAGACCATGCGATGCACAGACGATCCCGATCTCCGTCCCGCCACCGAGAGGGACATCGATCCAGACACTCATCCTGGCACTCTTCACGCCATTCGGAGGTGTCACCGCAGAAAAAAACTGCAACGTATGGGATACCCCTCATCAGAAGTATCCCCACCGGAGGGACCGGAGTACGAGGAAACACCCGTACCCGACTCTCCTTGCCATTCCCCGATGTCCATGGACCCGGAGGCCTCTTCCTCCTCCAGCCCGTCTCACAAACCGACGCTGGCGGATCAATTGTCTTTCTCATCATTCCTCCGACAAATGGCGGATGATCTGGATGTGACCCTTGACACGGGCTCCCGATACTCCAAAGAGTATCTGGACACCATGCATTTACCTAACCCTCCAACGGAGTCGCTTCGGCTCCCTCTGCATAAACTACTGGATCAGACCTTCATGCAGTGTTTCGAAACACCGTACTCCATACCGGCGATTCCCAGCAAACTCGATGCTCGATACCGCATCGTGCACCATAAAGGGTTCGAAGGCCCTCAACTCTCTCACCAATCCCTACTGGTCGAGTCCTCTCTTAAACGCTCTCATCCCTCTCAGGTCTATGCCTCTGTACCGCCGGGCCGAGAGGGGAGAATGATGGACAAATTTGGTAGAAAATTCTACCAAAACTCCATGATGGCGTCCCGGGTGCTGAACTACAACTTCTTTTTCTCTTCCTATCTGGAGTTCTTCTTGCCGGTGCTCCGCAAGTTCACTCCTTTCATAGACACCCAAGCTCGATTCGAGTTCGAGGAAGTGGTAGCCTCCCTCTCCCAGTTACGCCTCCAGCTGATGCAATCCTCCTTCGATGCATTCGAACTCTCGGCACGTGCTGCCGCAAGCGCGGTAGCCATGCGCCGCCTGGCATGGCTCCGTACAATCGATATGGATCCCAACCTTCAAGACAGACTCGCCAACGTACCATGTGCGGGAGCTGATCTGTTCGATGAGTCTATCGAAACTGTTACCAAGAAGCTGTCGGATCACGAAAAATCTTTTCAATCCATCCTGCGGCCCAAACCCAAACCTCAACAGTCTCGACCTTCCAGGCCACCCCTGATTTACCAGCGGCGTTACATGCCCCGACAAACGCCTGCTGCTGAGACAACCTGCGAAGAGACAACCTCCCCAGAAGTCTCAGCAAAAAACCCCAGCCACCGGCTGCACCTAAGCTACCCAGCCCTTTTGACTCCCTTCCTGGGAGCATAACCGACACCGTTCTGCACCCCTCAGCCTCTCCCATAGGGGGCCGCCTCCATCTCTTCTACCATCGATGGGAGGCCATAACCACGGACCTATGGTCCTTACCATCATAAGAGATGGATACTCTCTCCACTTCCATCGGGTCCCCCCGGACCATCCTCCAAGAGAGTAATCCTT
This sequence comes from Geotrypetes seraphini, assembly GCF_902459505.1. Taxonomy (NCBI): domain Eukaryota; kingdom Metazoa; phylum Chordata; class Amphibia; order Gymnophiona; family Dermophiidae; genus Geotrypetes; species Geotrypetes seraphini. Next base: position 64,369,989 of record NC_047086.1, on the reverse strand, counting down.
CAAGCTCGACACAGACCCGCCCTTCTTCTTCAGGAAGTCCAAACCTTACTTCAGCTTCGGGGCCGTCGAGCCGGTCCCACCAGACCAATTGAACCGAGGGTTTTACTCCTGGTACTTTCCTCGTCCCGAAGAAAACGGGCGACCTGCGACCCATTCTGGACCTTCGGGCCCTCAACAAATATATCTGGTCAAAGAGAAGTTCCGTATGCTGACTCTGGCTTCTCTATACCCCCTCCTCGAGCAGAACGACTGGTTATGCTCCCTGGATCTCAAGGAGGCCTACACTCACATCCCCATTTCACCCGGCCTCCCGAAAGTTCCTCAGATTTCGGGTGTGAAATCTGCATTCTACAGTATCGAGTGCTACCATTCGGCCTCTCTTCGTCCCCCAGAGTCTTCACAAAGTGCCTGGTGGTAGTGGCCGCGGCACTCCGGGGACAGGGGACTACAGGTGTTCCCATACCTTCGACGACTGGCTCATCAAAGCACCCGTACAGCCCCAGAGGTCACTTCGGCGGTCTCGCTACGACCAACCTCCTCCATAACTTGGGCTTCGAGGATCACTTTTCCAAGTCCTCACCTACAACCCACGTCAGGTCCCTCACCCTTCATCGGGCAGTCCTGGACACCAGTCGACTCCGAGCATTCCTGCCTCTTCAACGCATGGAGGCTCTCCTTCATCTCTGCCAGTCGGTGTCTACTCGCCAAACTCTACCAGCAAGACAGCTGATGGTGCTCCTGGGCCACATGGCCTCCACAGTACATGTGACACCCTTTGCCAGACTCCATCTCAGAATCCCCCAGTGGACCCTGGCATCACAGTGGAATCAGACGTCCGATCCACTATCCAAACGCATCGTAGTCACACCTGCTCTTCGGCAGTCTCTACTTTGGTGGATGACCTCTTCGAATCTATCCAGAGGTTTGCTGTTGCACTCTCTCCCCCATCAGAAAGTTCTCACAACCGATTCGTCGAACTATGCATGGGGGGGCCCACCTGGATGGTCTCCGCACCCAAGGATTCTGGACCAGTGCGGACAGACTACACCAAATCAATCTACTGGAGCTCAGAGCCATCTTCAATGCTCTCCAAGCTTTCCAACACCTACTTCACAACATGGTGATCCTCATTCGCACAGACAATCAGGAGCCGCCATGTATTAATATCAACAAGCAAGGAGGCACGGGCTCGGCCCTCCTTTGCCAGGAAGCTCTACGAATCTGGGACTGGGCGGTTCGCCACAAACGCCTTCCTCAGAGCTGTCTACATTCAGGGGAAGAACAACGTCTTAGCAGACAACCTAAGTCGTCTCCTACAACCTCACGAATGGACTCTCCATTCCAGCCCCCTTCACCAAATCTTCACACAGTGGGGGAACGCCTCAGATAGACCTCTTTGCGGCTTCCCCACAACTCCAAACTGCCGCAGTTTTGCTCCAGGATCTACATTCCTCATCGCCTCGAGGCAGATGCTTTTCTACTGGACTGGGGGAAACGATTTCTATATGCGTTCCCACCATTCCCGCTGATCCAGAAGACTCTGGTCAAGCTGAGAAACTCGAACAGGCCACCATGATTCTAATAGCCCCTCGGTGGCCCAGACAACCTTGGTTCTCCCTTCTACTTCAACTCAGCAGCAGGGAACCTGTACCACTTCCAGTGTTATTCCTTCACTACTTACTCAACATCAAGGATCACTGCTTCATCCCAACCTGCAGTCTCTCCACCTGACAGCTTGGTTCCTCTCAACGTAACCCCTCACCAATTCTCACAAGAAGTGAGGGAGATCTTGGAGGCTTCCAGGAAGCCCGCCACTCGACAATGCTACTCCCAGAAATGGACTAGATTCTCCTCATGGTGTGTTTCTAAATCAAAGGAACCTCAGCGAGCTTCCTTATCCTCCGTGCTGGACTATCTCCTACACCTATCTCAATCTGGGCTCAAGACTACATCCATACGAGTCCACCTGAGCGCTAATTGCAGCTTTCCACCAGCCTCTACAAGGGGAAACCCCTCTCGGCCCATCCGTGGGTCGCCAGATTTATGAAAGGGGCTCTTTCATGTTAACCCTCCTCTCAAACCACCCCCAGTAGTTTGGGATCTCAATGTAGTCCTTTCCCATCTCATGAAGCCCCCGTTTGAACCCCTCAACAGGGCTCCTCTTAAGTATCTCACCTGGAAAGTGCTTTTTCTTGTAGCCCTTACGTCTGCTCGCAGGGTCAGCGAACTCCAGGCATTGATGGCGGACCCACCATTCACAGTATTTCACCACGACAAGGTGGTCCTCCGCACTCACCCGAAATTCCTGCCTAAAGTGGTCTCCGAATTTCATCTCAACCAATCCATCGTACTTCCAGTATTCTTTCCTAAGCCCCATTCTCACCACGGAGAATCGGCCCTTCACACTCTAGACTGTAAACGTGCTTTGGCTTTCTACCTGGATCGTACCAAGCCACACAGAACCACCCCCCAACTTTTTGTCTCCTTCGATCCTAATAAGTTGGGAAGACCCGTATCAAAGCGCACCATCTCCAATTGGATGGCGGCTTGTATCTCTTTCTGCTATGCCCAGGCTGGATTATCACTTCCTTGTAAGGTCACAGCCCATAAGGTCAGAGCAATGGCAGCCTCAGTAGCATTCCTCAGATCAACACCAATTGAGGAGATTTGTAAGGCTGCCACTTGGTCCTCGGTTCACACCTTCACCTCACATTATTGTCTGGATACTTTCTCCAGACGGGATGGATAGTTTGGCCAAACAGTGTTGAAAAATTTATTCTCTTAAGTCGCCAACTCCCCCTCCATCCCACCGAGGTTAGCTTGGAGGTCACCCACTAGTGAGAATACCTGCCTGCTTGTCCTGGGATAAAGCAATGTTACTTACCGTAACAGTTGTTATCCAGGGACAGCAGGCAGCTATTCTCACGTCCCACCCACCTCCCCTGGGTTGGCTTCTCAGGCTAGCTACCTGAACTGAGGAGACACGCCTGGCTCTCCGGGCGGGAAGGCACCGGCGCATGCGCGGTGCGGGCATCTCGAAACTTCTAAGTTTCTACAAGCAACACGTGCTTGTGAGACGTCCGTATCGGGCTCTGTCTGATGACATCACCCACTAGTGAGAATAGCTGCCTGCTGTCCCTGGATAACAACTGTTACGGTAAGTAACATTGCTTTATCTGTAAACCACTTAGATTAGTCAGTGCCAGAGTGGTTTAGCAAATTCATAATAAACATTAACATATGTTATATATATGTTATTCCATAGGTTTCTAAGAAGGCAGTGGCTAGATTACTGTAATAATAATAAAACACAGGATGTGGATTCTATAGTGTTTTGGGATGCCTCTAAAGTAATAATGTGAGGCCATATTATTGCTTATTTTGCAAGGAAAAAGAAAAAAAGCAAGAAGCTGATCTACTCTATTCCAAGAACTTCAGGTGCTGTGTAGGCATCGTGTAGCTACTCTGAGGGCTCTTTTACTAAGCTGCATTAGGACTTTAATGCTCGGAACAGCGCGCACTAGACCTTAACGTCAGCATTGAGCTGGCATTAGTTCTAGCCACGTATCACGCGGTAATTTCCTGTGTGCGCTAAAAATGCTAGCGCACCTTAATAAAAGGAGCCCCGAGTGTGGCAGATAAGGCTTGACTTGGGGAGGTTAGAAAGCACATTGATGACCTTTTTTTTTTTTTTAAGTTCAATCAGTTTTATTAGCATTTTATTGTCATATAAATACAAACATAGACCTCATATTCATAATAAGTCTTTACAGAGTGTAAGTTATCAAAATTACAACATACAGATAAAACAGGTCTTGCAAACTATCCATAGGAACTTTGAAACATGATATTTGAGTGCCCTTTGCTGAAGGGACATTGATGACCTTTTAACACAGAGGATGGCTAGGTAGGATGGCCAATGTAACACCGATTTAAAAAAAAAAGGTTCCAGAGAGGATCTGGGAAATTATAGATCAGCGAGTCTGAAGTTGGTTTTGGGAAAAATGGTTGAGACTATTATAAAGAACAAAATGAAAGCACTAAGTGTGGACTAACGAGAGAAAGTCAGCGTGGATTTAGTCAAGGGAAATCTTGCCTCACCAATCTACTGCATTTCTTTGAAGGGATGAAGGTAAGCCAGTTGATATTGTGTATTTTGATTTTCAAAAGGCATTTGACAAAGTACCTCATGAAAGATTTCTGAGGAAATTAGAAAGTCATGGGATAGGAGGCAATGTCCTATTATAGAATAAGAACTGGTTGAAAGACAGAAAACAGAGAATAGGTTTTAAATGGTCAATATTTTTACTGGAGAAGGGTAAATATTGGGGTTCCCCTCCAATGCCCCTCTCGTGTTACTTCACATATGTAAATTTGCTTAGAATTATGAAGAATCCTCTTCTTTTCATTAAAATATCTCAAATTAATTTCAATTTTTAGTTAAAGGGGAGGGGGGGGGGAAGGCCTCAGATCCCTTTGTGCTGTAAGTGTCAAACTGAACAGACACACTAGAAAGGGTAACTACCTCATTGGCTCAAAAATCCCCATCCCGTCCAATGTCTGTTTAATTCAGCATATATGCACCAAAAATTCTCATTTACTTATTCAAAGCGCTATGCAAAATAAAATGCAAACACTTAGCTTGGTCGGGACTCTGATGTTATACATAGGTGTTGTGCTCTCCTGCTGTGTGCTATCTTTGCTGGGGGGTTTTAAGCCAATGAGGTAGTTACCCTTTCTAGTGTGTCTGTTCAGTTTGAACAGGAAATGGTTTTCAAGGGTGATTATGTGGAACAACTGAAAGAAATCTTGGTAAATCTGGAAGATGTATTAAGCCAAATCGACAAGTTAAAAAGTGATAAATTGCCTGGACTGGATCCCAAGGTACTAAAAGAACTCAAACATGAAATTGCTGATCTGCTGTTAGTGATCTGTAACCTGTCGCTAAAATCGTCTATAGTACCTGAAAATTGGAGGGTGGCCAATGTTACACTGATTTTTAAAAAGGGGTCCAAGGGAGATCAGAAAATTATAGGCCGGTAAGCCTGACTTAGGTGCCAGACAAAATGGTGGAAACAATGATAAAAAATAAAATTATGGAACACGTAGACAAACATGATTTAATGAGACAGAATCAGCAAGGGTTCCACCAATTTGCTTAACTTCTTTGAAGGTGTGAATTAACATGTGGATAAAGGTGAGCCGGTTGATGTAGTATACCTAGAATTTCAGAAAGATTATGATAAAGTTCCTCATGAGAGGCTCCTGAGAAAATTAAAGAGTCATGGGATAGGTGGCAAAGTTCATTTGTGGATTAAGAATTGGTTATCAGATAGAAAACTGAAGGTAGGATTAAATGGTCATTTTTCTCAATGGAGGAGACTAAACATTGGAGTGTCGCAGGGATCTGTACTGGGACCGGTGCTATTTAACTTATTTATAAATGATCTGGAAATTGGAACGACGAATGAGGTGATTAAATTTGCATGACACTAAACTATTCAAAGTTATCAAAACGCATGCAGATTGTGAAAAATTACAGACAGACCTTAGGAAATTGGAAGACTGGGCGTCCAAGTGGCAGATGAAATTTAATGTGGACAAATGCAAAGTGATACACATTGGGAAGAATAACCCAAATCATAATTACCAGATACTAGGATCCAACTTGGGGGTTAGCGCCCAAGAAAAGGATCTTGGTGTCATTGTGTGGCGGTGGCCAAAAAAGCAAACAGGATGCTAGAAATTATTTTAAAAGAGATGGTTAACAAGACTCCATGGTGCAACCTCACCTGGAGTCTTCCGTTCAATTTTGGTTTTATCTCAAGAAATATATGGCGGCACTAGAAAAAGTTCAAAGAAGAGCGACCAAGATGATAAAGGGGATGGAACTCCTCTTGTATGAGGAAAGACTAAAAAGGTTAGGGCTCTTCAGGTTGGAAAAGAGACGGCTGAGGGGAGATATGATTGAAGTCTACAAAATCCTGAATGGAGTAGAATGGATAAAAGTGGATGGATTTTTCACTCCATCAAAACTTACAAAGACTAGAGGGACATTCCTAGTTACAGGGAAATACTTTTAAAACCAATTGGAGGAAATATTTTTTCACTCAGAATAGTTATGCTCTGGAATGCATTGCCAGAGGTTGTGGTAAGAACAGATAGTGTAGTTGATTTGAAAAAAGGTTTGGACAATTTCCTAGAGGAAAAGTCCATAGTCTGTTATTCAGAAAGACATGGGGGAAGCCACTGCTTGTGTTGGCTGTGTTTTTTTCAACCTTGTTCATTTTTGCACCTTGCTTTCCTGCTTCGTGAACTGTTCTACAGTTTTTAAAATTTTTCTTCCTATTATTAAAAAAAAAGTTTTTCTTTTTCTTCTTTTTCTCACCCTTTTTTCCTCGTGGGCTTTACCCTTCAAGGTTTTCTCTTCATCCATTGAGTTTAATTTGGCTGATGCGGTCTTCCCATCTATGTCCAGGCCTTAACGGGCTTCAAAAAGTGCTGCAGAAGCCAAAGGCCGATTTCTACTACCGACCCGCATAGTTGGTACTTGCAGTGCCTTGGTCCCGAACACTGGGTCGAGTCCTGTGCTCTTTGTTCTACTTTGCAGAAGCGTTCCATCAAAAGCTGCAAACTTCAACAAGAAAAACTGTTCAGGACTGTCATAGACATCGACAAGACCTCAACCATTGACATCAGCATCAGTATCGGTTGATCTTGCACCATCAGATAAGCCAGCTAAGAAGCCGCCAGCTTTCTAAACAGCATCGCAAGCCACTATTGCATTGAGCCCCTTGATGCCAACCAAGCAGCGACACTCCCTCTTGCGGCTTGCCAGTCCTTCAAGGTGTGCATCCTCATCGAGGTCACCCTCTCTGAGGCAAGCTGCTGCACCATTGGTACCAGCAGACAAGCCATAGGTACCTGTGCTTTCCTTCCATGAAAAGCTCACTGAGATTTTTGCAAGGGAGCTGGGTGATATCTTCAAGTTGCATGCACCAGCATCGACTCCCTCAGTACCAGCCCAGCCTGAGCATATGACCACCAGGTCCTGTGGTACTGCAATTGGTTCTCCTGTACAACATCGACATGGATATTCATCCAGTCACCATCGCTCTTCTCGATGTTCGACGCCTCGACATCAATCATCTCATCGAAGTTCAATTTCTTCATCTATGGATCGATCTGTTTCCTTGAGACATCATTGTTCTTCTTCCTCTCAATGTTCAAAGTCCAGGAAGCACCATACTTCTAAGTGAAAGAGAGCTTCACATCGTAACTCTTCTTCTTCATATCGGTACCAGTCTCTATAAGCATCGATCTTCTCGATGCTCATCATCACCAAAGCTTCTTTATGTCTCTGACTTACAGTTTGATTCAGATGGGGACTATTCTGCTTCTGCAACGGAAGCATATGATACTCTTTCGGAGAAGTTTCCTCAGAAATCTCTATCAAAGGCAAAATCTCCTCCTGAAAGAGTCTCTTTCACTAAATTCATTAGACAATTGGGCAAAGAGTTACCTGTTAAACTAGAGGCTGACTCTGCCACAGTGCTGAATATCTTGAGGCTTTGGATTATAAGCCTCTTAAGGAACGTCTCAAACTACCATTGCATGGTATTCTTAAAGAGATTCTTCACAAGAATTGGGAAACACCCTTGAACATTACAGTGGCTCCCAGAAAATTTGATTCTCTCTATAAAGTCACTTCTTCCCCAGGTTTCAATAAACCACAACTTCAACACCAATCACTAGTTGTGAAGTCAACTTTGAAAAAATATTTTCCATCAAAAATCTATGCTTCTATGCTTCAGTGCCACCAGGGCATGAAGGACAAATTTGGACGTCGCCTTTTCCAAAATTCAATGTTGGCGAGCAGGGTCTTTAATTACAACTTCTAAATATCCTGCTTTGTAAAGCGCCTTGTTAAGAAATTGCCTTCTTTTGATAAGTATATTCTTTCTCAACATCTCTAGGAATTTCACACTATCTTTCATAAGCTCTCCCTTGTTAGAAGAAGTATGGCAAGATCTGCTTATGATGCTTATGAGTTATCATCCAGAGCTTCAGCTATGTCACTGGCAATGAGATGTCTCGCATGGTTGAGAATTTCAGATATGGACATATGAACGTCAGTCTTCAAGACAGATTAGCTAATATTCCCTGTGTGGGATATGAGCTTTTTGTGGAGACTCAATTGAAAATGCTACACAAAAACTCACTGACCATGAAAAGAGCTGGAACACTTTAGTTAAAACCAAGTCTAAACCTCCTTCAGCTTCTCAGTCGTTTAAGCCTCCTTCCTCATATCAGAGGCGTTATTCAACAAAACCTGCTGCATCTCGTAAGCCGCAGCAGAAGAAGTAAAAGCAACAGTGTCTGCGAAAATCTCAACCAACAGCTCCTCAGAAACCTGCTCAGTCTTTTTGAAGGTAGGATAAATACAGAGGATCCTCAAAGCAAAACTTAGTCATGCATGGACAGCAACTAGCTGAGAAGTAAGACTAGTACTGAGCAGGCTTCTATAGACTCTGTCTCAAAAACGGTCAATAAAGGTAAAGACAAATCAGGATCAAATAGCATGTTTTTGTTTATATCACTTTTCTATCATTTGCTATGGATGTGGGTGATGTAAGAACATAAGAATTGCCGCTGTTGGGTCAGACCAGTGGTCCATCATGTCCAGCAGTCCGCTCATACCACGGCCATTGGTCAAAGACCTGTGCCCTAACTGAAACTAGCCCTACCTGCGTACGTTCTGGTTCAGCAGGAATTTGTCTGACTTTGTCTTGAATCACTGGAGGGTGTTTCCTCCTACGACAGACTCCGGAAGAGTGTTCCAGTTTTCTACCACTCTCTGAGTGAAGAAGAACTTCCTTACATTTGTACGGAATCTATCCCCTTTCAATTTTAGAGAATGCCCTCTCGTTCTCCCTACCTTGGAGAGGATGAACAACCTGTCCTTATCTACTAAGTCTATTCCCTTCAGTACCTTGAATGTTTTGATCATGTCCCCTCTCAATCTCCTCTGTTCGAGGGAGAAAAGGTCCAGTTTCTCTAATCTTTCACTGTACGGCAACTCCTCCAGCCCCTTAACCAACTTCTCTGGACCCTTTCGAGTAGTACCGTGTCCTTCTTCATGTACGGCGACCAGTGCTGGACGCAGTACTCCAGGTGAGGGCGCACCATGGCCCAGTACAGCGGCATGATAACCTTCTCTGATCTGTTCACGATCCCCTTCTTTATCATTCCTAGCATTCTGTTTGCCCTTTTAGCCGCCGCCGCACATTGCGTGGACAGCTTCATCGACTTGTCGATCATAACTCCCAAGTCTCTTTCCTGGGAGGTCTCTCCAAGTACCGCCCCGAGCATCCTGTATTCATGCATGAGATTTTTGTTACCTACATGCATCACTTTACACTTATCCACGTTGAACCTCATCTGCCATGTTGATGCCCATTCCTCGAGCCTGATTATATCACGTTGCAGATCTTCGCAATTCCCCTGTGTCTTCACTACTCTGAATAACTTTGTATCATCCGCAAATTTAATCACCTCACTCATCGTACCAAAGTCTAGATCATTTATAAAGATGTTGAAGAGCACTGGTCCAAGCACCGAGCCTTGTGGCACCCCACTAGTGACGCTCTTCCAGTCTGAGTATCTCAATGGGGGAGGAGAAGACATTTTAAGGTTAAAATTAGCAAATAAAATGTTGGTAGCAAAATTTATTAGATTTGTTGGTTTAATCATGTATTGACAATGAATATGACTATTGTGGACAAGATAACAAAACCTCTCTTCCAAGATTGCCAAGCACACCAAGGCAATTATATATGACACATTGTGGTGAATTGCTGACTGCCCCATTTGTAATGCAGTGTTTAACCATGAAGGCCTGTGTAGAGTGGTAGTTATGGCTCTGGCCACCTTGTTGGGCAGACTTACAGGTCTTTAGCTGCTGTCATTTTACTATGTTACTGTTGCCAGCAAGAGATTGAAGCTGGCAATCATTCATGGCAGGGTGGTGGATTGGAGTTTGGTCCTGAGCTCATGTATATGTGTTTATATTCTTGGTTTGGGGGGATTACACAGTGTATTTATAAGATCAGAAAGTAACATGCCAATGTTTCAGGACTGTACCAAAACTTAAACCCCCCCCCCCTTTTATCAAGCAGTGCAAGCTAAATACTGAGCCGTCCATTCTGTTCCTATGTTCAACTCAGCATTTAGCTCAAGCTGGCTTGGTACAGCTTGATAAAGGTGGGGAGGGGGGTTAGTGTTCTCTGCTTCCATTTACTGGTTTGGGAGCACAACTCACTAGTCTAGACTAATTTAGCTGGTCTGAAGGAAAGGCAAATATCAGGTAAGAACAAATATTCACCTTAATAAAATTAATTAAAGTTGTGAATTTACCAGTTTGATGCTACATTTTAGACAAGTAAAAACAAAAACTGGATACAGATGTTCTGAAGATAATTTATTAAACACTGGCATATAAAACCATGAAAATTCAATTTAAAAAGTACAATGATAAAAAATACTGTGATAAAAATCCAACCAGACCCTACATAGTCCGTGTTTCGGTGAACACGCCTTCCTCAGGGGCCCTAAAAGGAAGAGGTAATGATGAATAATGATAAAGAGAAAGATAAAAAGATAGAAAGAAAAGAAGTGACTGTGATGACAATCTGGAGCATGCATATTAGTATCTATACTCGACTGCAAGATAAAACAAGTGAACCAAGTGTGATCATGCTATATACAGAGGCTTGAAACATCGACAAGAGACATAAGAGGAAAAAATGTGCCAAGAAAGGCCGAGAAGAAAAAGTGCCATGGTGTGTATTAGAGTATAAGCTTAAGCACAGAAATCTATAAAGTGCCTAAGAGAAGCCATAAGAATGAAAAGTTAATAGAATAAAGAAAAACCATAGTGCGTGTCTGATTTTGAAAACATGAAGAGATATGCGACACAATGTAACGACGAGAAGACATTATACATACCAGTGGTTTGCAAACTCACATATAAAGAATTGGACTGAAAACAGTCTATTGTCTTTAAACTACCGTATTTTCACGCATATAACGCGCATACAAACCGAGCATAACCATGTGTGTTATATGCGTGAGCACGTTGTACAATTTTTTTTTTACATAGTTCCCCCCCCCCCCCGACTTCCGATTCATCCCCCAGCCCTGAAAGCCTGATGCCCCACCCTGAAGGACCGCTCGCACACACCCCCCCCCGACATCCGATTCATCCCCCAGCCTCCACCCCCCGCACGGAGAAGCAGCCTACCATTGGTTCCCGATGCCAGTGAACCCTGCTGCTTCCTCTGCCGGCGGTCCTGCCCCTTCTCTGAGCCCTGCGCTGCTTCCTCTGCTGCAGTCCCGCCCTTTCTTTGATGTCAGAGAAAGGGCGGGACCGTGGCAGAGGAAGCAGCGCAGGGCTCGGAGAAGGGGCGGGACCGCTGGCAAAGGAAGCAGCAGGGTACACTGGCATCGGGAACCAACGGTAGGCTGCTTCTCCTTACGGGGGGGGGGGCTGGGGGATGAATCGGACGTTGGGGGGGGGTGCGAGTTGTCCTTCAGGGTGGGGGGGGCCAGCGTCTTTCGGGGTGGGGTATCAGGCTTTCAGGGTGGGGACAGGACTTCAAGGGGGACAGGCAGACCTTTAAGGGGGGACAGGCAGAGTCGGGGCAGAGGGCAGGGCGGCGAGAGGAGAGTCAGGACGTCAAGGCAGGAGCAAGGCCGCGATTCGGGGCAGAGCTGTGAGAGGAGAGTCAGGACGGCAGAAGGAGGTTTTAATTCGAGGAGCAGCATGCGCGGTGTGTGCGCTATATATTAATTTGTTTACATAAATTTCGGTTTCCCGCGTGCTATACCCGTGTGCACGTTTTACACGGGTGCGCGGTATATGTGTGAAAATACGGTATATAAAAAAAGACATCGTATTCAAACATGAAGAAACCATAATAGGACATGAACACATAGAGTAATGCAGTTAAAATAACAGAATAAAATGACTTAGTTCAAAGACAGCAGGACAATCTTAGCTATCAAATTACTAGACAAATCATTTCATATTTTAATTTTAAAGTTAAATGATATAAGATATGTAAAGCATGGTCACGATGAAATATAATGCACCCATGAAATGAATGAAACAAAGATGTAAATGGATTATATATATGAACCAATAATTAAAGAGCAAGCTGAATGTTCATACTCATGGACACTAAAGGCAATGAAAGTAAGACATGATAAATTGAAATCCATATATAACAGTGCATTAACAACCATGTGAGGTAAAAATAATAATAATGACAGGTACGAATATGGCATTATACATAAGGACTAATGATACAAATATGGCATGATACATAAGGACTAATGGCATGATACATAGGGACTAATGGCATAAATCCCTATGTATCATTCTATTAGTCCTTATGTATCATGCCATATTTGTACTATAAGTACCAGTGCTGGACGCAGTACTCCAGGTGAGGGTGCACCATGGCCCGGTACAGCGGCATGATAGCCTTCTCCGATCTGTTCATGATCCCCTTCTTTATCATTACTAGCATTCTGTTTGCCCTTTTTGCCGTCGCCGCATGTTGCGTGGACGGTTGTTTGTTTTTCGTTATGAGTATTGCAATCATATTGCAACCAGGACTATATAGTTGATAACATAAAACATTTAACTCTTACTCCTCAATTTATGATACCTCCGACTCCTCTATGTGCAATTAGACAAATTATAAATTTCTTATACTGATTGAAAGCACACAACATACAAGGCATTTCATCATTGTCAACGTGAATCATCAGGCTGCTTTGTAGCACTCTAACATGTTAGAGTTTGGTTTTAAAGGCTATAGCTTTGCTGTTGTGGCTTTATTTATTAAAGAAGTTATAAACATGATTGGGTAACATTAAACAGAAGACAAAACTTACAAAATTATATAAAAGAGGCTAAGAATTATTACAGGAAGATTAAAAATGTCTATTTTAGAAGAAATGTATAGATTAATCAAATTAGTATCCATGAAATTGAAATTAACACATTGAGGAGCATAATCATAGTAACATACGTAGTAACATAGTAACATAGTAGATGACGGCAGATAAAGACCTGAATGGTCCTTCCAGTCTGCCCAACCTGATTCAATTTAAATTTTTTATTTTATTTTATTTTTTTTAATTTTTCTTCTTAGCTATTTCTGGGCAAGAATCCAAAGCTTTACCCGGTGCTGTGCTTGGGTTCCAACTGCCGAAATCTCTGTTAAGACTTACTCCAGCCCATCTACACCCTCCCAGCCATTGAAGCCCTCCCCTGCCCATCCTCCACCAAATGGCCATATACAGACACAAACCGTGCAAGTCTGCCCAGTAACTGGCCTAGTTCAATATTTAATATTATTTTCTGATTCTAAATCTTCTGTGTTCATCCCACGCTTCTTTGAACTCAGTCACAGTTTTACTCTCCACCACCTCTCTCGGGAGCGCATTCCAGGCATCCACTACCCTCTCCGTAAAGTAGAATTTCCTAACATTGCCCCTGAATCTACCACCCCTCAACCTCAAATTATGTCCTCTGGTTTTACCATTTTCCTTTCTCTGGAAAAGATTTTGCTCTACGTTAATACCCTTCAAGTATTTGAACGTCTGAATCATATCTCCCCTGTCTCTCCTTTCCTCTAGGGTATACATATTCAGGGCTTCCAGTCTCTCCTCATACGTCTTCTGGCGCAAGCCTCCTATCATTTTCGTCGCCCTCCTCTGGACCGCCTCAAGTCTTCTTACGTCTTTCGCCAGATACGGTCTCCAAAACTGAACACAATACTCCAAGTGGGGCCTCACCAATGATCTGTACAGGGGCATCAACACCTTCTTCCTTCTACTGACTACGCCTCTCTTTATACAGCCCAGCATCCTTCTGGCAGCAGCCACTGCCTTGTCACACTGTTTTTTCGCCTTTAGATCTTCGGACACTATCACCCCAAGATCCCTCTCCCCGTCCGTGCATATCAGCTTCTCTCCTCCCAGCATATACGGTTCCTTCCTATTATTAATCCCCAAATGCATTACTCTGCATTTCTTTGCATTGAATTTTAGTTGCCAGGCATTAGACCATTCCTCTAACTTTTGCAGATCCTTTTTCATATTTTCCACTCCCTCTTCGATGTCTACTCTGTTACAAATCTTGGTATCATCTGCAAAAAGGCACACTTTTCCTTCTAACCCTTCAGCAATGTCACTCACATACATATTGAACAGGATTGGCCCCAGCACCGAACCCTGAGGGACTCCACTAGTCACCTTTCCTTCGAGCGACTTCCATTAACCACCACCTTCTGGCGTCTGTCCGACAGCCAGTTTCTGACCCAGTTCACCACTTTGGGTCCTAACTTCAGCCCTTCAAGTTTGTTCAACAGCCACCTATGAGGAACTGTATCAAAGGCTTTGCTGAAATCCAAGTAAATTACACCTAGAATATGTCCTCGATCCAGCTCTCTGGTCACCCAATCAAAAAATTCAATCAGGTTCGTTTGGCACGATTTACCTTTTGTAAAGCCATGTTGCCTCGGATCCTGTAACCTATTAGATTCAAGGAAGTACACTATCCTTTCTTTCAGCAACACTTCCATTATTTTTCCAACAACTGAAGTGAGGCTCACCGGCCTGTAGTTTCCTGCTTCATCCCTGTGACCACTTTTATGAATAGGGACCACATCCGCTCTCCTCCAATCCCCAGGAATCACTCCCGTCTCCAGAGATTTGTTGAACAAGTCTTTAATAGGACTCGCCAGAACCTCTCTGAGCTCCCTTAGTATCCTGGGATGGATCCCGTCTGGTCCCATCGCTTTGTCCACCTTCAGTTTTTCAAGTTGCTCATAAACACCCTCCTCCGTGAACGGCGCAGAATCTACTCCATTTTCTCGTGTAACTTTGCCGGACAATCTCGGTCCTTCTCTAGGATTTTCTTCTGTGAACACAGAACAGAAGTATTTGTTTAGCACATTTGCTTTCTCCTCATCACTCTCCACATATTTGTTCCCAGCATCTTTTAGCCTAGCAATTCCATTTTTTATCTTCCTCCTTTCACTAATATATCTGAAAACATTTTTATCTCCCTTTTTTACATTTTTAGCCATTTGTTCTTTCGCCTGTGCCTTCGCCAAACGTATCTCTCTCTTGGCTTCTTTCAGTTTTACCCTGTAGTCCTTTCTGCTCTCCTCTTCTTGGGTTTTTTTATATTTCATAAACGCCAACTCTTTCGCCTTTATTTTCTCAGCCACTAGGTTGGAGAACCATATTGGCTTCCTTTTTCTCTTGTTTTTATTGATTTTCTTCACATAAAGGTCCGTAGCCATTTTTATCGCTCCTTTCAGCTTAGACCACTGTCTTTCCACTTCTCTTATGTCCTCCCATCCTAACAGCTCTTTCTTCAGGTACTTTCCCATTGCATTAAAGTCCGTACGTTTGAAATCTAGGACTTTAAGTATCGTGCGGCCGCTCTCCACTTTAGCTGTTATATCAAAACAAACCGTTTGATGATCGCTACTACCCAGGTGAGCACCCACTCGAACATTAGAGATACTCTCTCCATTTGTGAGGACCAGATCCAATATCGCTTTTTCCCTTGTGGGTTCCGTCACCATTTGTCTGAGCAGAGTCTCTTGAAAGGCATCCACAATCTCCCTACTTCTTTCTGATTCCGCAGACGGAACATTCCAGTCCGTATCCGGCAGGTTGAAATCTCCCAACAGCAGAACCTCCTCTTTCCTTCCAAACTTTTGGATATCCACAATCAGATCCTTATCAATTTGCTGCGATTGAGTCGGAGGTCTGTAGACTACACCCACGTAGATAGAAGTTCCATCTTCTCTTTTCAAAGCAATCCATATCGCTTCTTCCTCTCCCCAGGTCCCTTGCATTTCGGTCGCTTGGATATTGATCTTTACATAGAGAGCTACTCCTCCACCTTTATGACCATCTCTGTCCTTCCTAAAAAGGACTCTGTCCTAAAAAGGACTCTGTCCTTCCTATCCCGGTATGTTTGCATCCCATCCATGTGATTCACTGAACCATGTCTCTGTGATAGCAACAATATCTAGATCTGCCTCTAACATCAGGGCTTGCAGATCATGAACTTTGTTGCTTAGACTGCGAGCATTTGTGGTCATCGCTTTCCAGCTATTTTCAGCGATAATCTCCTTTTTCATATGGATTTTTGTGTCGTTTCACTTTCCGTTGCAATACTAAGAAATGAGTTTCTGATATTGCTTATATTGCAGCCTTTACTACTATCACATCTTTTCTTTTGCCGGGGGCGGTCTCTATAATTGTCATTCGTACATACACCACCCCCATCTTCTAGTTTAAATGCCTAGAAAAATATTGTCTAAATTTCTCTGCAAGGTTTCTTTTTCCTACTGTAATAATATGTAGCCCATCAGTGCTAACATCTAAGTCCCAATTTTGCCTAAGTCCCTAGGCGCAGAAAGTAGGCAGCAGGGAAATGTCCATTCTCCCCCAAAAAAGTCCAAAATAAGTTTTTTTTTCAGAATGGCCTACTTCTATGTTGAAATATCACATATGTATTAGTGGACCAGATCATAGAGATTAACGTTCATGAGTAAGCCTCAGCCCCACCACTCCACCGCTGTGCTGTCTCGTGACTACGGGAAGAATTATGTGGCACTTCATCACTGGCTGCTCATATGCGTTTATATATTCATTATTTGTAATCCAATTTTTAAATATTTTCTATGTTAAAACAGGTATTCTTCAATTCTAATTTATTTGAATAATAGTATGCGTACTTAACTTATGTCAGCCACCGCCTGGGAGTCTAACCCGACATGACATGTTTTGCACCAACTGGTGCTGTATCAAGGGCCTCCCGAGGTTACGCGTGTCATCCAACTCGAGTTCATATCAAGAGTAAGACAGCACAGCGGTGGAGTGGTGGGGCTGAGGCTAACTCATGAACGTTAATAATCTCTATGATCTGGTCCACTAATGCATATGTGATATTTCAACATTGAGGACTGGTAGAACACAATTACTAAGGTTGCCATATATTTGGAGACTACTTCTATGTTCAGCAGTTTAATCGTCAAGACTGCCACTACGTGTAAACTTATAACACATTCCCGACCCAAAAATTGCCTAAGTCCCAAACGCCCAAAATAAGACCTTTTAGGCGAAGGAGGGGCCAGTCCTTAATCTAAAAGCAGGATACTTTAACCGAGTGTCTGTCATAAACAATGCCGGTTACAGGATCCTGGAACTGTCCTTCCCCCCTCCCCAACAATTGCGACAGGAGAGATGCCCAATCTCTTCTGTCGCGACCCCCCTCCAAAAAAATCCCCCCTGGCAGTAGAGATGCCCAATCTCTCCTGCCGGATACAACCCCCGCATGATCCCTGGTAGGAGGGTGCCCAATCTCTCCTGCTGGATACAATCCCCTCCTACTCCTGCGTGATCCCTGACAGGAGGGTTCCCAATCTCGTCTGCCAGACACAACCCCCCATGCGATCCCCGGCAGGAGGGTGCCCAATTCCTCCTACCAGACACCCACCCAAACCCCCTTCCCCTCCTTGAACCCCTGCCGGATCGCACCCCCACCCCCCTGGATCTCACCCCCATCTGTACTCCCCCTCTAACCTTGTGAGTTAGCTGGACGGACAGGTCCTCCGTTCGTCTGGCAGGACCACCTTCCACTGAATGGTGGGCCTGCACCTTCCCAGTGCATTGTGGGATGCACCAAGGGGGGTCCTAGGGTCTGATTGGCCCAGGTGCCTAAGGCCCCATCCAATCAGGCCCTAGGCCCCTCCCCGGTGCATCACACAATGCACCGGGAAGAGGCAGACCCGCCATTCAGAGGAAGGCGGGCCTGCCAGACGGACAGAGGGAGGACCCAGCCGGCTAACTCACAAGGTTAGAGGGAGGGTCTGGGGGGAGGATTGGGGGTGTGTGGGTGCATGGTCTGGCAGGGGTTCAGGGGGGTGTTGTGTTCGGCAGGAGAGACTGGGCATCTCTCCTGCCACAATCGTTACTGGGGTGGGGGGGACGGGTTGCCTGGGCGCAGCCACAATCAGCTCAGCGGCCTGATTTGGAACTTATACCTGTTTTGACTTGGTCTAAGTAAAAACGTATAAGTTCTGTCTGGCAACCTGTCAGGCATTTTTGATTATGGCTTCCAGATGATTAAGTGTAGGTCGGCCCCTTCTGCCCACCTCCCGCTTTATCCACTCCTCCAAAAACGCCCCTTTCCACTCTGGGCATACAGAGGCAGTGAAAAGGTCTAAGCTGGTTTTAGATAAGCTGGTTTTGATTATCGGTACTTGGACGATCTGTCCTTTTGATCATGCAAGTACTGACTTAGACCGCTTTTTGGACGTTTGTTTATTTTGATTATGAGCCCCATTACCATTTACATTTAGTTGGAGACTGTAATTTTTTCTGATCCCACCATACTGACTCCGCAGGCCTGATTACAACCATGCATGGTACCATTGACAATGAAATATAAAAATAATACTGCTATTTTTCTTTTTTTCTACAGGTTGATGATAGTGGATTTTCTTTAAATCATCCTAATCAGTATTTTGTGGAGAGCCAAAAGTTACTCACCAGTGGTCGAGATGTTAAGAAAGAGTCTAGCCTCTCAGAAAGTTCCCAAACAAAATCAAGCAGTCAAAAATTTACCAATTCAGCCTCTAGTTCTAACATCACTAATTCTACAGAAGATCTAGAGGAGTTTTTCAGTGAATATTGAGTTTGTTTCAGTTATTGCTTTTCCTATCACTGCTGTTTTACAGTTTTCCAAAAACTTATTTTCTCCACTCTAAAAACTGTACATTGACTTCCTGGAGAATGTATGAGACCAGAAAAATTCCTTACCTGATTAGAGATCAAAGCTTTTGTGCTGCTTAGTAATTGTTCTCCCCTGGAGCATGAGGTTCAGTGCTATCGAGGTTAACGTTTGTAATTAAAAGTTTTTATAGGATGCTTAATCATGTTAACATATGACTTTGAAGTTTGTTTCTACATATTTTTTATAAAAGCAATAAGAAAATAAAGGTATTCAATTTTAAATATGTTTGTGGGTTTTTAAAATATATATCATGAAACACCATTTAGAGCAGTGGTCTGAAACTCAAACCCTTTGTGGGGCCACATTTTGGATTTGTAGGTACTTGGAGGGCTGCAGAAAAAATAGTTAATGCCTTATTAAAGAAATTACAATTTTGCATGAGGTAAAACTCTTTATAGTTTATAAAACTTTCCTTTAACAGTTAAAAAGAAAGATATATAAACTATAAAGAGTTTTACCTTATGCAAAACTGTCATTTCTTTAATAAGACATTAACTATTTTTTCTGCGGCCCTCCAAGTATTCTATTTTTTCTGCAGCCCTCACATTTAAAGTTTAATATCTTTTCTTTCTCAAAACTGACACATTTCAATCACTATATTGAAAATAAAATCATTTTCCTTACCTTTGTTGTCTGGTGACTTTATTTTTCTGTGCTTTCAACTATGTTTCCAGGGACTTCTTGTCCTTTGACTGTTTTTCTCTCTGTCTTCACTTTCTGCCTTGCATCCATCATTCAATTTTTCTGCTTTCTTTTCAAAATCTACGTTTCCATGTCTTACCTTCCCTTCTTATCTCTCTCTTCTTCCGTCCTATTTCCATGGTCTGGCATCTCTTTCCTTCCTTTCTCTCCCTCCCTCCTTCCTTCCTTTCCCTTGGTCTGGCATCTGTCTCCTTCCCTTCCCTCATGCCCTGGCATCTCTCCCTCCCCCTCCATGGTCTGATATCCTTTTCCTTCCCTCCCTCCCATGAGTTTGGCTTCTCTTGTTCCTCTCCTCTCCCTTATCTTCCTTCTCCTTCCTTCCCTCTCTTTCCCCAATTGGGTGCAGCATCAACAGAAGCAGCATTTCCCTTTCCCCTTTCCTGTGCAGCAGAAGCATTTCTCTTCCCCTTTCCCTCCCCCTCCCTTTCCCTGTACAGCAGCAGCAGCATTTCCCTAGGGTCCCCCTTTCCTATGCAGCAGAAGCATTTCTCTTTCCCCTCTCCTTCCGTTCTCTTCCTTGTGGAGCAGCAGCGTGTCTGGCTGGCTCAGTTGATCGTTCCGTTCAAAGCCGCGGGTGGCGGTGGCTCCTCGCGAGATCCGCACCTGCGTCTGAAGCCTCTCTGATGTTGTGACATCAGAGAGGCTTCCGATGCAGGAGTGGATAGCACGAGGAGCCGCCACCCGCGGCTTTGAACGGAACGATCGACTGAGCCGGCAAGACACGCTGCTGCGCCACAAGGAAGGGAAGGGGGAAGAGAAATGCTGTTTTGATCGCGTCCAGACTGCACCTGGAGAGCCGCATGTGGCCCGCGGGCCGCATGTTTGAGACCGCTGATTTAGAGTGATTTCAAATTTTAATATTTGAGTTGTAGATTTCTCCATCTTGTGCTTACTTTAATAGAATATAAGCATTTAAATGTAGGCCGGAGGATCAAGAACATTTCTTGAATGAAAATTTAAAAAGCCAGATCATGTTTGATGGGGACTTTAATTATATATTGAAAAACCTAATGTCAGGTCCTTCGAAAATTACTAGCCAAATTACAACTACTTCAGAATACCACAGCAAGGGTAGTTTTTAGATGTACCAAATATGAAAGATTATCTATTGATCAATCTTCACTGAATTGCAGTCCAAGCTAGAATTATATTAAAAAACTATCCCCCTCTTTTACTAAGGTGCGCTAGCCGATTTAGCACGCGTTATCGCGTTCATAGACTATAATGTTTTCTATGGCTTAACATGTCATTCAAAATATTGTCAATTACTTTTATTTCCCCTGCCTACTTATCTCTGATATAATAAATATTGAAAGGCATCTTTTCCATATTTCTCAGTTTTTATCTGGAAAAAATTATCTTTAAAATTAAGGATACATTTTTATCCATCTTTTAGGAAGAAGTTGAAAACATATCTTAAATTTTTTTTTGACTGTATAGCTATGGATTGTATTAGCAAGCACTTATTTTATTAGTTTAATTATAACATACTACTTTAGCCCATTTTGTTTTGTGAGTTTTGCTTATTGTAAGTTACTTAGGGACCAGTAGGATCAAATGGTCTAAAAATCTTTAGATTAGATAAGATTGGACCCAAAGTGGGGATTTACGATGACCCAGGAGAATGTCAAATATCTGTGAAGGAGATAAACTCTTGAATGTGTGAATATGATTGCCATACTGGGACAGAGTGTAGATCCATCAAGCCCAGTAACCTGTTTCCAACTGTGGCCAACCTAGGTCAGAAGTACCTGGCAAGATCCCAAAGAGTAAAACGGATTTTATGATGCTTATCCTAGGAATAGGCAGTGGATTTTTATAAGTCTATTTTAATAATGACTTATGGAAATTATCCAATTCCTTTTTTAAATCCTATTTAACAGCTTTCACCAAATTCTCTGGCAACAAATTTCAGAGTTTAATTACATGTTGAGACCTCCATGCTCTCAACAAATAGTCTCTCTGGGAGCCCTGTTACCACGGTTGGAAAGAACAACTGGCTCTGCTCTCTGGACCTCAAAAAAGCGTACATCTACATTTCCATCTTACAGAAATATCTTCACTTTCGAGTGGGGTTACACTATTTCCAGTATAAAGTACCACCATTTGGTCTGGCGCCAGCATTCAGAATGTTCACAAAACTCTCACTGGTAGTTGGTGATTGTGGCTGCAATCCTCGCTCATGCAGTTTTCATGTATTTCCTTACCATCAATTCCATAGTTTGTCTACTGGAACTACTAAGATTTTCAGTCAACTACCAGAAATCGCATCTTCAACCAACTCAGACTTTAGAATTCATAGGAACTCTCCTAAACACAACGCAAGCACGAGCTTTTATTTATTTATTTCATTTTTATAGTCCTTCCTCTCCAGGAGCCCTGATATGTCAGAAAGTCTTCTCCCTTCATCTTGTTACATCATGTCAGATATGTCTCCTAGGTCATATGGAATACTCCATTTGCATGTCTACATCTAAGAGTGCCTCAGTGAACCCTGTCCACCCAGTGGACTCAAACCACTAGGGCTCTTTCCCAGCCAATATAGGTGACCTCAGAACTAAGCAAATCACTTTAGTGGTGAATGCTTCTGGCCAATCTTACCAGGAACCTTCTCTTCCTAGCTCTACCACACTTGAATACTTAAATGCACAGCTGGTGAGCCCACCTTAATGGCTTGCATGCCCAAAGCGTCTGGACTTCTCACGAGAACACTCTCCACATCAATCTCGTAGAACTCCAAGCAATCTGCAGTTCCCTTTCATACTTTTCAAAATCACCTCCAGAATCAAGTAGACCTCATCTGCACAGACAATCAAGTTATCGTGTTCTACTTGGAACAAATAAGGAGTCACAGGGTCTCACCCACTCTGCCAAGAAGCAATCCAAATCTGGACTTGGGTGATTCCTCGCAACATATTCTTTAAAGAAGTATATCTGGCAGGAAAAACAAAGCGTCTTAGCAGACAAATTGAGCAGACTCCTACAGCCTCACGAATGGTCACTCAACACAACCATCTTACAACAGATATTCACCAATTGCAGGATCCCCCAAATAGACCTGTTTGCTTCCCCCCACAGCCATAAACTTCCACTCTACTGTTCCAGACTCTACTGCACACTCAATCACCTGGTGTCAGATGCCTTCCTCCTTGACTGGCAGAGCAAGTTTCCATATGCTTTCCCTCCAACTCCTCTAATCAAGAGAACTCTACTTAGACTTTGCCAGGAACAAGCCACCATGATTCTCATTTCTCTTGGTGGCCATGTAAACCATGGCTCCCTCTCCTACAACTCAGTGTATGGAACCCATTACATTCCAACATTGCTGAAACAGAATGAGGTTCTCTCCATCCCAATCTGTGTTCACTCACTGCACGTTATTTTCTCCCAGCAAGTAGATGCTTTCACACTATTTGCACCAGTGTCAGACATCATTGAAGCTTCTAGAATACCTTCCACATAGCGCTACTATTGTTCAAGTGGATTTGCTTCACAGTCTGATATAATCTCCACTCACTAGATCCGTTCAATTTTGGTCTCGAGAGTACTTCTTTCAGAGTCCATCTCAGTGCAATTAGTGCTTTTCATTCACCATTGGACAAAAAACTATTACCTGTACATCCTTTGGTTTCCAGATTCATGAAAGGCCTTTACCAAACCAAGCCACCTCTCAGGCCTCCTGCTATTGCCTGGGACATTAATGCAGTGCTTTCATAGAAACATGATGGCATATGCTATTTCCTCCTTGCTCTAAGAGAACCCACATTCCTGTTGAAGAGGGGTACATGGGCAGTGAACCCCATGAAGAGGGGTTTTGGCCAGTGGGCCCTATGAAATGCTGCCACTATCTACAAGTGTAAAAGACATTTCTATTGAGCATTTTCTACTGTGGCTAACATGAACCTATGGTCAGATAAGTTCCTTTCTCAAGGAGAGGGTCAAGCCTTACAGAGAAAGCAGGTGACAACAGTCAACTGTCAGCACATATTGTGACCCAACAGCCATCACCAACTGCCATTGCATATCTGGACAAAGGACCTGCCTGCAGGAAAATCACAGAAAATAGGAAGTAAATCTCTAGCTATGGACACAGGAATAAGGGGCAATGAAGGAAAGGGCAGCACAGAAGCAATTTTGCACCAATTGAAATAATCCAGGGGTGGCACAGGATGTAAGGGTGTAGACCAAAATAAAGCCTGTATATTGGGCTTCCCTTCCTGCTTTTTCCTTAGAGACCCCCATTCATTCAGACTTTGCCAGCTTCTGTTTGTAAATACTCTCTCCATTGCATTTCCAATCTGATAGTACAGCTTGTTACTGATGCGCTTCTGCTGTTACATTTTATATACTCTGCTTACAAATAAAAGTATTATCTGATTTAGAAATACTGTGCATCTCTTCTCTGGGGCATTCCCGTAGCCGGGAGCGACAGGGAAGGGCTAAGCAGCAGCCTTTCATTGTCCCATGCTAACTTGAATTCAGATACAGTCTTAATCTCCACCTCCTCCATTGGGAGACTATTCTACACATCTACTACCCTTTCTGTAAATACGTATTTTCTTATATTACTCCTGAGTCTATCGCCTCTCAACTTCATCCTATGCCCTCTCCTGGAGTTTTTCTTAATTTGAAAAAAAGACTCATCTCCTCTACATTAATGCCATGGAGATATTTAAATATCTCAATCATATACCTCTTTCTTTCCTCCAGAGTATACATATTAAGGTCTCTAAATCATAAAACGTATCTTTATTGTAACCCAAGTACTGACTAAATGTATCTTTATGGTAACCCACCTGTTTCTCTTACACTGACAAAATGCACCTTGATAGTAAACCACTTGTATTGTAACCCACTTGCATCCCATGTACTGACAAAATATATTTTTACTGTAATCCACTTGTATCCCATGTACTGACAAAATATATCTTTACTGTAACCCACTTGTATCCCATGTACTGACAAAATGAATCTTTAATGTAAACCACTTGTATCCCATGTACTGACAAAATGAATCTTTATTGTAAACCGTTTCTATCCCATGTACTGACTAAATGTATCTTTATTGTAAACCGTTTCTATCCCATGTACTGTCAAATGTATCTTTATTGTAAACCGCTTCAAACTTCACGGTATAGCGGTATATAAGAAATAAATTATTATTATTATTATTATTCCCCATATGATTTATGACAAAAACCACTAACCAGTTTTGTAACAGCCTTCTGGACTGACTCCTTCCTATTTATATTTTTTTGAAGCTGCGGTCTCCAAAACTGCACACAATATTCCAAATGGGACCTCAGCAGAGACTTATACAATGGCATTATCACCTTACTTTTCCTACTGGCCATTTCTTTCCTTATGCACCCAAGCATCTTCCTGGCTTTGGCCATCAATTTTTCTACCTGTTTTGACACCCTGAGATCATCAGACACAATTGTCCTCAAGTCCTGCATGTCTTCTGTGCTAGTAGTACTTCGCCTCCTATACTATACCATTCTCCTGGATTTTTGCAGCCCAAGTGCATGACCCAGCATTTTTTAGCATTAAATTTTAGTTGCCAAGTACCAGACCATTCTTCAATCTTTTCCAGATCCCACCTCATGTTATCCACATCCTCCGGGGTGTTTATCCTTTTACAAAACTTGATATCATCTGCAAAAAGACAAATTTTGCCAGACAGTCCTTCCGCAATATCACTCACAAACATGTTAAATAGAACTAGCCCATTGAGCCTCATTATGCCATTTTGACACTTCTTCCTATACTAAAAGAAAGGTTTTGACCCCCATTTTACCTTATCGGCTATCTTTTTTTTCATTTGCATATTTGATTTTCTGACAGCTTTTCCCACTTCTCATAGCTTTTCCACATATTTTTGTAGCTTTTCCACATATTCCTGTTTCCGCATATTCCTGTAATTTATGAAGGCTAACCTTTTTTCTCTCACCTTTTCAGTTACTACATTTGAGAATCAAAGCAGCCTTCTTTTCCTTTTACCTTTATGTACTTTCTGAACAAAGATTTGTAGTCTTTAGAATAGCTCCTTTCAGTTTCACCAACTGCTTTTCTTCTTTGTTCAGCTGTTCCCATCCAATTAACTACTTGATATAGTGGCGATAACAGAGATGTGGTTCATGGAGAACCATGACTGGGATGTAGTTATACTGGGCTATAATCTGTTCAGGAATGACAGGGTAGGAAGAAATGGAGGGGGAGTAGCATTATATGTTAAAGATCATATTAAAGTGACACAATTTCAGTATATACAGGGCAAGGAAGAGGCACTGTGGATCAATCTAGAAAGAGGGAATGGTAAATGTATTTACATTGGTGTGATATACAGGCCTCCTTCACAGATGGAAGAAGTGGACAGAAATTTAATAGTAGACATTCAGAATATATCTGAAAAAAGTGAAGTTTTAATAATAGGTGATTTTAACTTGCCGGATGTTGATTGGGGTATCCCTATTGTGGGGGTCTTCTAGAAGTAGGGAGATCCTGGATTCTCTACAAGGAGAATTATTCCAGCTATTGGTAATGTAACCCACGCGGGATGGTGTCATACTGGACTTAGGGCCAGATTCTCAAAAATCCGTGTTAAAACTGACGGGGCGTTGTTGCAGGCTTTCTTATAATGATTTCAGAAACTCGAGTCATTCTCAAAAAATTGCACATGCAAATGAGGTTGGCGGACAGTAGCGAAGATTCACTAAATTTACATGCATTGAGTCGCTGGTGATGGTGATCGACACATGCTTAGAATGCACAAGGACAGAGGTGTGTGTGCGCATGTGCTAGGAAAAGCAACGCAATAAGCACGTGCCTTGTTTGAGCATAATATATGCTTACGTCATATGCATGCGACCCACATGGCTGTAGCAGTTAGTTTCTGTGTGGAAATACATCGTTCGTCAAATTTTTTTCAATCGGTCAGTATAAAAGCAGGTTTTGCAGGAAGGGAGAGAAGGGGAGAAGCAACGTCAGCTTGTAATCACAAATAAAATATGCCTTTAACAAACAGACTGAACAATCACAGTGATTTACAGATGAATTTTCAGAAACTTCACACAGTTGATTTCAACAATTTCCTAAAATGCGTGTAAGATGAGGAGAGAGATAATGTACAAAGATCAGCATCCCAGCTAGCAGCTTGGTAAGACAATAAACATTGCAGAAACCTATTGTATACACAACCACGAACAGAAGGAAAAACAAACAGATAGTTCCACTAAGTAACTGGGTGCATAACCATGCAGGACCTTGTAACATATGGTACCAAACTTAAACAGGACATAACCTGTATAAAATTTTAAAAATCAAAGTCTGGATACTATAAAAGTCTGCACTATTACTTATGTCCTCAGCATGTTGCCCTGTCTTTTTCAAAAAACCTTCTATAAAAAAAATTGAGTCCTTATTGACTGACTTCCTGTGGAATCATAAAACGCCTCGTATTAGCTTACAAAAACTCAAATGTACTAAACAAGATGGAGGTGTTTCATTTCCCAATCTTTATGAATACCATATCTCTTTTTTGCTCAGACAAGGTGCCAAATGGAACTACATATCGTCAGATGCTCAACTTCCACCTTGGTTGAGATTGGAATCCTCATCTAGCAATGTTCCACTGCAATACTTACTAGCTATGAGCAGTTCTCTTACCCAACGCTCGAATCCCATACTACTATCAATGATACAGGCTATTCATGAGATTGAAGTCTTTTTGGATACTAAATGGGAGGCTTCCTCGCTTGCTCCTCTGTGGAATAACCTTAGGATAAGAATACATAATAATCCTATTTCTTGGAAACTATGGCAAGATCATAATATAGGGAATGTAGGCCAACTCTTTGCAGGACAACACTGGGTCACATTAGCTACTATTTGCAGAACTTTTGACTTACCTCCATCACAATTCTTCAGATGGCTCCAGCTTAAATTAAAAAGGATCTCCTACCTTTATATACATGTTCTGAACCCCCTTCGTTTTTGTCTTATTATGACAAATTCACATTTAAACATAAGGAAGCTTCTAATTGATACAAGGGCTTGTGCGCATTTGTGAAGCTGAAAGCTATGGCTTCAATAGTTTCACTACCATTAGTGCTTCCCAAGGCATACTGATTTCAGCGGAGATGTCAGACTAACGATATGCCACCCATCTAGGCAGCAGCAGATGGGCAATGCTGGAGGCGGAGGATCATGTTTGATGCGACAGCATTGAATTTATTCTATGCAGAAGAAAGGCTCGGCAATTTGCTTCTATATTTCACTATGAAAACTTGATATCATCATCAAGTTGCTAGGACTCGAACACGAGTCAATGGCACCTAATGAGGTCTTATGTAGAGAACAGAAGTTGTGCCTTTAAGACCATATGATGTCAGCAGTAACATCTACTGGGTACACTGGATGACACTTACTGTTTCTGAAATTAAATAGTTTTTCTGTCTCCCTGGTCCAGAATCCAGTGGCTGCCTATTTTCCACAGATAGCGAACATGAATGGCTGTATTCCTAAGCCTAAAATGTTTTTCTTTTTCCTGAAGAAATCCCTACAAGAGACTTCCAGACCAGTAGAAGTCTCATTGTTTATCCTAAATTATGATGAACTAGGAAAGAAATAAAAACTGCTGGCAGTAGTTTTCAGTTACTGAGAACACTCGTGTGTGAAAATAAATCAGGGGTTAAAAGTCATATTAAAAGTGCAGGCAGAGCAATTAATGGGTCTGCTACAGAAGAGATAACTGTGCTCGATCAAGACCGAGAGACATAAAACATGAAGTAAATATGCAAGTAAATAAGCACAGCGAGTGCTGCCAATTAGGAAAGCAAGTCACATTAATATCTTTATTGAACTGCATGTTCTTATCTTCCTCTGTGGTAAGAAAAAGAAGTCAATTTATCGCAAGGAAAGAGGAGAGAATGATATCTTAGAAAAACTACATGGGACAATTATTATTAAAAAGCAATCAGCCAAGAGCACAGAAAATAGCTTTTAATATCATTTTACTGAAAATCAATGACCTAAACCACTTCTTATTCTTAAGGGAGCTCTCTAATCTAAATTAAACTGTGTACTTGACTACATTTTATTAAAACCATGATTTGTTTTAATTGCAAAGCTTATTGTACCCTTGTGGGGCAAAGGGGAGTTGCAGGTCAACAATCTCCAAGTTGAGATGTGGCAACTGGTGGGAAAGGAATAAGAACATAAGAATAGCCTTACTGGGTCAGACCAATGGCCCAGCCCGTTCTCACAGTGGCCAAACCAGGTCACTAGTACATGGCCAACACCCAAGGAGTAGCAATATTCCATGCTACCGATCAAGGGCAAGCAGTGGCTTCCCCCATGTCTTTCTCAATAGCAAATTATGGACTTTTCATCCAGGAACTTGTCCAAACCTTTCTTAAAACCAGCTATGCTATCCGCACTTTTCACAACCTCTGGCAACGCGTTCCAGATCTTAACTATTCTCTGTGTGAAAAATATTTCCTCCTATTGGTTTTAAAAGTATTTCCCCGTAACTTCATTGAGTGTCCCCTAGTCTTTCTAAATTTTGACGGAGTGAAAAATCGATCCAATTGTACCCGTTCCACTCCACTCAGGATTTTGTAGACTTCAATCATATCTCCCCTCAGCCATCTCTTTTCCAAGCTGAAGAGCCCTAATCATAACAACATAAGAATTGCCACTGCTGGGTCAGACCAGTGCCCAGTAGTCCGCTTACACGGCGGCCCTTAGGTCAAAGATTAGTGCCCTAACTGAGACTAGCCTTACCTGCTTACATTCTGGTTCAGCAGGAATGTGTCTAACTTTGTCTTGAATCCCTGGAAGGTGTTTCCCCCTATAACAGCCTCTGGAAGAGCTTTCCAGTTTTCTACCACTCTCTGGGTGAAGAAGAACTTCCTTATGTTTGTATGGAATCTATCCCCGTTTAGCTTTAGAGAGCTTTAGAGAATGTCATCAAGTGGTTAGGAGAGCGAAAAGAGAATACGAAGAGAGGCTGGCCAGGGAGGCAAAAAACTTCAAATCATTCTTCAGATATGTTAAGGGGAAGAAACCGGCGAGGGAGGAAGTAGGACCGTTGGATGATGGAGGCAAAAAGGGAGTGATAAAGGAGCAAAAAGAGGTAGCCGACAGGTTAAACAAATTCTTCTCGTCAGTCTTCACAAGCGAGGACACATCCAGTGTACCAGAACCCGACGTGATCTTCCATGGTGATCAAGAAGAAAAACTGTCAACAATAGAGGTGAGCCATGAGGATGTCCTCCAACAGATAGATAGATTGAAAAGCGACAAATCACCAGACCCGGACGGAATCCACCCTAGGGTACTAAAAGAACTAAGAAATGAGATAGCAGGAATACTCCAACGAGTTTGCAACCTATCCTTGAAAACTGGAGAGATTCCGGAGGACTGGAAGATAGCAAATGTTACACCTATCTTTAAAAAGGGGTCAAGAGGAGACCCTGGAAACTATAGGCCGGTAAGTTTGACATCGGTTCCAGGCAAGATGGTAGAAGCACTGATAAAGACAGCATCTGTGAACACATCGAAAAAAATGGGCTGATGAAAGCGAGCCAACATGGCTTCTGCAAGGGAAGATCGTGCCAAACAAACTTACTGCACTTCTTTGAGGGGGTGAACAGCCAGTTGGACAAAGGGGAACCCGTAGACATCATTTACCTTGACTTCCAAAAGGCCTTTGACAAGGTACCCCATGAGCGGCTACTTAAGAAGCTGTGGAACCACGGGGTGGAAGGGGACGTACACAGATGGGTCAAACACTGGTTGGCAGGCAGGAGACAGAGGGTTGGAGTGAAGGGTCACTACTCGGGCTGGAGGAAGGTCACGAGCGGAGTTCCACAGGGGTCTGTACTTGGACCGCTGCTGTTCAATGTATTTATAAATGACCTGGAAACGGGGACGAAATGTGAAGTTATAAAATTTGCGGATGACACTAAACTCTGTAGAAGGGTTAGAACTACGGAAGAGTGTGAGGACCTACAAAGGGACCTAAAGAAACTGGAGGAGTGGGCGAATAAATGGCAGATGAAGTTCAAAGTAGGGAAATGTAAGGTCATGCATATAGGGAGAAAGAACCCGATGTTCAGCTACCAAATGGGGGGATTAGTATTAGAGGGAAGTAACCTTGAAAGAGATTTGGGTGAACTGGTGGATACAACAATGAAGTCAACCGCACAATGCGCAGCAGCCGCGAAGAATGCAAACAGAATGTTGGGTATTATTAAGAATGGTATTACGACCAGAACAAAAGAAGTCTGGTCAAACAAATTATTTCAGAATGGCAGAATTTCTGAATAAATTATTGGAAAAAGAAGCCGCAGGTTGCTTTGAGATCTCTAAGCCTCGGGAAAATCCTGCATTATCAGGGCCAGCTACCCACCTGGGAACCGCGTCTATCAGCTCCTCGCGGAAGAGGGGGTCGTGGGTTTCGTAGGGGCAGGCCCCTGCCTCCGATCGAGGTGGTAATAATCCATCCAGAAGTACTGGATGCTTGAATTGTGGGGACCCTGGTCACTGGCTTAATCAATGCGCATCTGGTCGGTGCCAAAAGCCGCCCTTCGGACGGACTTTGGTGCAAAGAGGGGAAACCCTGTATACCAGCCGCTAGCTCTCCCTTATTCATTGCCCAATATCATGGCATTGGTCACCGCAGTGCTCGCTCGACATTTCAACTTCTTGCCAGTGATTTTTTCATTCTTGACCTTCGCTCCCTGATACAGACATATATAGCTCGACACCTTACTTACCCCACTTCTCCTTTTACACACTTACAGATTGACTTTACTCATATTCCTCATGCCACCGGGACTCACCAGGATTACGCCCTTGTTATTGTTGACATGTTCTCCCGATGGCCTGAAGTTTTTTCCCACTACAAATGAAACTGCTCAGACTGTGGTGAACATTTTACTTTGCGAAATCATCCCTAGGTGGGGATGTCCCACACACATCAACTCAGATAATGGTCCTTTCACTGCCAGAGTATGCAAAGATTTAGCTATCGCACTCCGCATTGAGTGGAAATTTCATCTCCCATATCGCCCACAGAGTTCCGGTATTGTCGAACGCATGAACAGGACTATTAAAGACAAAATCAGGAAAGCCACAGCTGCCACGTTTGTGAATTGGAAAAAATTCCTTCCTATTGTTTTAGCTGAAATTAGGATGTTGCCAACTTAAAATGTTTTTCTTTTTCTTAGCAGCAGTTCGGATATATACATAGCCATCCCAGACCAGTTTTGGCTCAAAGATATTTTTAGTGTTTTCCAAGGATCCTCTTTATCACTGCAGAGATAGAGACGTTCCAAAGAAAATATTAGCTTTATGCCTTTTCCGAATATGAGATGGTTATGATATGCATTATTTGTATTACTCATGTGTTCATCTTTATTTTGGTTCTCTATAACAATGTGTTTATTTGCAGAGTTAAATTCAGCCCTGCACACTTGACAGATGGAAAAATAGCTTCATGCCTAAAACTTTGTGTTTTATGTTTTGTCTGTGCCATGTGGTCTGTGTTTTGTCCACTTGTTTTAGTTTAGTGGGTACCCCAGGATACATAACATTGGCCATTTCTAGAGCTCTTTTCACACTTTTTACTAGCCTAATTGCGCAATGTTCTTTTTACTTATAGCTTTCATATTCTACATGTAGCTTAGTTAGGGGTTATATGTTTAAGAAAAGGTTATACAGTGTTTATTCTATGGTGCTCACTAGATATGAACCATTCAGTATACATTTCCGAATACATTCAGTACATAATTATGGTCTCTCTGAAGTGCCATAATAGTTATATGCAGCACACAAAAACATATCTTTTTGGAATGTCTGATTAAGAACCTTAAGTAACTGAATATTGTCTCTCTTTTGCCATAACTATACCCAAGTAAATGCATTAATATTGTCACATGTTGCCACATTCAGTACAGGCAACCTGGTTTCTCTCTCTCTCTACATTCAGTACAGGCAACATGGTTTCTCTCTCGTTTTCTATCTCTTATTTGGATCACACTGGAGAACAGCTGCTGAATGATATCTGGACTCTTTTCAAGCCGGTGTATCCCTCCCTGTATGCACAGACATCATTTCATCCCAAGTGTGCATCTCTCCAGTTTAAAGAGACTGTCGGTTCCTGCTGGACTAATTCAGCTTCCTGCACCCTAACTGCAAAGATCTACTCCTCTACTTCCTCACACATGCTGTACACAATGTTTCCTGTTCACTGTTTCCTGTTTATTGGATCTACGGATTCATGATAGCCACCTTCCTAAGAACGCTTTGCTGTACAGTTCAACTTATTTACTGCTATGGACATTCCAGACTTTATTTCATATGCTGTGCATCCACTACCTCTTGGTATGGGGAACGAGATATTTCAAAAGCAGTCTCTGTACAGCTCCTAAAACCCCTCCTCAAGAGACATATCTAGAATATCTCTCCTTCCACGCTCATGCTGTGCATTTATGATGTCATTTTCATGATGTAAGAGGGGATTGAAAGGACACATTTAAAAGGACACACATATCTTATGTCTTCTGTCTCTGTCTGTGCTGGGGGGGGGGGGCTCAAACACAGACACAGTTTTGTATTTATTCTGCTGATGTTCTGAGACAGGGCCATTTAATCTTGTTAATGAAGTTAGCTGTTTGAGACAATGGAGGTTCCAACCTCCCACTGCCATGTACCGGTTGAGAGAAATAAGGGAAGCTTTTAACCTTCTAAAACACACCCCTACTGCATACTACCCCAATAGCCCTTATGCCTGCAGATATCATTATATGTCAGCCCAGAAGGTTTTGGAGGACTCATACACCACAAGTGTACTACTTAGAGTGAGATATGAGCCAAGAGTGTCCCATCTCTATAGTCCAGACCACTAGGCTACTCCAGAGATCTGCTTGTTCCTCTAATAGTACTGGCCATTACATCTGAAGCTATCATTCAGGCTGGTATGTATTGTTTTGATTAACATTTTTGGGGGATGGGAGAGGGTCAGTAACCACTAGGGGAGTAAGGGGGCCATGTCTTCATCCCTCCAGTAATCATCTGGTCAGTTTGACCACATTTTTGAAACAGGTCTAGCCTCAAATATCCAAGTTGGGTCCTGGATATTTTTTGCAATGTAGCAACACAAATACCTTATATACTTGAATATAAACCGACCCAAATATAAACCAAGGTAACCTTTTTCCCCTCAAAAAGGAGGAAAAAAGGTTGACTCAAATATAAACTGTTTGGGTGTTTTATATTTAAGTGCCCTGCCAGGCTCTGCACCCAGTATCCCTCGCTCACTCCTTCCCCTGCCCTCCCAGGTTCTGTACCCAGCCCCCTTTCTCCCTGCCCTCCCAGACTCTACACCCCCTCTCTTTTGATGCTTGAGGCCTCCACTGGACCTGCTGTAATCCCTAGTGGTCCAACAGTGGGCTGGGATAGGAGGGACCTAACAACTCTCACTTCCTCGATTAGTAAAAAGCATACCTTTAAAATCCCTGATGGTCCAGCAGTGGGCCAGGACAGGAGAGATCCCTCCCACCTCCTGTTCCGGCTGACTCTAACACCTCTCACCTCCCTCTTGCCTCTTGATTAGTAAAAAGCATACCTTTAAAATCCCTGGTGGCCCAGCGGTGAACCAGGGCAGGAGCAACCTTCCTCTGCTCCTGCCCTGCCACTATCTGAATGGCTGTTGCGAGTTCTTCTGGTAGCCTCACAAGACCGCAAGAACACGAGGCAGGAGCATAGGAAGATCACTCCTGCCCCGGTTCACCGCTGGACTACCAGGGATTTTAAAGGTATGCTTTTTACTAATCGGGGAGGTGGGAGGGAGGTGACAGAACTCGCGGGGACAGGATAGGAATGAAGATATCTACGGGGATGGGGACAAATTTGTTCTCGTGTCATTCTCTTGCCTCAACTTTATAACCCTGGATTTTCCAAGAATCTAGGCTATGACACTATTGGAATTGTTTAAGAAATGTAAGACTGAAATACTTAAAATGTCACCAGACTTGTTGCCCCTCATATTGAGGACTTACTATCTTTCTCAGGGGCTTGCTCAGGTCACCAAAGTTTATATTCTCGGGACATATAAGTTAGATTTTTCCTGATCAATACAGGAGTGGAGAAAACCTTTCCTTGCCATGCGAGCTGAAATGCATAGCCTGGATGCTTCCTTTTTACTTAGATAGCCCTGTAAATACCTGGTTAAATATTTGTGCAATATTTAAATGTTTTACATCTTGGAACAGTTGAGAACATTCCTTGAGGCTAGAAAAAAATAGTTGACCCCTGTTACTTCCTTACCACCGCCTAATATGGATGAAATTGGTTGAACAGTTCAAGAATGGATTTGATTAAGATTTATTTCTTTTGGATGAATCTCCCTTATATTTTTTCTTCGACCTCTCTGTAGATATGGAGGCTAGTGGACCATTTCTAATTTTAGTTAGTTATTCTTCTTATAGATGTAAATTGCTTATGCATGCCAATTGTTTTTTCTTTTGTAATAGTCATATTTTTTGTAACGATTATACACTTCTCCCTCTGTATTTGCGGTTTCAGCATTTGCAGTTCTGATTATTTGCGGTTTTTAGCTTGCTGGCTCCTCCCCCCCAGCTTGCATAGAGAAATCGCTGATTCCAAGTGTTTACAGAGAAAATTGCTGATTCCCAGCACTTTCTTCACCGTGTTTTTCCTCTCCTTCAGGAATAGGCCAGATCTCCTATCATGTTATTCGTGGTTTCACTATATTCATGATGGTTTTTAACAGAAAACAACGAATAATATATGAAAAAGTTATTCGTGGTTTTTCTGTATTTGAAGTTCTGTTAATCCCCTATCACAGCGATATGGAGGGAGAAGTGTACAATATTATTTCTGCTAATAATTTTAATTGCAACAAAAAATAACAAAATAGCTCTGCTTAACAGCCATAAAAATAAACAGGTAAGTGATCTGCCAATCTTTATGCTGTGGCCAGGGATTTTAATTTTAGTCCCTACATTTGCACACACACACAAAAAGGCTAGGATAAATATTTCATTTTATATGAATGTTGATTGTATTTTTATAAGAATATCCCTATCATACCAGAAACAAAACCCGTTTACACTACTCTGTATGTCGTTTTGTCTATATTATGCTCATTTGTATTCTCTCCACAGGCAGGCCGTAACATGGTACAAACTGTCTGTCATTAAGCGAATGAGTACACACTATCCCAGGGTCACAAGTGGCCTTGAAATAGATGAATGAATGGCACATTCATTTGCTCTTTGTTTGTTTATGATAGATGCAAAATGTTCTCTCTTCAGGAAATTGGAGCAGGTTATCGGTGGAGTATTCATTCAGCTGTAAATATACAGCTGCTGTCTCCTAGAAACTTAAGGGTCAATGTTTAAAAGAGACTTCTGTGATTAAAAACAGCTTGTAACTGCATGAACCAACTGGTTACACAAACCCTATTCCCTCTATAATCTATCAGCACAGCACTGCTGCACACATGTATAGGAAGCAATTCTAAAACATGGCATCACCATTTAGGCGCCAAAATTAAGGGCACAGTGCTCCTATTCTATAATAGCACTTACGTATTTATTTACCCCCTTTATTTAATTGGTTTTGTATCTCGTCCTCCTAGAAGAGTTCAGAAAGATATTTATACAAAGTGTTTATGTTTATTAAAATCTTTATATACCGCATAAACAGCCAAAAAGGATCAATCAAATTTATGAAAAGAACTTGATTTAAATAGGAAAGAAAAAAGAATAACATTTCTAATAAATAATATCCTATTGCATCCAATTAACAGATGAAACTAAAAGTTAATTAATACAAATTACAAAAATTATAAAAATATATAAATGCAGACTAGGATGCACCGGGAAGGGAAAGGCCTGCCATTTTGATGAGGTGGGCATGCTGGCCGGAGAGAGTAGGCATCCCTCTGGATGCCCTTCATTCCACAGGTATGGGGCGGGTGATGGGTGATGGCAGCAGTGGGAGGAAGTGGACATCTCTCCTGCTGCCCGGGGGGGGGGAGGGGGTGGTCAGCTTGGCTGTCGAGGGGTTAGCGATGGTGGTGGTGGGAGGGAGTGGGCATCCCTCTACTGGGTGGGTAGGGTGGGGTAGTTTGGTTGTTGGGGGGGGGATTGTGGCAGGAGGAAGTAGGTATCTCTTCTGCCTATCGCGATGGGGGAGTATAGGGGGGCTGGTGGTAGGAGGGAGTGGGCATAACTCCTGCCTATCACGGTGAGGGTATTTCTGGTGTCTGGCAGGAAGGAGTGGGTGTCACTCTTGCTGGTTGAGGGGTCCTCTGTCTGCTGCAGCCAGCTCAGTTAATTGCGGCACGCAAATCCCCTCCCCGATCAGCTGAGCCAGTAGGTCTCCCCGAAGTCGTGACTTCGGGGAGCCATGACGGCTCAGCTGATCAGGAGGGATTCCCCTGCCATGATCAGCTTATGGCTGCCACAATCTAGCGGCAAGGATAGGCGGCTACAATGTAGGCCAGGGTTTTCCAGGCCTACATTTCAGCCACCGATCTTGGCTGAATCAGGCACAATTCTGTAACTGGTGCTCTCGAGTGATTGACATGCGATCAGCGGCCGCTTCTATGATGGCTGCCAACTTGGGTGCCAGTAACAGAATCCAGGTATAAATGCTCCAACACTAATCCAACTCTCATAGAATTCCCATGAGCATCAGAGCAGCATTGGAGCATTTATCGCTCCAGGCTGTTCTAGAAACTTCTACCCCGTCTTAGTAAAAGAGGGTCTAAATGAGGTAGACTTGGAAATGGCAAATTGAAACCTAATAATAACAGTGAGGTATTAGAAAATACACACATTTAACAGTACTGCAGCACAATCATATAATGGAAGTATGAAAAAAATGTCGGTAAAATATAAACTATCATAATAAACAAATTGGTAGGACACTGAAATAACAAAAATAGGATACGAGGCCATTATGATTTCAATGTAATACCTAATATGCACACTTCCATGTATAATTGCTATTATACAGTAGAATACTGGAAAAAGAACCAAATGTAATTAAATGTAATTAATATCTATAATATTAAGACAAATGAGGGAAAAGACCTCAAATACCCAAAAGCAAGAACAACTTTACTTCTTTACTAGTGCACTCAATATTCTCATTGGTCGAAAACCTTGCTGTTATTTTAAATTCATTTATATAGTTTTTACAACTTCTGTTTCAAAATATGTTTTAAAAAACGCACTTAACTTTCACCCGACGGTGGCCCAGCAGTTTCACTTTAATGGCTTCATCAGGGGTTGTGTTTCTGAAAATTATTCTTTAGCTCCTGTTGCAGTTACACAATACATGAAATCCTATTACATTCTTCAGGCCATCAAGCTCATAGTTGTCATCCATTCTTCAAGATTAACCTTATAAAAAAAGTATCATAGTTATTTTCAATCACTGGCTTGAATTTAAAAATCATATAAGCACACAATGCTTTTTGTATGTGCTGTATGTAAATACCGCATATCCTAACAAATATAAAGCACTTGAAAACATGTGAAAATTATTGAACGTCAGCTATTTAAGGAGACTTGCTTTACCAATACTCGACTTAAATTGTTGACAGATAAGGGAATTTATAGAGATCACAGCACTCATCTCCACTGATTGCAACACTTTCATTTCAAAATGTTCTTGATTTCTTAACAAAAACGCCAATAACAATCCATGCTATGTAAAGTTCTTTTTATGTTGGTTTCAACTACTGATGTCACTGCTGTTCTGAAATCCATTCACAAAAATGCAGTCCAACCAATTAAAAGAATGCTTTCCAATCTATGTTGTTTAGCTCAGTGGGTTGCAGAGATTATCCTAGGACAAGCAGGCAGTGTGTTCTCTTGTGTGAGTGACGTCATCCACAGAGCCCCAGTATGGGAGGTCAAAAAGTGGGCTTTCAGTTTAAGAGTTCAGGGCCATCCACACCACACATGCATTGTTGCATTCATATGCATCTTTGGCTAGCAGGATCCTCAATTTCTTTTGTTCTCCAAGGAATGAAGAAGCCATTCTTGGTTTTTTTATACATGCATTTATTTTGGAGTTGTCCCTGCATTTATTTGGGCCTTGCAAAAGAGAAAGACAAAGGGATTTTTTTTTGTATTGCATCCATGCCTATCGGCTTGCTAGCCTTTCCTGAGGCTGGAAGCACTGGGGCTCTGTCCCTCCCTGAACCGGGGGTTCCTCTGTGGAATTTCTTTTTTGTTTTATGTCTCTCGCTTATATGTGTAGCATTCTACAGTGTTAGACATGACTGGACACTCCAATGCTGAAGCCACGGCATCTTGCCTCACCAGTGCTGTCTCCTTCAGGGAAACCACATAAGAAAGCTAGGAAGTGGAAACATGTTTCCCCCTATGGATCTGCATCAAATGAGTTCCAGTCGTCCTCGCCACCCCTGAAGCAAGCCTCCTTAACAGGGTCACCGGTGCTTCAACACCTGACGCAACATATGTCCTCTGTACCCTTATCTATAGAGGTATTGGCACCATCACTGCCTGACCAGCTTAGAGAGCTGTTGCAATATGACTTGGTGTCAAACATGAACCGCCTCCACAGTGGGGTTACCAGTGCTTTAACACCCAACGCATCGTGCACCCACCATGCCTCTACCACCAATAGGGCCAGCGCCATCATTACAAGAACACCTGTTAGTTACTACAGAAAGAACTGGCGTCCATTCTGAAACACACCTCCACAGTGGGGTTATCAGTGCTTTGATACCCAATGCCACCTGCACCCCCTGTACATTCATCAACAGTGGTATTGACCCTCTCACTGCATGCAAATGAAGGAACTATTGCAAGGGGAATTAGCTGGGTTGTTACAGCTGCATGCTGTGCTAACTTCTGCTTCCACGCTTCCAGTATATAGCAGAGAGGCCTCATGGCGGTGGCCTTCATGGGCATATGGACACCGCTCATCAACACCGCTAAGTGATATACATCATAGGCATCCAATGTTATCATCCAGACAGGCCTCAACATCAAGACAGCTTAGTCCTCTTACTATTCTCAAGGCTCCTCCTGATGCTCCTCACATTGCCAATTATCCCCTCAGCGTACCTTGGGACGTTCACCTCCAGACTCTTCAAAGCATCCCCCTCATCGGTAGGTTCTCCAAGGAAATCTCCTGCCCAAGTGTATGTCTCTGACCTATCTCTACGCCTTTCTAGTGGCTATTCAGATCTGTCTGTGGATGAGTCTTCCAGTATGCCCTTGGATCCATTTCCCCCACTCTCATTGGGTCACCCCTGAAAGCTCTGTCCTTCACAAGATTTATCAGACAGATGAGGCAGGCACTTATAGATATGGGATCTACAATGCAACCTGAGCAGAACTTATGGATGTACTCGATTATAATGAGTGGCCTAAGGATTGTGTGAAAGTCCCTCTCCGTGCCCTTATGAAGGAGGCCTTACTTTGAAATTGGGAAATGCCTCTTCATGTCCCAGTGGCACCACGCAAATTGGATACACTTTACAGCCTTCAATTTTGCCTTGGTTTTGACAGGGCAAATATCAACAGAACAGCTGCCTGTACTCCACCTGGTAGAGAGGGCAGAACTCTGGATAAATTTGGTCACAAAGTATTCCAGGGATCCATGCTGACAAACAGGATTCTGAACTATAACGTTTATAAGACTTTCTAGCTAAAGTCTCTGATCCAAAAGATGCCTCTTTCTGATCAGTATATCTCATCAGAGCATCTCTCTGCCTATCAACATTTAATTAAATCTACTGGAGACCAGGAAATTAATGGAGCGTTACACATTTGACGCCTTTGATATTACCTTCAGAACCTCTGCAGTCTCCATTACAATGCGAAAACAAGCCTGACTCAGAGCCTTGAATTTAGACTCCAGTGGTCAGGATCAACTCTCTAACATACCCTTTATGGGGTTGATTTATTTGGCAACAAGATAGAGGAGGCTTCTCAGTAGATCAAACGTCACATGACTTCCTTATCCTCCAAAATCTCATCACTCTTGGCTGCTGAGAAAGTATTCCAGCACCTACAAATGCTCCAATTATCCTTCTAGATCTCGATACCATCAGCCCTCTGTATTGGTTGGCCCACCAACTCAGAGGTGCTTTAAGCAATAAAGACCACAGAAAGCCTCTATCCTGCCTCAGTCCAAATACCAACAGTCATTTTTAAACTCTCATAGAGAACATAGACGCAATTCCTTGTCCTCTGCCCCAGACTCTTCCCATAGGAGGTAACCTCATTCATTACCATCTGTACTGGTCCCTGATAACGTCAGATCTTTGGATCCTTCACATGAGGCAAGGCTATGCCCTTCATCTGCTGAAGACACTTCAAAATCACCTCCCAAAAGAGTCTCATTTCATTTCCCGCAACGGACCCTCCTTCACCAGGAACATTTAGCCCTCTTCCAGCTTAGTGCAGTAGAAGCAGTTCCTCTACAAGAGGCAGGCAGAGGGTTCTACTCTACCTATTTCCTCTTACCAAAAAAGACTGGAGGCATCCCACAAATTCTAGACCTTCAAACTCTTAACAAATATTTGGTGAAGGAGAAATTTTGCATGGTCTCTCGTGGAACAACTGGCTATCTCTAGATTTCAGTGAAGCATATACCAATATTCCCATTCTTCCTGCTCACAGAAAATACCTCTGCTTCCAAGTAGGCACACATCACTTTCAATACAAAGTACTCCCATTTGAACTGGTGTCAGAGCCAAGTATTCACCAAATGCTTAGTGATAGTGACTGTCAACCTATCCAGAGACCTTCTATTCCAGGTATCACTGCATCAGAAAGCGTGAACAACTGATGCCTACATGCTCGGATGGGGGGCCACCTCAAAGGTCTCCTATTCAAGGCTCCTGGAGCCCTTCAGAACAAACTCTTCATATCACTCTCCTCAAT
Organism: Geotrypetes seraphini; assembly: GCF_902459505.1. Lineage (NCBI taxonomy): Eukaryota > Metazoa > Chordata > Amphibia > Gymnophiona > Dermophiidae > Geotrypetes > Geotrypetes seraphini. Next base: position 64,328,421 of record NC_047086.1, on the reverse strand, counting down.
CTCCAAGCAATTTGCAATACTCTCTACACATTTCAGTATTGCTTACTCAATCAAGTAGTCCTCATCTTTACAGACAACCAGGTAGCCATGTTCTATCAGAACATCAAGGCGATACAGGATCTCACCAGCTTTGTCAAAAAACAATCCAGATCTGGTCCTGGGCAATTTCTCGCAATATCTTCCTGAAAGCAGTCTATCTTGCCGAAAGCAGTCTATCTTGCAAGAGATCAAAATTTATTTATTTATTTAATTTTCTATACCATTCTCCCAGGAGAGCTCAGAACAGTTTACATGAATTTATTCATGTATTCAAGCATTTTTCCCTGTAGGCTTACAATCTATCTAATGTACCTGGGGCAATGGGGGGATTAAGTGACTTGCTCAGGGTCACAAGAGCAGAGTGGATTTGAACCCATACCCCCAGGGTGCTGAGGCTGTAGCTTTAACTACTGCACTACACTCTCCTGACCGACAACAAAAGCAGAAATCTACAGCTGCATGAATGGTCACTCAGTCATAAGAACATAAGAACTGCCTTCTCCGGATCAGACCTTCGGTCCATCAAGTCCGGCGATCCGCACACGCGGAGGCCCTGCCAGGTGTACACCTGGCTTAATTTATAGTCCACCATATCCTTATATGCCTCTCTTAAGGAGATATGCATCTAGTTTGCTCTTGAAGCCTAGGACGGTCGATTCCGTCATAATCTCCTCTGGGAGGGCATTCCAGGTGTCAACCACTCTCTGAGTGAAGCAGAACTTCCTGACATTAGTCCTGAACCTGTCCCCCCTTAGCTTCATTACATGTCCTCTAGTCCGTGTCAAATTGGACAATGTAAATAATCTTCTCTGCTCTATTTTGTCGATTCCTTTCAGTATTTTGAAGGTCTCGATCATATCCCCACGCAGTCTCCTTTTCTCAAGGGAGAACAATCCTAGTGTTATAAGTCTGTCCTCGTATTCCAGTTTCTCCATACCCTTCACCAGTTTTGTTGCTCGTCTCTGCACCCTCTCCAGCAGTTTTATATCCTTCTTTAGGTAGGGAGACCAATGTTGGATGCAGTATTCAAGTGTGGTCTGACCATTGCCCTATAAAGCGGCATTATAACTTTCTCCGATCTACTCGAGATTCCTTTCTTTATCATGCCCAACATTCTATTTGCCTTCTTTGCCGCTGCCGCGCATTGTGCCGACGGCTTCAGGGTCCTATCTATCAGTACACCCAGGTCCTTTTCTTGTTCACTCTTCCCCAGAGTTGCACCTGACATTGTATACTCGTATTCCTTATTTTTATTGCCTAAATGCATTACCTTGCATTTCTCCACATTGAACTTCATCTGCCATTTCTCCGCCCATGTTTCTAACCGACACAAGTCGCTCTGGAGTTTCTCTCTATCATCCTGCGATCTGATCGCCCGGCATAGTTTTGTATCGTCTGCAAACTTGATGATCTCACTGGATGTTCCTTCCTCCAGGTCATTGATATAAATATTAAAAAGGATCGGCCCAAGTACCGAGCCCTGGGGTACACCACTAGTCACTTTCTCCCAGTCGGAGAACTTCCCATTTATGCCCACTCTCTGCTTTCGGTTTTCCAGCCATTTGCCTATCCACCTTTGTATATCCCCCTCTATGCCATGGCTTTGTAGTTTCCTGAGAAGTCTTTCGTGTGGAACTTTGTCGAATGCTTTCTGGAAGTCCAAGTATATTATGTCCACCGGCTTCCCACTATCAATTTGCTCGTTCACGGTCTCAAAAAATTGGAGTAAATTCGTCAAACATGATTTCCCTTTCCTGAATCCATGTTGACTGGGTTTCATCAAGTCATGTGCGTCCAAGTGCCGGACTATGCTATCCTTGATCAGTGCTTCAACCATCTTGCCAGGGACAGACGTAAGACTCACAGGTCTATAGTTGCCCGGTTCCCCTCTCGATCCTTTTTTGAAAATTGGGGTGACGTTCGCTATCCTCCAGTCGTCCGGTATCTGTCCAGTTCTGATTGTCAGGTTTGCAAGTTTTTGCAATAACTCTCCGATTTCAACCTTCAATTCCTTTAAGACTCTCGGATGAATCCCATCCGGTCCAGGGGATTTGTCACTTTTAAGTTTGTCGATCTGATAGTATATCTGGTCTAAGTCCACTTTAACTGTGGTGAGGCTGTCTTCTATTTCTCCTGCAAACACTTTCTCCGCTTCAGGTATTGTTGAGGTGTCCTCCTTCGTAAAGACGGACGCAAAGAAGGAATTTAGTTTGTCTGCGATTTGTTTATCTTCCTTGATGTACCCTTTTCTTCCCTGGTCGTCCAGGGGTCCCACTGCCTCTTTTGCAGGTTTTTTCCCTTTCACGTATCTAAAGAAGGGCTTGAAGTTTTTGGCCTCCTGGGCTATTTTTTCCTCATATTCCTGTTTTGCATCCCTCACCGCCTTGTGACATTTCTTCTGATCTACCATACTCTATCAGATCTTTGCAGTTTGGGGGACCCCAGTAGTAGACCTCTTTGCATTCCCTTACAATCACAAACTTCCACTCTTCTGCTCAAGAATCTTTGCCCCCACTTGGCTGGACTGTTTTCCTCCAGTTCCTTTACTTGGGGAGGCTGTACTCAAACTTTGCCAGAAACACACCACCATGATTCTTATTTTCACACCCACAACTCTTTCCAAGTGTGCAAAAACTTTTAAATTCAACCTCTATGTGAATATTTTTGGGCCTCAGTACTCCACCGCTCTTTACACTATAGAAAATTCAAAAGATGGACCATTCTACTAGTCTTTCATTCTTGCCACAGGAATTTCTTTCTTAGAACTAATTATAGGCCACCTTTTACAAAGTGTCGTAGCGTGGACCAGAGCGGTAAATGACCTGAAGCCCATAGGGATTTAAAGGACTTCTGGGCTTTTGCCGCACGGCACTCACTAGTGCTGCTGTGTAAAAAAGGCCCAGGGTTATTATTTTTCCCAACTGAGGCTTCTTTGTGTCTGGGAAGATGGTTTGCAGTATGCAAATCTGATGTGCAAGGAGTCATTTTAATGCGAGACCAAAGCGTCTATGTTCTTTGTACAAGCACAACAATGATTAGTCTTCCAAGAGGAGTACATAGAATGCAAAAAAAGCCAAAAGAAGAAAGTGCCTGTTCTAAAAAAGATCTCAAATTGCAATCTCACAGTCTGTGGGCACTGTTTTATTTGTTAAAAGGTTTACAGTAAATTACTTTTCATGTTTTCTTCTGTTATCTCTGTTGCATTTTTCATTTATAAGTTTTCATTTCTTGCTACAGCTGGCATAGCTACAACAGTCTTGCCAGGATACAAGGACCACCATCCTTACAGTATCTGACATAAATAGTTTTGCTTGCCTGCTCACTGGTGCAAGCCATCAATCTCTCTTCTGTGTGGCAGCAGCCACATGAGAAAACAAGCTCCATGTCTCATGCAGTGAGGTGCTAAACATTGCTGGGTCATTAAGTTCTCAGTCCAGCTGCTGGCAGTCGGTTAATAAATTAACTTTATGGCATCCTATGTTAAAATTACCGCCGTGATAATTTTGTTTTTCAGAAAGTTATGAACTTGTCCGCCATCGCATGCTGCAATTATTAAGTTGCAGGAAGAAGAGAGCACTTCATAAATTAGTTTGGATTAACAGTGCTAAAAATAAAGTGTAGCCTAAAACTCTGATTTATAATGGGAATTGGTACTTGTGTACGAAAAAGAAGACTCTGAAGTAATGTTGCACTGTTATTCTACAAAAACCTTTGCAAGCCATTCAATATGCAGCAAGCACATTGAGTTATCAACTAAGCAACCATTACTCAAAGTGATGGCCTCAGTGCAACAAGGTTCTGTCTGTCTCAAGTAGGCCCTTTTTTTTTTTTTTTTACCAATAAGAAAAAGATGAATTTTGTGATGGTGTACCTTGAATTCTACAGATTCTTGTCTATTAGCCCTGTATTATTCATCAAAACTAAATAAGTGATTTTGCAATGCTATTTCTTGCTTAAAGCAGGAAGAAAAGGTTTTCTTCAATGTCCTAGCAATAGGTTTCCCTTTTTTCAAGAACACCAGACTACATTATTTTCGGAATAGTATTCACAGAGTCTTAAGAATAAAATTGGTAGATTTTTCTCTTGATGTCTACTCTGAAGTGTCTAAATCAGGGGTTTACAACCCAGTCTTTGTCATTTTCTTTTTTATTGAAATTTCAATTACTTCACAAGAATCCTCTTGTTCAAGAAAAACAGAAAGAAAACATGTATAAGAAATTACATCACTAATGTTAATTAAAATATTAATTAACATAAATAAATTTAATCTTTCTCAGACCACAACTTGGAAGGGGAGAATTCCATAGAGTAGAGAGACTCAAAAAGGAAAAAAACAAATCAATAATCTGGAAAAGGCTTAACAACTATAACTACTGTTCTACAATTTCTGATATTCCCCCTTTCGCCAGAGTCTTCAGATCCAAAAAGGATCGCAATTGTTCCAAGGTATTTTATTAAACACTTGCAAGGGTATGCTAATAGAAAGGTTCCACCCAAGAGCTAATGTCTTCTTTCTCATTGCAAGAAACAATTTCCTGCATAGATCTGGTGACATCTAGGAAAATCCAAACTTTTTTCCCATGAAACATAGTTTGCGAATTCCGGAAATACAGTTTCATGATAGCGTTCAGATCCTGCTCAAAAACAAATGAAATCAATAGGGTAGCCCTCTCAGTATTTTTTGATAAAGTAGTTTCCAACAGCTCGGTGATATTTAAAGAAGCATCTTGCTGAGTGTGTGATTCAGGCGTGGCTCCAGAAACTTTTTTAGTTGGCAAATAATAAATTCGATTTATCGGCGGTATATGATCTGAGGAAATTTTTAATATCTCAATCAAAAATCTTTTAAACATATCTAATGGTGCCACACCAAAAACTTTAGGAAAATTCAATACACGAATATTTAATCTACGATTATAATTTTCCAGCTGTTCAGTTTTTCTAAGCAAAAAGTTTCTCTCTTTAATCAAGTCATTAGTAACAGCCTAAACGTCTGTCATAGTTGTTTTAACTTGTTGAATTTCATTAGAGAATTCTTCTTTAGTATTTTGAAAGGACTTTCCAAGAACATCCACAGTACTTACAAGAGTCGCAATCTCCTATGAAAACCTTGTCATTGAGAAATTCAGCCTTTCGAGAGCTTCCCAAATGCTCTCGAGGGTAATCACTGCCGATTTTGATGTTAACAAGCCGGTTTCCAAACTGGCTCTCTGTTTTCCATGGCTTGCTGGATTTATTGCAAGTTCAGCTCCCTGATCCGGGGTTCCCCTTCGTTCTTCCTCTGCGCAGGGGCCGCCCGACAGGGCCGCAACTACAGCGGGGAGTGGCGGAGGAACAGTTCCTGGAGGGGAGAGAGATACCTCCAGCTCGAAGTCTCCAACTGCTCTCTCTGGTGAAGATAGCCTGAGCATACCTCCAGGTAAATTTCTGGCGTTATTTGTGGCAGCAATGTAATCCAAAATCGAGCGCTGGACAGGAGTAGATGTCCTAGCCACAGTGGGGTCGGTTCGGACACTGCCCTTGCGCTTCATATGTGGCATTTCCAAAACAGGAGTTATAAGGCAAAACGCTCCCGGATCGATGTTAATTCAGCCGCCTCCATGCTGCCACCATCTTGACTCCTCACCCCCTACAACCCAGTCTTTGGAAGTCTGTCAAGTTATCCACAAAGAATATATAATAGATAAATCCGTATCATTACTTCCATTCTAGGCAAATCTATTTCATCCAAATTCATTATGGGTGTCCTAAAAACCTGTCTGGAAAGATATGTCCCAAGGATGGAGCTGAGAACCCCTGTATATTTAATTCTGGGCTCTGTCTGGGCTATGGAATTGAATATCCATTTTTTTAAAGCTGGTAATTGGGACCTGGGTTAGCCACTGTTGAAAAAAGGATACTGGGCTTGATGGACCTTCGGCCTGTTTCCAGTATTGAAAATCCTTATGAAATTAAAGTCAATATTCAGAGCTTAACCAGCTATGGTCTAGTGCAGTGGTTCTTATACCTGTCCCTAGTGACCCCTGGCTAGTTGAGGTTTCAAGATATCCCTATTGAATATGCATGAGGCAGATTTGCATATAATAGAGGTGACAGTCATGCAAATCTGCTTTATGCATATTCATTAGGGATATCTTGAAAACCTGACTGCCTGGGGGTCCTCCAGACAGGTTTAAGAACCACTGGTCTAGTGTAATGGTTCTTAAACCTGTCCTGGATGACCCCTAGCCAGTCAGGTTTTCAAGATAATCCTAATACGCATGAGAGAAATTTGCATGCCTACTACCTACTTTATAAGCAAATCTCACTCATGCATATTAATTAGGGATATCTTGAAAACCTGACTGACTGGGGGTCCCCCAGGACAGGTTTAAGAACTACTAGTTTAGTGCATAAAGATAGGACTGTGATTTCCACAGTCACATTTATGTGCTAAACCTGGCTGATTAAGTTCTGAATATTAAAACATAAGCGCCAAGTGCTGACTCTGTCCCTGGAGCATTCCCAACACAGCCGGTTTTCACTTAGGTGCTAACTGATCTTTTTCAGCCTAGATAACCAGTTACGTGCTGTTAAAAATGACTGGAGAGCTACAAACAAGTGATTTAATTAGTCAGTGGCTGATTTTGGACAGTTAAATTGTTTTCAATATCAACCAGATGGTATCCATGGTGACTTTCAGGTCAATAGTCAAATGCCACTCTCTGCTTTTTTTAAATCAACAGCCACAGGATATACATCTATTACTTATATTCAGCACGGCTCTAGGGATAGCAACAGTATTCAGCCAATATTGGTTTACTTTTATGATTTAAATTAGGACAGCCTTTTAGTTGGCCTCAATTAAACCATATAGCTACGAAGAGGTGCTGAAAAGTTCTCAGTCCAACCAACCAACTTTCTAAATTTTGAGCGTTATTTTGCCATTATAGCTGAAAAGAGTGTTATCTTATTTTGTTAAGTGTCAATTGTCAGAAACGAAATTCAATGTTTTGACATTGTGTCAGATCATTGATTAAACCATATCTACGTCATTCTCTGCTTGGCTGTACTGAGAACTTTTCAGCACCCCGTCATATAAAGGTCGCCAAATTGTTGATGTAGATTTGTATTATGTATGTTGATGTTTTATTGCGAGTCGCTCTGTAAAAAGCGGGTAATAAATGAACAAACACAAACAAAACAAAAGATAGTGGCTGAATAGCTCTGGCAATTGGTAGAGTTAGGTGGAATGCCCTTTCTCCCCACTGCATTATCTGAATAATACAGGTAGTCTGTTGGAATTTTCAATAGCACTATCCAAGTTGGGTTACCATATGGCTCCAGAAAAAGGAGGATGGAATTAAGACATCTGGGTTTTACTTCCACTGAAAGCAATGAAGTAAGGAGAACAAATAGAGGCAGCTGGGTTTTATTTCCACTGATAGCAATGGAAGTAAAACCTGGATGTCTTAATCTATCCTCCTTTTTCTGGAGTCGTATGATAACCCTATATCCAAGAAGTGTGAAGAAAGAGGCAGAAGGTTATACATAGGTTATACATGAAGCATGTGTTGATCAGATTGAGAGTAAGCCATGTTTTGCTCTAAAGCAGGGTTCTTCAAATCTAGTCTTTAACGGTGGTAAGCTAAGCTGGTTTACAGGATTTCCACAATGAATATGTGCAGGGTTTCCAGACTGGAGAATGGAATGATGGAGAGATGCCTGGAAATGGGAATGAAGGAAGAGAGTAGGAGAAATGCTGGACCTTGGGGGTGAGTGCAGCAGAGAAGAGATACGGAGATGTCAGGCTATGAGGGTGGGGAGGAATGGAAGAGAGAGCAGATGTTGGGCTATAAGGGTGGAGGAAGGAAGACATTGAGAATGGGCGAACCCTGAGGGGGAGGAGAGGGTAGAAAGGAAACAGATGAGAGGATAGATATAACAGAGGGTAGAAATATGGTAATGGAGGTACATTGAAGATGAAAGAGAATAGAGGGCTAAGAAAGGAATGAGATGGGGAATGGGAAAGAAGATGGAAATTTGAAAGGTAGCTGAAATGAGGAGAAGGGTAAGAAAGGCAGAAAAGAGCTAAAAAAAAAAGCAGGTGTAATGCGGGAATAGACAGGAGAGAGTAGAAAAGGCAAATGGATAGCAGCCACTTGAAGGAGAATTAGCAGATAATAGGAAAGCAGAAAAAAGAAACTGGAACCAACATGATAGAAAAATAAAACATCCAGACAACAAATGTAGAAGAAAAACATTTTATTTAAATGTTTTAGATGGAATATGGATAATAATTAGCAAACGTGGAGGGGCATAATCAAAAGAGATTTCTAAGTCTATTTTGGGCCTAAGTCGCAAGTCGTCCAAAGTCGGACATGGGAAAAGGTCCATTTTCAAAAAATACGTCCAACATATTTTTTTTCTGAAAATTGTCCAACTGTATGTCCAGCTGTCTGATCGTCCAGACTGCTAAGTTGCCCATCTTTATACCCCATTTTCATCCATAAATTTGTCCAAATCACAAACGCCTAGAAAAAGACCTTATGGGCATGAGAGGGGCCAGAAAGGTGATGGACAGGACACCCAGACATGGCACCAGAGTAGTGGAATACCTTACAGGGCACTGCTGTAAACTTTACAAAAAGGGTCCCACATAAACATCTCACTACAGCTCCCTTATAGGTCATGGTGAGCCCCCCAAAACACCCCCAGAATCTACTAGACCCACCTATCTACCACCCCAATAGCCCTTATGGCTGCAGGAGCCACTTATATGACAGTACAAAAGGGTTAGGGTTTTTTTGGGGGGTGCACATTTTCACCATGAATGCAGTGATTAGAGTAGCTTATGGGCCTGGGTCCTCCTCTCCACGGTTCACTAACCCACCCCCAAGATCAGTTAAGCAGCTTTACTAGGCTTTCCTCTGCCAGACTGCCAGGTGCTGATGTTCTGGAGGCAGATATGTAAAGTTGTTATTACGATTTTTATGGGGTGGAGTGGGGTCTGTACTTTGTGTCTGCAGTGCTTATTTGGTCACCTTGGATACCTTCTTGTGACTTAGACCTGGTTTTAGATGGCCTAAGTCACAATGTCCAAGTTCTGTCTAGGCAGTGTTATAAAACTTTCGGTTATACATGCAGTATGACTAAGGGCTCCTTTTACAAAGGTGCGCTAGCGTTTTTAGCGCATGCACCGGATTAGCATGCGCTATAGCACACGCTACCCGAAAAACTACCGCCTGTAAAAGGAGCCCTAAGTCTAGGACAGCCCATGAATTTCATCCCAAACTGTTTAAAAAAAATAAAAAAATGTATATTCCACATATCCTACAACTCTACATGGATTACAAATTATTCAGGTACTCAAGCATTATTCCCTACCTGTTCCGGCAGGCTCCCACACTATCTAATGTATCTGGGGCAATGGGGATTAAGTGACTTGCCCAGGGTGCCAAGGCTGTAGCTCTAACCACTGCATCACACACTCTTACTGCCAAAATACTAGTAATTTAATCATGAGACATCCAAAAATCATAAGCATAAGATCGCCAGGTGCTCTGTAACAGTGCTAACCTGTATTTAAGGGATTTAAACCAAGTTTTGTGCAATCTATTGAATGCAGGATGCTCTGTGCGCCAGAAAGTAAAGGGTACAGCTGCATATGTAAAAGGTTGCCCTGAAATGTGAAGGAAGGACTCTTAAAGCTGGCCAGTAAGCTAATGGACAAAGTGCCTCCAAAATAATTTTTATAGGATTTATGCACTGTCTTTTTGAAGGAATTAACTCTACTGTGTGCAGCAAGAATAGGTCAGATATAAGCAGTAGACAATTACAGCAGTACAAATATTCAAATTATAATACAAAGTAAAATTATTAGATCAGAATAATTGGAGATTCAACATAAAAATTTACAAACAATTGATAAAAGAAAAATGTAAAGCATTTTATTCATTTAAAATTGATTCATCTAATATGGGTTCAATGGGTATCAATACAAAAGAACTGTTCAATCTGGTTACAAATTTATTTGATATCACATGCCACACTCAATCTATACATAATATTATGTTTCCTGTAGCAAATGATTTAGCTCAGCATTTTGATTTAAAAATTAAAAATCTAAGAAATAATTGTTCGATAAATTATACTCATGAATATCAAATGCAAGGAAATGTAATACAAGCGGATATGATTTGGAGCTCCTTTCATGATTTAGAATGGAATAATTATATTAAATTATATAACAAATATGCAAAATCATATTGTGTTTTGGACTCTTGTTCACCGGAAATAATGAAATCAGCACTATTAGACTTTAAACTGAATTTGTTGAATTATCCGACTGATAATTTAAAGAATGGAAAATTCCTCACTAATAATGATCATATTATAATAACTCCAATCCAAAAAACCCCCAAAGAATCATTAGCATTAATCACTAATTATAGACCAGTAGCATCCATTCCATTTTTTTGTAAAAATTATGGAAAGATTGGTCCATTCTCAACCATTCAATGGAATATCTTGATCAATTTTCTCTCTTGCATGAATCTCAATCTAGTTTTAGACCTTTATTTAGTACTGAGACAGTAATTGCGGCTATTTTGGACAATTTATATTCTTTGTTTAGTAAAGGTCTTAATGCTTTGATCATGCAATTTGATATGAGTTCTGCATTTGATTTAGTGGACCATGGGAAATTGCTGCAATGTTTGGATGCTTTTGATATTAGAGGAGAGGTGTTAGAATGGTTTTGGGGCTTTCTCATGTCTCGCACTTATCAAGTTCATTTCAATAATGATCTTTCAGGTATTTGGAATAATTCATCTGGCATTCTGCAAGGTTCACCATTGTCCTCATTGCTCTTTAATGTTTATATGTCATTAGGTGCGTAATTGTCCCAGCTGGGGATAAAGCTGTTTAGTTATGCAGATGATTTTACGATTATTATTCCATTTGCTATTTCTCTTTCTGAAGTTATTCCTAAAGCAACAGAAGTATTAGGTCTAATGGAGCAATGGATGACTGAATTTAGACTGAAGCTTAACTCAGAAAAAATGAAGTTTTGGGGATCTTCACTGCGCCCGTTTGATACTAAAACATCACTGCGTATAAATAAATTCAGCTATCCTATTCAATCTACCATTAAGGTTTTGGGAATAATACTGGACCAGGGCTTGACTATAAAGAACCAGGTGGACTCTTTGGTCAGAAAGAGTTTCTTGACTCTTTGGAAGCTTCGGTCCGTTAGGGCATATTTTGATGTTTCATTATTTAGAGTTTTGGTACAGTCTCTTATACTAAGCCAGCTTGATTACTGCAATATTGCCTATTTGGCAATTTCCCAGAAGAATATGCAATGATTGCGAATAGTATAAAATACAGCGGTCAGGCAGATTTATAGGTTGAAGAAATATGATCATGTAACACCCTCCTATCGAGTACTGTATTGGCTGCCAATGGAGGAGCGGGTGAAGTTTAAGGGCTCCTTTTACAAAGGTGTGCTAGTGGTTTTAGCGCGCACTAAAATGCCACACGCGCTAGCTGATACTGCCTCCTTTTAAGCAGGCGTTAATTTTTCAGCTAGCACGCGCTAATCTGGTGCGTGCGCTAAAAACGCTAGCGCACCTTTTTAAAAGGAGCCCTAAGTTTGGTTGCTTCTGTTTTAAGGCTTTGTTTGGTTTAACTCCCAAATATATAATTGAGCTTTTCTCTTTTGCAACCAACAGACATAAGATAAAACTCACATCTGAATTTTGTTTTTCCACCTGTTACAGGATGTAAACTTAAAAAACATCATCAAAATCTTTTTTGATATCAAGCAGCGTTATGGGGTAAGGATTTGGAACAATTGCTTTTGCTTACTGACACTTATGGGGAATTTAGGCTGCTTATGCTTAAAAAAATTATTATGCACTATTTTGATCATTTTAATGTCTCTAATTATTGGCTTTAAACTTTTTTAGTTTTATTCAACTTCTTTTATTGTGAGTTTTTGGGTTTTTTTTAAAAAATTATTGTAAACCACATAGAACTTTATAGCCTTGCGATATATAAACTGATTATTATTAACATTACAATGTCAATACAATACGCAATAAAACATTCTAATGGACACCAATGGGTGTAAGCAAAGATGGACCATATACAGTAGATAGATAAAACAAAGTAACAGGAGTAAGAAAATAAGAGGACTAATTTAATGAAGTTGCACATGAGGTCAGAAAGGTGTTTGAAAATGATCTTAGCTAGGGTAGGAGTGGATAAACATGTCCTGCTATAGTATATGCAGTCTGTGTCACTCCTTGTGTGTGGTATGACTAGCAAGTTAGTTACTTCTGCCATTAAAAGCCTGGTTGAAGATCCAAGCTTGAACCTGCTTCCTGAAGTAGAGATAGTCTTGTGTAAAATAAAGCCTCTCAGGGCATGCATGCCCAGTCTTTAAGAGAGCCATTCTAACCAGTATCATATTTCCAAACCCGATAAAGACCCTTGCCCTCATTAAAGCCCTCTTTTACTATGCTGAGCAGCCGAGTGCCATGCGTCAAATGCTCTGACGCCCATTCAATTCCTATGGGCATTGGAGCATTTATATCATATATCAGGCTTAGTAAAATGGGGGGGGGGGGGTTAATTTTTTGAGCAAATCAACTTGTTTGATAATTCTTATACCACTCCAATAAACATGCATTGCACCATGCAAAGAATCCAGATCTATCTAGGACTGAAATTCTGCTTTTCTGTTGATCAACACAACGGTGTTTTTGAGTATGCCTGTCATATCAAGTATAACATGGGAAACCTTTCGCTAAAAACTTGACAACTATCATATGATCTGAGAGCAGGGCTGGTTTTAGACATGCTGGGGCCCAGGGAAGAAATTAAAGGGGGGCCCCTGATCCCCTCTCTTCTCTGCACCCTTTCCCTCCTGATATCCCACCTCCCGTTACTACCACACATAACCCCCACCCCGATATCCTCACCTCCCTTTACTACCACACATAAAACAACTTTAAATGACTTCTTTACACACAAAACACCTTCAAACCTTTACCAAATACAGAACAAGGGATCACAAATAGAAATACAAATTGAACTGGCAACCCCATGAACTTAAAACTCAGCACTTCTTTCTGTACTGAACACAACAGGATCCCAGGCCCAGGTCCATCAAAAATAAGCCATCTCCCTCTCTGTGGCTTGTGGGGATCCCAAAACCCTGCCAGTTAGAGACCACCATCTCCTCCAGTCTGCCAGCCAGTAATCTACATGCTCTGCAGCTAGCCACAGTGTCTCTGAGCTGCCACCAGCTGTAGAGCTTGAAGAGTTCTGGCTGCCGAACTAGAGGAAGAGATCTGGCAGGGCTTTGGGAAGCATGGGGAATGTTGGGAAGAAATTTTAGTGTCCACCGCCCACTACTCAGCCCCCATCAGCTGTCTGGTAAGCCACTGAACACAAAAATATCTGTTATTCACATATCCCAAAGCTAACATATCCAAGTAATACATTTAAAATAAAACACTTTTGCATCCCTTATATTGAAATTTCCAGCTTCACATCAAGGGAAAAATGTTTTATTTTTTGAACCAAAGCAATTGTTGGAATTTATTTTAGCCAAAGAAGGGGGGGGGGGGGGGGAGTGGTGATTGGTCCAATAGCTCTTCCTGCAGTTTAAAGTACAGGCTGTTGGGGGGTTTACATCAATGTCTCCCAGGCTGTTCCTATAATTGATATGTATTCCTTTATATTTATTCTAATACTTGGATCCCTATTTCTTAATTTTGTGGACTAAATAATGGATTATTATTTTTTCTCCTTACATTACTGCTGTAAGTGGTGTTAGGTTTATTAATTTCTTTATTTTTATTGCAAATCTGTATTCAAGTATTAATGTGCTTGTTTAAAAATGTTGAAAAATCGAATAAAGAATATATATTAAAAAAACACTTTTCCCTTCCTTTGTTGTCTACACATTTTATTATTCCATCATGCTCATTTTGTCTCATTTTGTCTCTTCTGCTTTCCTGTGTCTTCTAATAATTCCCTTTCCATTGGTTCCATATATCTTTTCTCTTCTCTCCAGTCTTGTTTCATTCTGTCACTACTCCTGTCTTTGATATACTGATCTTCCCTTTTTAGCTGTTCCTGCCCTTTTTAACTTTTCTGCCTCTCTGATCACTCAAATTTCACCCTTATCCTTTGTACTTTTCAGCTACTTACTAACTTTCCTTTTCCTTTTCTCATGCTCTAGATCTCCCATTTCCCATCTCATGCCTTCTCCAGCCTCCTATTCCCTTAGCATCTCTCCTCCTTTTGTCCCTCTCAGATCTGATAGCTATTTCCTTCCCCCTTTCCTCCCCCCAGATCTGGTATCTCTCTTCTCCTTCCTTTTGTTCCCTGGTCTTCCTTCTCAATTTATTTTCTGCTCGACAAGGGGAAGAGATGTCCAGACTGCAGGGCCCCCTGAAGCTGTGGGGCCCAGGGCAGCTGCCCTGTTTGCCCTCTCCTAATGCTGGCCCTGTCTGAGACTAGAAAAAACAAGGAAGGCAACCAAGTCACATCAAGGTCTGCGTGGGGGAAGCTCACAGTGCCAGACGTGTCTCACAACTTATAAGCCAAATACAGTGTAACATGTCAAGAAAGCATGTCACACTGTATAATGTTGTAGGGCGCTCTCAGTGTGAACCCTCAGTGATAGGAGCGCAGCTCCGACACTTCACTTCTGGGTCAAGGCAATAAGCCTCCACCCACACACCATCATCGAGCGCCCTGTGTGTGCAAGAATCAAAGCAATCAACAATCAAAGTGAGTAAATAAAACTCAACACAACACAAACAACCTGAGCGACCCCCACACAAACCCTGCCAGCCAAACCCCCTCAAAAAGCATGCACAAAATCACAGCAAAATCAAAAACCATACCAAAAAGCGAAGAACATATCCAAAAATAAACAATACTTATCCAAAACTGTCACACCAACGGAAAAACCGCGCCAGGAGGAAAGGTTCAACCGCGCTGGTTTCGGGAGGAGCCCTTCTTCAGGAACCTGGCCTCCAACAGAACACAAACAGAGAGGACGGCTGGAGGGCGGGGTGCCCGGGAGGGAGAGCACACCAGCTAAAACAGATCTGCAGGTGACATCATGCATGAACCAACCAATCATGCTGTGCCAGTCTGAGAGGCAGACCATATGTGCAATCTTTGCTTCTAGTAAAGTCAGGCCCTTTTTGTGATGTCAAAACTGGTGGGAACAATCCACCAGTGTTTAACAAACACCAAAGATGTTTTCTTCAAGCAAGTCATATTTTATGTCAACCAAGGGGCAATTTTCAACATATTTTGACTACTAACTTTGAGATGTTCGATCGGATATGTTACACCCTGAGGCAGCAGACTTGTGAAACGCTGGCCATCATTGGTGTACCGATCAAACAGAAGATAAGTGGAAAGATTACTATTATTTTTTCTTCTATCTTTAAGTGCATATAATTTAAACAGCACCGAGCAGCGCTTTTATCTATCTGCAAAACACAACAGAGGTTTTTTGCCAGTGAGGTTATTGCCTAACCACCTTTAACCACTTTTTGTGGTGGTGAGAGGGCCTCAGTCTGAGGCTTTTTCCTCTGTTTTTTGAATTGCACATTGTGATCAAGCCTGAGCGGAGCTATGGGTATCCACTAGACATTATATATATTTTTTGTGAAAGTGTTCATTA
The DNA here is from genome assembly GCF_902459505.1 of Geotrypetes seraphini. Lineage (NCBI taxonomy): Eukaryota > Metazoa > Chordata > Amphibia > Gymnophiona > Dermophiidae > Geotrypetes > Geotrypetes seraphini. Next base: position 64,312,682 of record NC_047086.1, on the reverse strand, counting down.
GATCTATTGGGTTTTCACAACACTCGAGTCTTTTGGCTATATATTTAGGGAAATTAGGCAAGCCATTTGGCAATAGGACATCATGCTTCAATATGACTCAGAAGGTATAAATGTTGACCAATCAATGAACTGTTAAGGAAAATGACAATTATGAATGTCCAATAGAAATCAAGAACGTGGCATGTACCAACGTGGTCTTAGGTTGCTAAGAATGTATAAAAGGCCAGTGTATTATTGGACTAATCAGAACAGACACCAGGTACACGAAAGCCGGCTTTCTGTATATGCTCTGTTAACTCAATTGGCTGAAGACTTGTTCTGTAAGCTGACTATTATTGATTATTAATAAATATATTACTTATACAGCAAATTGGGTTGTTGTGTGAGGTCACTGATTGATGGAGACTTTTGCAGCGGGTCTTCAAGCACACAGCTTCTGCCTGCACTGGTATGTACAAGCTTTCCTCTGCTGCAACCTGCCAGAGGAAATAGGAAGTGAAGTAAGTGAGGGAAGGATGCGGCAGAGGAAAGCCTGCAGAGACCAGAGCAGGCAGTGGGTGTGCATTCCTGTTGCTGCTTGTGAATATGGTGAGGAACACTGGAGAAGGGATGTTAATTGTATGGAATGTTTAATTTTCCAAAAGGCTGTGAAAAATTAATGATCATAAAGTTATATTCTTATTGATGTCTGTTGATCTTATATCATCTGTAAGCCAGTTCTGGACTTTTTTGGGAGGATAGGTTAAAGAACCAAGGGCTCCTTTTATCAAGCAACAGTACAGCCTTTAGCTGTGGGCTGGCAAGATAAATGTTCTGACACTTATTCAATTCCTATGAGTGGCAGATCATATACCTCAATGGCTTGATAAATGGAGCCCTAAGAAAATAAATAGGTGTTGGGTCCCAGGTGGGGGCAAATACCAGATCCAGGGGTGGCGGAGAGGAAAAGAGATACAGAGCAAAAGTAGGGGGGTGGTGGTGGTGATGGTTTGGAAGGCCAACCCACAATAACTGTGGGCCCACCCAAATTGAACAGTCTGGCTATGCCTCTGTTAAATGTATAAATTAATGCTCAAAATGTCACTAAATCTAAACATAGGAACTTAAAAATTGGGTGGCAACAGACAATGGCTTAGCGAAGGAGGTTAGTGCCTAGTGAGGTGGCACCCAGCATTGCCATGCACCCCCACTCTTCCCCGCCGCCCCCACCCACCTCTGTGTACCTCTTGAAATATTCACTGACATGAACAGCATCTTCCACCTGCTGCTCGTGATAGCCTTGGCTTCCTTCTGACGTCAAATCCTGGTCCTGTGACCAGGAAGTGACATCAGAAAGGAGCCGAGGCCAGTGTAAGCAGCAAGTGGAGAGTACTGCTCACACTGGTGAATGTTTAAAGAGGTATGTGGAGAGGAGGAGAGGTGCTGATACCCCCGTACAAATATGGTGCCCGGAGAGGTCTGCTCTCCTTGACTTCGCCACGAGCAAAAGTTATAATAAACCAAAATGACACCATGTATTGAAAAACATATTTTCAAGTGGGTTAACTTCGCCTTTTCCCGTAATTCTATGGGTAGTTTGTTCCAATAATGTGAACACAGGTGTGCAACCAGACCTTGGATTTTTGGGGGTTCCAGAGCCCATAATGTATGGGAGGGGCATAACATTTGGTCTTCCTTCGCAACCCCATATTCTTAGGATATGACGCTGTTGCTCAAATAGCAGGGAATAGCAAATCTGTTTTAACCTGAAGAGTGTGCAGGGAGAATTTGATGGTATGTGCAAACATAAAAGAAAATAAACATTTTTATATGTTAACAAAAATATATAGTGAGCAGATGGCCAGGAAAATGGTGAATGAGCAAAGAGGGTGAAAAAGGAAAAATATATCAGTCTTTGCTGGACTATTAATGGAACTCAGGTAATAAAAGTAGAATTAACAATAACTAAATTTGTAGAGGCAGATATCCAGAACTTTGCCTTACAACCAAAATACTTTTTGCCACCCCCCTTTATTTCCTACCCTTAGCTCTGGATATGTAAGCCGAGTCCAGTTTTTCTGACTTTACGTTCTGTTGTTTTCCATTTACTATCATAACATTTTATTTTTATAAAATATATTTAGTTAGATCATACAATTAAAAAGCCTTGTTTATTTGCCATTTCCTTTTATAATAGCTACATAGAATTGCATTGTGTGTATGTTTAGAAAATATGGGCAACATTCAAAAAGGCTTTTTATGAACAGCTTGGCAGAGACCTCTCTCTTATATTTGCTATAAAGACATGACTGCTGTTTTTTTAAATGCAAGGGGTCCTGTATGCCCTGCTAGAGAATGCAAAACTAATTTAGATGTTAAAACTCCTTATTCATAGGGAGAGGGGAGAAGCTTCTTTTGCAGATTATTTACCCTCAGTTAAATCTCCCTTCTTAGGACAGATCATCTGGATATCATTTATACTTAAAATTTCACTACATTTCTAAACATAAAAGCCTAAAAAGGATTTAAGGTGTGTGTGTGTGGGGGGGGGGGGGAAATAAATATAGCTCTTATTTTCAAACTAGGAATCTAAATTAGGCATAAATCCAAATGAATACCTGTACTTCTTAGCAGCAATTGAAATACCTATAAGACAGTTAATAAGAAAAATTTAAGAATGCTGGTTCTTAGGAGCAAGAGGTGAAATGAAACTGATGAAAGTGTTTTTATGATGCTTTCAGAATAAACATTACACCAGGTTCACTGGATCTTACCGGTTAATAGCAGATCGCTAATTAAACTTCCAGTGCATTTTCTGTCCTATCATGAAATGGGTGACTATCCAAGTACATGTGGGGGATATTCAGCTGTGCAGTCATTCATCTGTGTTTTATTGTACATAAATGGATGTTTCATTTCCTGGAATTAATCACCTGAATTGCAACTAACTGAGAATTTATACATACATATGAGCAGGCTCCTGTACAAAACATCTGTGATCAAAATACCATTCTTTCGCATTTTTAAAGAAATTGGCTAATCAGTATAGCACAAAGTGAGTACAAACAAAATCATATTACTCAATAGTTCAAGGAAATCTCTTTTTCATTTATTGTTCTTAGCTGCTTATATGGAGAAATATATTGGTCTTAAGTACTAATAAAAAAAATAGAATGGCCTTCCTACACAGAAAAGACGGAGAAAGCATCTGTTAAAGTCCAGATTACAATAGTTCCTGCTTTTGTCAATATATCTTGAGAGAAGCAATGAGAAAAGTGCCAAGAAAAATCACAGTGCTTCAAAAGTTATGAAAGTAAGGACACATTAAATAGAAGCCCTAGAGATTTATTTGAGGAACACAATATCTGTCTCTTGCACGGTACTGAAGAAAGCTACAAATTGTAAACACTTGCTATACACATCAACAGAATGAAACAAACACAGCTTCACTAATCAAACGCTTAAATGTGAAGCAGGCTTCTAAACACCCATGATAGCAAATTTCATGCCCTTTATCACTCTATCTGTCCAACTTCTATAAACTAGAAAAAATGTTTAAGGGAACTGCCACACACTTTTTGTCTCTAAACCTATTTCAGATTACTGGTCCATGCTTCTAATGAGGTTGTAAAACCCCAATTAACTACCCCTCCCTCCTTTTTTACAAAACTGCACAAGAGGTTTTTAGCTATGACCGTCAGAGCAGCGCAGAGTATTCAGCGCACCGGCAGGCACTAAAAACCTCTTCTGTGATTTTGTAAAAAGGGGGGGGGGGGTGTTTAAATTTGGAAACAATAGTAATATATCACCAAAAATCCAAGATGTGCAAAACCAAACCAAACCAAAAAGCCAGACTGTCAGATATGGATGACTGGATTGGATTATTGGGGGATTGTAACCCTTTTTCTCAGGATAAAATAGGAACAATCCAAGGATGTTATCCATGTAGATTACTTCTTCAGATGGCATCACTGTTTGAGAAAACTCTCCAGAAAAATAACAATGGCATTAGCTATGTATAGGAAAAAAACAGTGGTCAGAGCAATTTGTATACTTATTCAGCAATTATGTAGCTGATCTTAAGGGCTCTCCATAAATATAATTGGATTTCGTAAACTATAAATGCAGATGTTCCTTAATATGTCAGTGCCCTTGATCGCAGTCAGAATGTAGAGGCAGGATCATGGCACACCACTGCTAAAATCTGTCCACCGACTACCCATATCTCATAGACTAACCTATATGATTCTGCTACTCATATATAAAAACTAGACTCTCTCAGTCTCCTTATCTTGACCAACTCCTGATCCCATAACTCCCATCACGTACACTTTGTAACAACAGAACCTACTTGTCATCACCTCCCAACGTCAGGTCACATAGCATTTTCACGGTTGCTGGTCCTGCCCTCTGGAACACACTTCCCTTGCATCTCAGGCATGGAGCCTCACTTGATCGATTCAAATCACTACTCAAGACATTTTTATTTCAAGATGCATTTGATTGACCTGGACTTTACCATTCCCCAGCAACCCTATTCCTCCTTATTCTGCAGGCTGCCTTGCACGACTGCAGAGCCTACTTTTCTAACTTACTGCTTCAACTCTCTTCACTCCTGTCCTATCAAATATTGTAGTTCCTTTTCTTCTCTCTTTCTCTACCCCCACCTCTACTTCTACCTCTCTTTCTCTTGATTGACTTCTCTACCCTTAATTATACATTGTAAACCACATTGTTGCTTCACGTAATGTGGTATATCAAGCCTTAAACTTGGAAACAGGCAGGCAACTTTGATGAGCTGGTTCAAACCTAGTCAGAGTTTGGTTCATAAACCTCAGTTGCATAAAAGGTGACACATCGGGGACACCCCTAAAGGTTGAAGACCCAAAAATCTTTCTGGTCGATATTCAACCTGTAGTAGTTGGTGTCTTTTTTTTCAACGCTGACTTCTGTGGGTAGAATTGGCCCTGGATATTCAGTACAAGGCTGGTTAAATTGCTTTGAATATCTTGTGGAATAACTGTAGGTTTTGATTTGAAGTTTTATACAGCCGTGGATTCCGAAGGTGAAAGTAGATCAAGACTATTCATTTGGAGGGCAAGTTCATCCTCAGGGAGTGGATTATTTGGAAATTTTCCACCTTCTCTTCAGGTTAAAGTGAGGAGATTTCACTTTTACCAACACTGAGCAGAGGTGTTTCCTCTGGCAAGATGGGTCATGAATTTCAACAATTGTATTAGCTGGAAAATGCCCATATGAAATGCAGGTGCATGAGCACTTTTTCCTTAGGCAATTTTCAAAGTGGATTGGTCTTATACTTTCACTTTGAAAATTCAGGCAAAATCCACTGGAAAAAAATAGGGCTGTGTTTTAATCACAATTGCTATGATTAGCTCATTAGTTATTAATTGTGATTAAAAAATTTAATTATGATTAATAATTCAGTGCTGTTTCCTTCTGCCTCCTTCCCATTGCTGTGCATGGTCTTGGAACTGTCCCAGATCTGACCATGGCCCCCTCTCAGGTTCCACCCCCCAAAACACATCCACATCTGCAGTGCCTTTTCCAAACACAAGCAAGTCTTCAGCCCTGTTGTGCAAATGTCAGCCATACTCGAAGGCTGCCTATACTCTGCACTGAGCCTTTCCCTCTGACACAACTTCCTGTTTTCAGAAGGGCAGGCCAGGTCAGAGGGAAAGGCCCAGTGCAGATTGCAAGCAGCCTTAGAATACAGGTGCTGCTGCCACTGCAGGGCCAAAGTCTTGCCTGCATTTGGAAAAGGTACTGTGGATATGTTTGTGTCTGGGGGTGGGGTGGGGTGCTGAGAGAGAGCTGTGGTCAGGTTTAAAAGGGATGGTGGATGGAATTGAGAGAGAAATATGGTCAAGGAGGAGAGGGATACATGCTGGACCATGAGGGAGGAGAGAATTTAGAGAACACCATGGTCAGGGGGGAAAGAAAGATGCTGGACTGCGTGTGGGAGGGGGAATGAATTGAGAGAATCATGGGTAGGGAGAGGAGAAAGAGATGCTGGACTGTGCATGGGGAGAGGGGAGGGATAAAAGGGAGGGAGGGAAATGGGGAAGGAAGAGAGAGAGAAAGAGAATTGGCCTGGGGAGAAGAGAGTGAAGGGAAGAACATAAGAATAGCCTTTCTGGGTCAGACTAATAGTCCATCAAGCCCAGTAGCCCATTCTCACGGAGGCCAATCCAGGTCTCTAGTATCTGGACAAAATTCAAGGAGCAGTAACATTCCATGCTACTGATCCAGGGCAAGCAGTGGCTTCCCCCATGTCTTTCTCAATAACAGTCTAGTTCACAGTTATCTTTTTTGGTAAACACTTGCCAGTACTGTGATTTGATCTTGAACTCTCAGATTTGAGGTAGCTGCTCTAACACTGACTAACAAGAGAGAGGTGTTTGTAGAAAGGGGGGTGAGAGAGAGAAAGATATTGGGCCTTTAATCAGTGGCTTAGCCTTGGGAGATCTTGCAAAGCATTGATAAAGACAGCTAGGAAAGAATATGAAGAAAAACTTGCAAATTTTTTTAGGTACATCAGAAGCATAAAACCTGTGAGGGAATCTGTGGGACCATAGCATGATCAAGGAGCAAAAGGGGCACTCATGGAGGATAAGGCCATAGCGGAGAGACTGAATGAATTCTTTGCTTCAGTCTTTAAGAAAGAAGATTTAAGAGATCTACCTGAACCAGAAATGGTTTTTGAGGGTGATGATGTGGAGGAACTGAAAGAAATCACGGTGAATCTGGAAGATGAACTAAGCCAAATCGACAAGTTAAAAAGTGATAAATCACCTGGACCAGATGGTATATAACCCAGAGTACTAAATTAACTCAAACATGAAATTTGCTGATCTGCTGTTAGTGATCTGTAATCTGTCGCTAAAATCATCTGTAGTACCTGAAGATTGGAGGGTGGCTAATGTTATGCCAATTTTTAACAAGGGTTCCAGGGGAGATCCGGGAAATTACAGATCGGTAAGCCCGACTTCAGTGCCAGGCAAAATGGTGGAAACAAGTATAAAAAATAAAATTATAGATCACGTAGACAAACATGATTTAATGAGACAGATTCAGCATGGGTTCAGCCGAGGGCAATCTTGCCTTACTAACTTACTTGACTTCTTTGAAGATGTGAATAAACATGTGGATAAAGGTGAGCCAGTTGATGTGTATCTAGAGTTTCAGAAAGCTTTTGATAAAGTTCCTCATGAGAGACTCCTGAGAAAATGAAAGAGTCATGGGATAGGTGGCAAAGTTCAGTTGTGGACTAGGAATTGGTTATCAGATAGAAAACAGAGAATAGGGTTAAATGGTCATTTTTCTCAATGAAGGAGTGTAAACAGTGGAGTGCTGCAGGGGTCTGTACTGGGACCGGTGCTATTTAACTTATTTATAAATGATCTGGAAATTGGAATGACGAGTGAGGTGATTAAATTTGCAGGTGTCCCTAACTATTCAAAGTTGTTAAAACACATGTGGATTGTGAAAAATTGCAGGCAGACCTTAGGAAATTGGAATACTGGGTGTCCAAATGGCAGATGAGATTTAATATGGAGAAATGCAAAGTGATGCACATTGGGAAGAATAACCCGAATCACAGTTACCGAATGCTAGGGTCCACCTTGGGGGTTAGTGCCCAGGAAAAGGATCTGGGTATCATCTTAGACAATATGATGAAACCTTTTGCCCAATATGTGGCGGTGGCCAAAAAAGCAAACAGGATGCTAGGAATTATTAAAAAAGAGATGGTTAGACTAAGAGTGTTATAATGCTTCTGGTGTGACCTCATCTGGAGTATTGCATTCAATTCTGGCCTCCTTATCTCAAGAAAGATATAGCGACACTAGAAAAAGTTCAAGGAAGAATGATCAAGATGAAGAAAGACTCTTGTATGAGGAAAGACTAAAAAGGTTAGGGCTCTTCAGCTTGGAAAAGAAATGGCTAAGGGGAGATATGATTGAAGTCTACAAAATCCTGAGTGGAGTAGAACGGGTACATGTGGATCGATTTTTCACTTCAGAAATTACAGACTAGGGGACACTCAATGAAGTTACAAGGTAATATTTTTAAAACCAATTGGAGGAATTTTTTTTTCACTCAGAGAATAGTTAAGCTCTGGAACGCGTTGCCAGAGGATGTGGTAAGAGTGGATAGCGTAGCTGGTTTTAAGAAATGTTTGGACAAGTTCCTGGAGGAAAAGTCCATAGTCTGTTATTGAGAAAGACACAGGGAAACCACTGCTTGCCCTGTATCGGTAGCATGGAATATTGCTACTCCTTGGGTTTTGGCCAGGTACTAGGGACCTGGATTGGCCAACATGAGAATGGGCTACTGGACTTGATGGACCATTGTTGTGACCCAATAAGGCTATTCTTATGTTCCTCGCTAGCTGCAAGGAGGAAGGGGGATAGCATTGGTTATAGATTTCTTTAGCTGGTGGGACTTCAGGTTCCCTAGCAGCCATTGAATAGGTTCTGCAGCTTTGGAGGCAGCTTGAGCCCAAAGTGTGTGTGTGTGTAGGAGGTGAGGGTGGGGGAGGTCTCCAAGAGCCCTCTGTGGCTATGTCAATGATTAAACTGACACTGTCATAAAGACTGGTTTCCCTTTCCAGTTTGCCATGGAGGGGGCAGAGACACTGGGGGATAAACACGTTTAGTAGTAGGTGTAATTCCTGACATTAATCTGTTAGGACATTGATGTTTATTCTCTTTCTGAAATGGGGAATAAATCTGTATGTTCTAGGTATGCCCTAATCCTACCCAAAACATGTCCAGACCTCTTTCTATTTGTATGCACTTGGGTTTCTGATGTGCATATCCTAGCTGGAGGTCTGAGTCTAAGCAACTACTGAAAGTGTCTTCGTTATAATCCATTGCTAGGGCTACTATTCGTTCCAGTGTCTTCAGCGTGATGGGTCTGTGCTTGTGGCACACCCTCCCAGGCAACGTTCATCGGATCTTTTCGTTTATATCTTTTCATAAGTGTTTGAAGGCTTATTACTTTCAGGAGGCCTTTGTTAATTTGTGAAGTGAGGAAACTATGCCTGTTGTGTTAGAAGTTCATTGAAGAGGTTTGAAGGTAAATTGTTTTTAGATTGGTTTCATTTATGATGTGATATTATTGATGTATTAGGTTGTTTGTCTAATTATGCTTATGTGTGTATTCTGCAACCAGCATAGATTTTTGTGATATGTGAGATATAAATATTTTAACTAACTAAATAAAATAAAAAGAGAAAAATGAAGGCAGATGTAGCTTATCCAGTCTGCCCACCTATCCCTTCCTCTCCCTTATTTCATGCTTTCCTGAATTCCAATGGCCTTTTTCCACCACCTCCATGTATCCACCATCCTTATTTTGAGTTACTCCTGAGTCTGTCCCATGTCACCTTCATCCTATGCTAACTCATTCAAGAACTTCCTTTCAATTGAAAGAATCTTCTCTCTTTTTTATTTTTTTAATTGCTTCTTTTGCAATGGATATCCTTGTTTTATGGGCTTTCCTCCCCTAAACTAGTGGTCTATGAAGGAAAATATTATTTCTATGTATACATTTGTTATTACTTTCAGAAGGGGTTCCCTGATGGACAAAATCTTAAAAATCAGTGTAGTTTGCCGGTCCTATGCTTCCTGACAGATTTCCTGTGGCATCAGACCACTCAGTGGTACAAATTAATATCTGAATGTTTGAATAAGAAACCAAAGACTGGTCTTCGTGACATTTGGAGCATTGAGATAAACAAGCAGATTTCTGCATCTCAATGGCCACAAATTTGGACTTGGAGGATGAGATGTACGGCGTCTGCATCTATGAGACAAACATGGTTTTTCTTGTTAAAAAGGGCTCTTTTCACTAAGCTGTGGTAGCGGTTTTAGCGCGTGCTGCAGATTAGCGCGTGCTAACACCCACGTGAAGGGGCATATACTTCTTGTAAGTCTATTCTATTCCTGCTTGTGTAACATATAAAAAAAACTGCTGAAACAGTTCTTGTTTGTCAAGAGGCCACAAGGTATTTTCTTTTTCTGTTCTATAGCTGATTAGTTTTGCCAAGGTTACCCCCCACATCTTGTGCACATCCTGTGCTGTGCGTCAGGACTTAGATAAGAAGCATTGCTAGACCTCAGACAAGACAGTATTATATGCCATAATTATGGAAACTTCCCAAACCCCCCCCTCCTTATGTTTGCTACCTTTTTCTAGTTGCTTTTATGTATCCTGTTACCATATATGGTCTTTCCTACAGTCATATGCTGAGAAAACTGACCCATGTGAAATGCTATATATACTATATATGTGGAGAGTGATGAGGAGAAAGCAAATGTGCTAAACAAATACTTCTGTTCTGTGTTCACAGAAGAAAATCCTGGAGAAGGACCGAGATTGTCTGGCAAAGTTACACGAGAAAATGGAGTAGATTCTGCGCCGTTCACGGAGGAGGGTGTTTATGAGCAACTTGAAAAACTGAAGGTGGACAAAGCGATGGGACCAGACGGGATCCATCCCAGGATACTAAGGGAGCTCAGAGAGGTTCTGGCGAGTCCTATTAAAGACTTGTTCAACAAATCTCTGGAGACGGGAGTGATTCCTGGGGATTGGAGGAGAGCGGATGTGGTCCCTATTCATAAAAGTGGTCACAGGGATGTAGCAGGAAACTACAGGCCGGTGAGCCTCACTTCAGTTGTTGGAAAAATAATGGATAGTGTACTTCCTTGAATCTAATGGGTTACAGGATCAGAGGCAACATGGCTTTACAAAAGGTAAATCGTGCCAAACGAACCTGATTGAATTTTTTGATTGGGTGACCAGAGAGCTGGATCGAGGACATATGCTAGATGTAATTTACTTGGATTTCAGCAAAGCCTTTGATACAGTTCCTCATAGGAGGCTGTTGAACAAACTTGAAGGGCTGAAGTTAGGACCCAAAGTGGTGAACTGGGTCTGAAACTGGCTGTCGGACAAACGCTAGAGGGTGGTGGTTAATGGAAGTCGCTCGAAGGAAGGAAAGGTGACTAGTGGAGTCCCTCAGGGTTTGGTGCTGGGGCCAATCCTGTTCAATATGTATGTGAGTGACATTGCTGAAGGGTTAGAAGGAAAAGTGTGCCTTTTTGCAGATGATACCAAGATTTGTAACAGAGTAGACACCGAAGAGGGAGTGGAAAATATGAAAAAGGATCTGCAAAAGTTAGAGGAATGGTCTAATGCCTGGCAACTAAAATTCAATGCAAAGAAATGCAGAGTAATGCATTTGGGGATTAATAATAGGAAGGAACCGTATATGCTGGGAGGAGAGAAGCTGATATGCACGGACGGGGAGAGGGACCTTGGGGTGATAGTGTCCGAAGATCTAAAGGCGAAAAAACAGTGTGACAAGGCAGTGGCTGCTGCCAGAAGGATGCTGGGCTGTATAAAGAGAGGCGTAGTCAGTAGAAGGAAGAAGGTGTTGATGCCCCTGTACAGGTCATTGGTGAGGCCCCACTTGGAGTATTGTGTTCAATTTTGAAGACCGTATCTGGCGAAAGACGTAAGAAGACTTGAGGCAGTCCAGAGGAGGGCGACGAAAATGATAGGAGGCTTGTGCCAGAAGACGTATGAGGAGAGACTGGAAGCCCTGAATATGTATACCCTAGAGGAAAGGAGAGACAGGGGAGATATGATTCAGACGTTCAAATACTTGAAGGGTATTAACGTAGAACAAAATATTTTCCAGAGAAAGGAAAATGGTAAAACCAGAGGACATAATTTGAGGTTGAGGGGTGGTAGATTCAGGGGCAATGTTAGGAAATTCTACTTTACGGAGAGGGTAGTGGATGCCTGGAATGCGCTCCCGAGAGAGGTGGTGGAGAGTAAAACTGTGACTGAGTTCAAAGAAGCGTGGGATGAAATTAGAGAATTTAGAATCAGAAAATAATATTAAATATTAAATATTGAACTAGGCCAGTTACTGGGCAGACTTGCACGGTCTGTGTCTGTGTATGGCCGTTTGGTGGAGGATGGGCAGGGGAGGGCTTCAATGGCTGGGAGGGTATAGATGGGCTGGAGTAAGTCTTAACAGAGATTTCGGCAGTTGGAACCCAAGCACAGTACCGGGTAAAGCTTTGGATTCTTGCCCAGAAATAGCTAAGAAGAAAAATTTAAAAATTTAAATTGAATCAGGTTGGGCAGACTGGATGGACCATTTGGGTCGTTATCTGCCGTCATCTACTATGTTACCTCCTCTTTCCTACTGGCAATTCCTCACCATATGCCCCAATTATCCTTCTGGCTTTTGCCATTGCTTTTTCTACCTGTCTGGCCACCTTAATTTGATCACATACAATCACACCCAAGTACTGTGTCTCTTTTGTACACAGAAGTACTTCACCTACTAAAATGTACATAGAAACATCTTCCAGTATTACAGAGATTTGATGGGTTTCTCTGATTCACCAGAATTGAATACCATTTCTGGCACCAGTAACTTCACCACATCTTCCTCGGTGAAGATTGAAGCAAAGAATTCACTTTAATGTCGCTAAACCAGCCAGTTTAGCATTCATGTATTTTAGCAACAGATTATCAAAATGGCTTACCGTGGTCTTTTCCGAGTATCCTTGCAGTATCCTACTGTGCCATGGAAATGTATTACAACGAGGTCATTGTATTACTATTTATTTTTTTTTTTTTTGTAACTCTTTATTTAACCACTGCGTTACAATCACTACTGGTACACCTGTACATCAAAACCATACATTCATGAATACAGTGTATACATTAGATTCCCCTTGTCCCATTCCCAACCCACCCCTCCCCTTCCCCCCCCAACCCCCCCCTGACCCTCTAAATTAATAGGGCCCGTCACCCAACGGAAGGGTACCCCCTTTTGCAGTTCCAGGGCCTCCGCCGCTGGTACCGAAATATTCAAGATCTCCGTCTTAGACAAATTAGCTTTAAAGCCCGAAATCCGCCCATAATCCCGCATCAAATCCCGCAAAGCCAACAGCGACCTCTCCGACCCCTCCACAATGGCCAAGATATCATCCGCAAAAAGGGACAGTTTATGTTCACCCCCCTGCACCTGCACCCCCTTCACAAGCCGAGACAGACGGATGCTTTGAGCCAAAGGCTCAATCACCAAAGCAAACAGCAGGGGAGAGAGCGGGCACCCCTGTCTCGTCCCTCGATGTAGTTCAAAGGGCTTGGAATAGACCCCATTAACTTTGACACAAGCCATCGGGTTATGGTATAGCGTAAGGATCCAAGAAATGAATCGCGACCCAAATCCCATCTGGTGTAGCACCGCCTCCATAAACGTCCAATCCACCCGGTCGAACGCCTTTCCGGCATCCACCGCAACCGCCACCCAAGGGGACCCTGATCTACGGGCCTCCCACACCAAGTTCAACACCCGCCTAATACCATCCGCCGCCTGCCGCCCCCCAATGAACCCCACCTGATCCGGGTGGATCAGGTCCGGCATATGGGTCGCCATCCTATCGGCCAGAATACGGGCCAGGATTTTGGTATCAATTCCTAAGAGAGAGATAGGTCGATAGCTACCACACACAGACAGATCTTTCCCTGGCTTAGGGAGTATCGTAATCCCTGCCAAGCGCATATAGAATGGCAAGCGCTCTCCCTCTTTCAGGGAATTAAATAGTCTAGTCAATAAAGGTGCAACCAAGGGAGAAAGTTTCTTATAAAACAGCCCAGTAAACCCGTCGAGTCCGGGTGACTTACCCGGCTTCAAATGTCTAATAACGTGCAATACCTCCTCCACCGTGATATCCCCCTCCAGCCCCAGTGCATCCGAGCTAGATAGGGAAGGCAACCCTAAATCCCTCAAATAGGCTTGGCTCTCCACCTCCGAGCCCTTAAGCTCTGGTGTATAAAGCTCCTGGTAAAATTCCCGAAACCGCCTTTGTATTCCTACCTCGTCCGTAAGTACCGTGCCATCTCGCTCCTTAATAGCCAAAATATTACTCCTAGACTGCTGCAATTTGACCCTATGAGCCAAAAGCTTACTAGCCCGATTTCCCGATTCAAAATATTTAAGCTTCAACTTCTCAAGATTAAACTTAATCACCTCATCTTCCAACTTCCCAAGGGCCATTCGGGTTTCCTGAAGCCGAAGCCTCACCTGCGGGCCTCCCTGTCCCCTCTTATGTTGATCCACCAGAGTGCGGAGCGTCTCCCGGAGCTGCAGTTCCTCCTGCTGCCGGGACTTTTTCTTATAGGCTGCTATAGAGATCAATTCCCCCCTTAACACCCCTTTTAAACTTTCCCAGATCGTCATGGGGGAGAACTGATCCACCTTATTAAACTCTAGGAAATCATAAATCCCCGTTTCCAGCTTTTGTACTATTTTCGGATCTCCCAGCAGGGTATCGTTCAATCTCCAATACGTATCTCCCCCCCCTAGGTCCTCCCCATTTCAGATCCACCCAGAGCGGGGCATGGTCTGACCATCCAATGGTATCAATCTTGGTATCTATCACTTTACCCCCCCACCCTTTATCCACACATACCATATCAATGCGAGTGTATACCTCATGTACAGGGGAATAGAAAGTGTAGTCCCGACCCATCCAATGTTGAACCCGCCACCCATCCTCCACATTAAGGACTTCCAGAAATCTCTCCAAACATTTTCTATCCTTCTTAAGTCTATCACCCCCCTTGCCCGTGGAATCCCATTCTGGATTAAGAACCAAATTAAAATCCCCCCCACCACCACCGGCCCCACCTTAACCGACAAGATCTTAGACAGGAGGAGGTCAAAAAAGGGACCCTGTTGAGAGTTAGGTGCATACAAATTAACCAACGTTACCCGAGTCCCATCAACAGTACCAGTCCAGATAAGCCACCTCCCTCCTTCATCCCTCCATTCCTTATCTGGGACCACCCGCAACTTGTGGGAGAACAAAATCCCCACCCCCGCCTTTTTCCGCTCCACCCTATTAGAAGCCCAAACCCTCACGGGATACTCCCGAAACTGTACAAGCTTTTCCCCAGCTTTTACAAAATGAGTTTCTTGAACAAAACAGATATCAAAACGTAGGCGCTTAACTTCTTTCAACAACAGTTGCCGCTTACGTGGCATGTTAAGCCCCTTAACATTCAAACTGCCCAATCTGAGTACATTATCCCCCCCCATCCCCGGCTATAGACATCACCCCCATCACCTCTGCACCTCCCCCCACCTTCTCCCTTCGTAACCTAGTCCCCCCCCTCCCCGTCCCTCCCTCCCTCCCTCCTCCCCTCTCCTCCCCATCTCTCCCCACCCCCCTCCCCACCTAACCCACACTCCCATTCTCCCCACTCCCTCCAAGACTTCAAGTGACTTCACCACCCCCCATGTCACCTTTGTGATACCTCCCGTCCCCACATCCACACCTCATATGCACCATGACCCCCCACCAATCATTCCCCAGACCCTCACCCATACATGCCCAGTCACACTCCCAAAGTCAACACTAGATCAGCATCAAGGTCCAGGACCCAGCAGCGGGTAGTCTCGACCGCCCGCAGCCAGCCACTCAAGTGTCCGGGGCCGCAGCTGCACTCAGCTCGGCTGCCTCTCCGTCCTGTCGAGCGCTCTGCCGTCCTCTCCGTCTCTGGGGCACCGCTTTCCACTGATACCGCTCCAACTTCTGCGCCGTCACTTTGCTCAGAACAGAATCTCCCATTTTCACCAGACCCTCCTTCAGAAGTACCGCCTGCAGCTCCGCCACGGTCGTCACCCGCTTATGCACTCCATTAAAAGTAACCAGTAGACCAAACGGGAACAGCCAGCGATATCTCAAGTTGTTCTGCTTCAACACCTCCAGCAATGGGCGAAACTCCCTCCTCTTCTGCAAAGTGATGCTCGAGAGATCCTGAAATATCTCCACTTTCAAATTCTTCCAATTGATAACGCCCAGGTCTCTAGCCTTCTTCACCAGACGATCCTTATCAGGAAAATGGTGAATGCAAGCAATAATATCTCTCGGGTAATCCCCATTCTTCGGACCCAGGGTTCGGTGCGCCCTGTCCACACTCAGGCCCCCAGAAGTGTTATCAGGGGCTCCACCATCAGCCAGCAGGAACCGGCTGAGCTCTTGCACCACTGCCACAGCGTCCCCATACTCAGCTGTTTCCGGAACTCCCCGGATCCGAACATTGTTCCGTCGGGACCTATTTTCCAGGTCCTCCACCTGGGCACAGCAGTCCAGAAGATCTTTCTGGACTGCCTTCACCTGAGTTGTGAGTCCCTGAACCGACTCTTCTTGCTCTCCCAAGCGCTTTTCAGTGTCCTCCACTCTGCCCAGCAAGTCTGCAAAGTCCTGCCTTATCTCTTTTACGGCCTCTTTTATTTTGCCTTTCACAGCCGCCACCTCCTCTTTTATTTCCGTAGCCCACAGTTTCAGGTCGGCTTTCGTAACTGCCGCCGCCGACCCTGCTCGCCGTAGCCTCGGGGAAGCACCGCGCTCCGATTCTTCTTCCGACGCGCTGTCTCCCGACTCGCGCGCGGACAAGCCCGAGGTCCCGCGCACGTGGCGGAGGCCTCCCTGCTCACCTCCACGCTCCGACAATCTGCCGGGCTCCACTCGTTTTTTCGATGGCATCCCGCAAGCGCCCTGAGCTTCCCCCACACTCTTCCGACCTCGGGCACTCTGAATTCGGCGTCCCGCAACGGGAAAGTAATGCGCTCTGGAGGGGAGAGTCAGAGCAAAGTCTCTAACCCTCCATCTTGGATCGTGACGTCACCGGAAGTCCATTGTATTACTATTTAAAAAGGCTTACCAAAAACCTTCAGTCACTTTCCGCACTGGACAGAATGCCAGGAAATCAAAATAGTATACAAATTAAGTTTTATTACATATATACAATATTTCTAGCCATAATCATTGATTAAGTACAGAGTTTGAATCAATACGTTACCGGTTATTACATCATCACGGTTATTACGTCATCACTCTGTCGGGGGACCACGATCAGGAGGCTTATTCAGAATGTCATCACACAGCTCGTCAGCAGTGGAAAAAAATGTCCCTCCCTTACAGGTAACTTTCCTCCCTTAAATTGTACTTTTTCCCCATCCCCTTTTTCCAGATTGGATATACAAACGCGTGCTTATCTCGTGTGGGGAGGGTGTGATTCTGTCAAGCACCTATCATCAGGTGCTGAAAACTTCTGGCTTTGCTCGTGTGCTGACAATGACCTGCTCTCATAATAGGCAGTTTATCAGCAGGTGCTGAAAAATTTCTGGCCTTGCTCGTTCTCATAATACTTGTGTTTCCCTGTAACAGCTATCATGGATCCTAGGCAGTGTCATTCAATATTAATAATCCTTTCATACCATACGTTTCACATTCGTATCACAGTCATTAATATTTAAATGCACACTCTGGGCGATTATCTATTATCGCCGTGTGATTCCCTAACCTCACTATCCTACATTTCCAAACAAAATTTTCCTGTAGGTCTGAGCAGTCCTAGCCTTTCTTTCTGGTCAGTGCCTGAGCGCTGATTAGCTCAGGCATTGACAGGAAAGTAAGGCTTGACAGCTCAGACCTGCCAGAAAATTTTGCCGCTGTCAAGCAACCCCCCCCCCACCCTCGACAGCGGGAGGGATGCCCACTCCCTCCTGCCACTGTCATTAAACAACCCTCCCCCCCCCCCCGGCAATAGGAAGGATGCCCACTCCTTCCTGCTGCAAATCAATCCCCCCTCAACATCCCCCCTCCTGCCACCTCTATCATACCCCTGTCAACCCTCCCATGCCTCTGATAGACCCCCACCCCCTTACTTTGTTTACGAAGGCCGGCCGGAGGGATGCCTCCTACCTCTGGCCAGCAGGCCCATTTCTTCATAATGGCAGCCTTCCCCTCCCCGGTGCATCCTGGGATGTGCCAGGGAGGGGCCTAAGGCTCTGATTGACCCAAGTTTCTTAAGGTCCTTACTATGGTGGCAGGAAGTAGTGGGCATCTCTCCTGCTGCCAGGGGTGTATATCAGGGGGGATTTGCTTGAAGGCAGTGGTGGAACGGAGTGGGCATCCCTCCTGCTGCCTGAGTTGGGAGGGGGGGGTTGCTTGATGTTGGTGGTGGAATGGAGTGGGCATCCCTCCTGCCGATCTTCAATTTGGGGGTCTTTTTTTAATTTATCTTTTTAAATCTATACGTTTATTCTATGCATGTGCTGATTGCTATCACCAGCGATTGGAACATGTAAATTTAGGAACCCTCCTTGACTCTCTGTGAACCTTATTTGCATGCGTGTTTTTTAAAGAATGACTAGCCTTTGAAATCGTTATTCCAGCGGCCGCAACTGCAGACTTTTAGATTTTACCGTGAACATTTGAGAATCTTCCCTATACCTGTAGTCTCTCCGCTGAGAGCCCCTTTTACCCCTCAGTCATCTAGCGGTCCAACTGATTCTCTTCCTGGCTTCTTGCTTTTAATATATCTAAATAAGTTTTTACTGTGTGCATTTGATTCCAGTGTCAACCATTGCTCACCTAGCCATGCTACTGGATTATTTCTACCTGGATAGTAATTAAGGTTGCCAACTGTGCTCCAGGTTTTTAGAACAGGTGGGTCCAGCCAGGTTTTATCCCTCTGCCAGCACGAACTTGCAGTTCTGATGCCACTAGTGAGATTTCTAAGAAAAGCAAGACAAGTCGGTGCCAGCAGAGGTTGTGGGTTCGAATCCTGCACTGCTCCTTGTGACCCTGGGCAAGTCACTTAATCCCCATTGCCCCAGGTATGTTAGATAAAGTGGGACAGTTCGGGGAAAATGCTTGAGTACCTGAATAATTTGTAGGATTGCGGAATATAAATTATTATTAAATAAAAATAAAAATAGGACTGGACCAAACTGTCCTCACTCTTTGGAACCACCTTGCAACCTTATCATTAATCACCCTATGATATGCTATTGCATGTAAATGGCAGCTATGAAATGATTTGCTGTTACATGTGTAATATGTAAAACAAAAAACTTTCTATACCGAGAGGGAAAAAAAGCATATGTACAGGAGGAACAAAAATCTGTAAAGATCCATCAAACTATCATTTTCAGGCATATGCAAATTGGAAAAGAAAGATTCTGCGTTATTAATGTTTTAGTCAATATGTCTTGTGCTTCTTTACAGAAGTGTCACCGATCTCACCATTCCGTCACAGTACAGTGCTCACTGTGAGACCATCTAATTTCCTTAACACCATTCCCCAGGGATTCATCCCCTACTCAAATCCTTGCAGTTCTCGCTTTTCATGGGTGATTACATAATGGTGTATACAAACTCTGCATCCAGAATCGCCCCCCTCCACCCCTGCCTGTCAAGCTCAGGACACTCTGGCGTATGAAGTGCTAATTGACACTAGACAGCGCCAAAGCACAGATTATCTGCTTAGTGCAGCAGAGCGTTTAAACTGCAGCTCATCTCGTACTGGAAGAGAAAATAACCTGTCACAGCATTTCAGCAACTGCAAGTGAGTATTAATAAAATAATACCATACGGTTTAAAAAAAAAATGCTATTTCTGACCCTCGGTGACAAATCTCAGTTGTAGGAAATCTTTTTTGCCTTATGTTTGGCGGTGGGAAGAAAAGGATTGTGCACGGTGCCATTCAAGAAAGAGAAGATCTAAAGAGCTGCTTCTAGTAGAGAAGCTAAAATTGTAACATGGGGTGTGCACCATTAATATTTTTGGAATGGATTGGCTCATGCTTGTTTTTTTCAGCAGTACCACAAGGCAAATTACATTCAGGTACAGTAGCCTTTGCCTGTCCCGTGTGGGTTTACAATTTAATTTTGTACTCGAGGCACTGGATGGTTAAGTGAATTGCTCAAGGTCGAAAGGAGCATGAGTAAATAGACATTTATCCAGCTAATATTGGCTGAAAATTGTTGTCAGTGCAGTTAAATGTATGTTTGGGTATCTACAGCACGTCCATGTCTAGCCATAAGATAAACAGACATCCCTTTGGGCGCAGTTAGTTCAGGGGAGAAAAACAGCAGGCATATATTTGATTTTCATTTGTAGCCAAGTTACTGTGCCTTAACTCGGCCTTCTGTGCAAACAGCAGATGCAAAGTAAATACACTTTTTTTTAACGCAGGTACTTTGTATGTTCCAGTTTTCAAACTGAAGTAGTGTGCTTAATCTCTCCTTTAAAGTTTGCTGAATTTCACTATACTCCACATAATGCCACCATCTTAATGACCCTGGTCTCTCCTATTACTAATAACACTAATATAATCCATTATAATAATCTATTTGGTCAGCAGATGCCCATTAACTTTATTTTGTTATCTCACCTCCCCTGTGTACAGTATATCATTCTTCAGGGGGGAAAGACCTCAGAGTTTTTGAGCCATTAACCCACACTATTTATTTAGCAGTGTAATGAAACTTTTGAAGAAAAGAGAATTGTTGATGATAGGCATATGAATATAATTAGCCCCCTTTTTAGAAAAATGAACAAAAATATAAAATAAAATCCTATTGATGTCACTTCCTATGCATGGCACCTAGAAGTGATGTCAACAGGAAAGACAATGTGGTCGCGAGGAACATGTTAAATTGTTGCTCATGGCATAAAACAACTAAAGGTATGGGGGAAGGGAAAGGGGGTGTGCACGTGGCAAGGAGAGGAATAGGAATAGGTGGGTCAGAGAGGAGGACGGGTGCCGATGCCCCCACCAACATGTTTGAGTTTGAGAAACTCAAATCTCTGTAACACTGGATGATGTAATGGGTCAATTTGACAAATTGAACAGTAGCAAATCACCTGGATCAGATGGTATACATCGCTGAGTGGTGACAGAATTGTAAAGTTAACTTGCAGAGTTATTGTTAGTAATTTGCAATTTGTCTTTAAAATCCAGCATAGTACCGGAAGACTGGAGGATGATCAACGTGATGCCGATTTTTTAAAAGGGTTCTAAAGGTGATCTGGGAAATTATAGACCGGTGAGTCGACTTCCTGCCAGGCAAAATGGTAGAGACTAAAAAATAAAATGACAGAACATATACATATAAGAACATAAGGACATAAGCAATGTCCATCGTGCCTAGCAGTCCGCTCATGCGGCGGCCCAACAGGTCCAGGACCTGTGCAGTAATCCTCTATCTATACCCCTCTATCCCCTTTTCCAGCAGGAAATTGTCCAATCCTTTCTTGAAGCCCTATTACGCCCTCCGGAAGTGCATTCCAGGTGTCCACCACACGTTGGGTAAAGAAGAACTTCCTAGCATTCGTTTTGAATCCGTCCCCTTTCAATTTTTCTGAATGCCCTCTTGTTCTTTTATTTTTCAAAAGTTTGAAGAATCTGTCCCTCTCTACTCTCTCTATGCCCTTCATGATCTTGTAAGTCTCTATCATATCCCCTCTAAGTCTCCTCTTCTCCAGGGAAAAGAGTCTGTTTCTCCAATCTCTCAACCTATGAAAGGTTTTTCCATACCTTTTATCCTCTGAACCCTCTCGAGTAACGCCATATCCTTCTTAAGGTACGGCGACCAATATTGGACCCACTACTCCAGATGCGGACGCACCATTGCCCAATACAACGGCAGGATAACTTCTTTCATTCTGGTAGTAATACCCTTCTTGATTATACTTAGCATTCTATTTGCTCTCTTAGCGGCCGCTACGCACTGTGCTGTCAGCTTCATTGTCATGTCCACCATTACCCCGAAGTCCTTTTCTTGAGTACTCTCACCAATAATATCCCTCCCATTGTATAGTTGTACCTCGGGTTTCTGCTTCCCACATGTAATACTTTACATTTCTAAACGTTGAACTTCATCTGCCATCTCGTCGCCCATTCCCCAAGTTTGTTCAAGTACCTTTGCAATTCTTCACAGTTCTCTTTAGTCCAAGCTCCATTAAATAGTTTGGTGACGTCCACAAATTTTATTATCTCACACTTCGTCCCTGTTTCTAGATCATTTATGAATATATTAAATAGCAGTGGCCCGAGCACCGAGCCCTGTGGGACACCACTCGTGACCCTCCTCCAGTCCGAGTAGTGGTCCTTTACTCCTACCCTCTGTTTCTTATCCGCCAACCAGTTTCTGATCCATCTTTGTACGTCTCCTTCCACCCCATGGTTCTTCAGTTTCCAAAGTAGGCATTCATGGGGTACCTTGTCAAAGGCTTTTTGGAAATCTAGATATATTATGTCTATGGGGTCTCCTCTGTCCATCTGTTTGTTAATTCCTTCGAAGAAGGCACGATCTCCCCTTGAAGAAACCATGTTGGCTGGTTATCAGAAGTTTGTTTCTTTCAAGATGTTCATCGATGTTTTCTTTTATCAGTGCTTCCGCCATTTTCCCTGGAAAAGGTATGTAGTTTCCCGGGTCACCTCTTGATCCCTTTTTAAAGATAGGCATAACATTGGCTATCTTCCAATCCTCCGGGATCATGCCTGTTTTCAGGGATAGATTGTAAATTTGCTGCAGTAGTTCCACTATTTCCTCCTTTAGTTCCTTCAGAACCCTTGGATGGATTCCATCCAGACCCATGGATTTGTCAGTTTTTAATTTTTCTATCTGCCTGCGTACATCTTCAAGGCTCACTTCCATGGATGTTAATTTTTCTGCTTGATCTCCATTGAATATTTGCTCAGTTTCCGGTATGTTGATTGTGTCTTCATTTGTAAATACAGATGAAAAGAACATGTTAAGTCTTTCTGCCACTTCTTTCTCCTCCTTCACCACTCCCTTCCTGTCTCCGTCGTCCAGCGGTCCCACCTCCTCCCTATCCGGCTGCTTCCCTTTAACATATCTAAAGAATGGTTTGAAATTTCATGCTTCCCTGGCTAGCCTCTCTTCATACTCTCTTTTGGCTTTTCGAACCACACGGTGACATTCTATTAGATACTTCTTGTGCTCTTTCCAGTTCCCCTCAGTTTTATCCTTTTTCCATTTCCTGAATGAATTTTTCTTATTGCCTATCGCTTCCTTCACTATTTTAGCTGTCCACGCCGGATCTTTTGTTCGACTCTTTTTGCACCCCTTTCTGAATCTGGGGATATACAGATTTTGAGCCTCGCTCAACGTGTCCCTGAAAAAAGACCAGGCATGTCCTACCGTTTGCCATTTTTTGGAAGTGTTCCTAAGTTTCTTCCTTACCATTTCCCTCATTGCTTCGTAGTTTCCTTTCCTGAATTTAAAAGTTGTCGCTATGGTTCTCTTTCCTTTCGGTATTCCAACCTCAATCTTGAACTTGATCATATTATGATCGCTGTTTCCCAACGGTCCCACTACTTCCACTTCCTTTGCAGGTCCCCTTAACCCATTTAGGATTAGATCCAGAGTGGCATTTCCTCTCGTTGGTTCTCTAACAAGCTGGTCCATGAAGCAATCTTGTGTAGCCTCCAGGAATTCTGTCTCCCTAGCGCATCTTGAGCTTCCAAGACTCCAGTCTATCCTGGGGTAGTTGAAATCTCATATTAACTCAAAACAAGCCCCACACGGACAAATGATACACACACCCAACAACACTACAAGGCCTAAAACTTACAACCAACAACATTCACACTCCCCAAAAGAAAAAGGGAAAAAGTAAAAGAAAAGAAGTGGAGAAAAAGGCATCAGTTCAGCTTCATCTGGCCAAAAAAACTCCACTCCTACAGAAGCTGTTTATCTGTTTATATGTAAATGTTGAAAAATAGTCCAAAAACAAGGCAACTAAAGTAGCCTGCCAGGTGGTATCAAACAGTACGCCTAATACAGATGAAAGTCAGTGGGCAAATGTAACAAAAGGCAGTATAGTCCAGCTCATAACATCCACAGCAAAAACAAGAAAAGATAACTTAGCTGCTAATGGCTTCCAAATCCAGGCTAGGCAGTCCTTACACCCAACGGGGAACCTTCCGTTTCGTATAAAATCACTGCGTCAGGGGTGTTCATTGCTTCACATCCAGATATTCCAGACCCACTATACTCCTCAAACATCCTCACCACTTCATCAATCGAAACTGGCGCCAGTTGAAATCTCCCATAATAACCGTGTTACCGCTTTTGCATTCTTGCTTCATCTCGGCTTCCATTTCTTCATCGATATCTCCGGTTTGCCAGGATGGATGATAATATTGGCCCATCTTTATTTCAGGTACTTTCCTTCCCGGTATTTTAACCCATAGCGATTCCAGCTTGTTGGTTGTCTCTGCTGTGTCCATTCTTGTCGATTGTATGCTTTCTTTTATGTATAGGGCTATTCCACTTCCTTTCTGTCCTGACCTGTCCTGGTGATACAGCTTGTACCCCGGCAGTGCTGTATCCCATTTGTTTTCCTCATTCCACCATGTTTCAGCGACTCCAATGACGTCTATGTCCTCTGCATTGGCCATGGCTTCTAATTCCCCCATTTTGTTTCTTAGGCTCCTTGCATTAGTATATACGCAATTTAGATCCTGGTATTTTCTTATCTTCATTTCCTTTCCCTGTGCTTCGGTCTTTGGTTTCTTCTCTTTTGCTACAATCTTTCTAACCTCCTCTTCTGGGTTAGTCGACTCCTGTAATTTGTCCCTTGTTTCTTCCCAGCCTTTTTTCCCCATATTATCTTCACGGGATACCTTCTTCCGAATCATCGACGCTTGGCCGACTGTTGGCTTTCCCCTTCTTCTTAGTTTAAAGCCTGTTCTATTCCTCTCCTGATGTTGTTTGCTAGAAGTCTAGTTCCCGCCGCACTCAGGTGCAGTCCATCTCTCCTGTAGAGCTTGCTCTTGCCCCAGAATGTTATCCAGTTCCTCACGAAGTGGAACCCTTCTTCCTCACACCATTTCCTCACCTACGCATTTATTAGATTGTAGTTCCTGCTGCCTTTTCACATCTGCCCTCAGTACCGGTAGGATCTCTGAGAATGCTATGTTCTGGGTCCTCATCTTCAGCTTCCTTCCCAGGATCTTGAACTGTTCTATCAGCGTGCTTCTTCTGTAGTCTCTCCTGCTGATATCATTCGTCCCGATGTGGATCATTACTGTGGTCTCTTCCGTCTCCGCTCCTTCCAGGATCTTTCCAATTTTGTCCACGATGTCCTTGGTTCTCACTCCTGGGAGGCAGGTCACCAGTCGATCATCTCTCCCTCCTGCTATGTGGCTGTCCACATGCCTCAGGATCGAGTCTCCCACTAGGATCGCTGACTTTCCCTTCTTCCATTTTCGCTTCGGTCTCAGGTCAATGTCCTCGGTGTGCTTTGCTGTTTCTTCTTCCGGGCATCGACTAGCCATTTTCTCCCGCTCGTGCAGTGTTCCTCTGTGGGTGTCTACTTTGAGGTCATCTGTTTCTTGTTCTCCCTTCCATGTTGGTGTTGGTGTAACTTCATCAATCAATTGCACTGTTCTATTAAATATGTCAAAGGAAGCTCCAACTGTTCAAACTCTAAATTAGGCAGAAATAATTTTTCTCTAGCTAATATAGCAACCTTTGCGAAGATTTTTAAGATCCTCAGCGCCACCACTCAGGACTCAATTGTCATAAGCATACGCATTGCCTCTGCTGGGTCAGACCAGGGGTCCATCGTGCTCACCAATCCGCTCCCGCAGTGGCCCCCCAGGTCCATGACCTGCAAGTGATCCTTTACCTAAATCATTTATTCCCTATTCATTTACTATCCTGTATAGTTACCCTCTATCTGTAACCTTCAATCCCCTTTTCCTTCAGGAAGTCATCCAATCCCTTTTTGAAACCCAATATTGTACTCTGTCCTATCATCTCCTCTGGGAGCGCATTCCAGGTGTCCACCACCCTCTGAGTAAAGAAGAATTTCCTAGCATTCGTTTTGAGTCTGTCTCCTTTCAATTTTTCTGAATGCCCTCTTGTTTTTGTTGTCCCCGCTAGTCTGAAGAATCTGTCCCTCTCCACCTTCTCTATGCCTTTCATGATTTTATAAGTCTCTATCATGTCACCTCTAAGTCTCCGCTTTTCCAGGGTGAAGAGCCCCAGCTTCTCCAGCCTTTCAGCATATGAAAGGTTTTCCATGCCCTTTATCATTCTTGTCACTCTTCTCTGGACCTTCTCGAGTATCGCCATATCCTTCTTAAGGTACGGCGACCAGTATTGGACGCAGTACTCCAGATGTGGGCGCACCATCACCTGATACAGTGGTAGAACAACTTCCTTCGTTCTGGTAGTGATACCCTTTTTGATAATGCCCAACATTTTGTTCACTTTCTTTGAGGCCGCTGCATATTGCGCCGCCGGCTTCATTGTTTTATCCACCAGTACCCTCAAGTCTTTTTCTAGGTTGCCTTCCCCCAGTACCCTCCCTCCCATTGTATAGCTGTACATCGGGTTCCCTTTCCCTATATGCAAGACTTTACATTTCTCTACGTTGAAGCTCATCTGCCATCTTTTTGCCCACTCACTCAGTTTGTTCAGGTCTCTTTGTAGTTCTTTGCATTCCTTAACAGTTCTGACCCTACTGGAGAGTTTTGTGTCCGCAAATTTTATAACTTTGTACTTCGTCCCTGTTTCCAGGTCATTTATGAATATATTGAACAGCAGCGGTCCCAACACTGACCCCTGTGGGACACCACTTGTGACCCCTTTCCAGTCAGAATATGTCCCTTAACTCCTACCCTCTGTTTCCTGTCCGCCAGCCAGTTCCTGATCCATCTGTGCATGTCCCCTACTACCCCATGGCTCCACAGTTTTCTTAGTAGGTGCTCACGAGGTACCTTGTCGAAGGCTTTTTGGAAATCCAGATATACGATGTCTATGGGGTCACCCTTGTCCAATTGTTCGCTTATCCCCTCAAAGAAATGCAGTAGGTTTGTTTGGCATGATCTTCCTTTACAGAAACCATGCTGGCTTGTTCTCATCAGATTATTTTTTTCTAAATGCTCATTGATACTTTCCTTGATCAATGATTCAGCCATCTTCCCCAGAACTGAGGTTAAGCTCACCGGCCTGTAGTTCCCTGGGTCGCCTCTTAATCCCTTTTTGAAGATAGGTGTAACATTCGCTATCCTCCAATCCTTCGGGATTACCCCTATTTTCAAGGATAGGTTACAAATCTGCCGCAGTAACTCTGTTGTTTCGTCTCTGAGCTCTTTCAGTATTCTCGGGTGAATTCCGTCTGGGCCCGGAGATTTCTCAGTTTTTAATCTATCTATCTGTTTGAGTACGTCTTCGAGGCTTACCTCCATGCATGATAATTTTCCCTCTTGATCCCCCTTGAAGATTTTTTCCAGTTCCGGCTCGTTGGATGTGTCTTCTCTTGTAAAGACCGACGAGAAGAACATGTTTAGTCTGTCTGCCACCTCCTTTTCCTCCTTCACCACTCCCTTCCTGTTGCCCTCATCCAGAAGTCTCACCTCCTCCCTCGCCAGCTGTTTTCCTTTCACATATCGGAAGAACGGTTTAAAATTTCGTGCTTCCTTGGCTAGTCTCTCTTCGTATTCTTTCTTTGCTTTTCTGTCCTGTCGGTGACATTCTTTTTGTTGCTTCCTGTGCTCTTTCCAATTTTCTTTGGTTTTGTCCTTTTTCCACTTCCGAAATGATCTTTACTTGTCTCCTATCACTTTCTTTACTTCGTTGGTTATCCATGCCGGGTCTTTGTTTGATTCTTTTTGCATCCTTTTCTAAATCTGGATATATACAGGTTTTGCACCTCGTTTACCTTGTCTTTGAATAAGGACCAGGCTTGCTCCACAGTCTGCGCTTTCCGGGAGCTGTTTGAGTTTTTTTCTCACCATACGTCTCATGGCATCATAGTTCCCTTTCTTGAAGTTAAATGTTGTTACATTGGTTCTCTTACCCTTTGGTAATCCTACTTCCACTTTGAACTGGATCATGTTGTGGTCACTGTTTCCTAATGGTCCCACTACTTCCACTCCCTTAGCAGGTCCTTTCAGCCCGTTGAGGATTAGATCCAGAATCGCTGAGCTTTACATGTCTCATTGTCATTGGATCCACTGTTAAACTATTCACTTTTAAAGAGCATAATGTTTAATTTATTTCATTCAATTTTTAAAACATGGATTAATGAGAAGAAGCCAACATGAATTTAGTCAAGGGAAATCTTGCCTCACCAATCTACTTCATTTCTTTGAAGGGAGTGAATGATCATGTGGATAAAAGTGAGCTGGTTAATAGAGTGTATTTGCATTTTCAAAAGGCATTTGACATAGTACCTCATGAAATACTTCTGAGGAAATCAGAAAATCATGGGATAGGATGTAATGTCCTATTATGGATTATGAATTGGTCAAAAGACATAAAACAGAGAGAAGGTTTAAATAATCAATATTCTCACTGGAAAAAGGTAAATAGTGGGGTTCACAAAATCAAACACAAATAGAAACCCACACAGCTGAATTCAAAATTACATATATTGTATATATCCTAAAAAGCTGTGAAAATTCCATTGAGAATAAGCAAATTGATTTAGATTTTGTACAGAAGAAAAGCCTCAGAGCTCCATTAGGGAGGAAACCTTCGTCCAACTGGAAAGGGCAGATTACTTTATAGGCACAAAAACCTCCATTAGTCAATGGAACTTTTGAAACAGGTACCGATAGTTAACAAAACCATTTCACTAATTACTTCTAAAGCAAGTTCTTCCAATTTTAAGCAACATCACAAACGCTAAGATAACTGAAGTGAAACTTATCTTAGAGCGTGTCAGGCAGCAAAGCTCGCATCCCCACCGATGATGGCCAAGCGTTTCACCTAATGGCTACTTCAGGGAATGAGCCTATAAAAAAAGTGATTAGTGCTGCAAAATAATTTAATGCTGCAAGATTATTTGAAGTTATATCTTAAACAAAACACTTATATTCACCAACTTGTAGTCGGCACACAATTTGTGCTCAACACTGGCCACGCAAAGATGACTGCTGAGTGTCTGATGATTATTTAAAGACCCACTCATCACATGACATTGCATAAATTATGGGCTGATCAAAGACTCAAAAAACTCAAAACTGACAAACCATGCAAACATATAGAGAACGGTTGATCAGTAATCGATCAAACAAACAAAAGTGAATCTGTAAAATAGCTGAACAAAGTCCGAAATATTAGAAAAGGAAGTAGAGGAGCAAATTGTTCCATACACTGATCCATCTGCCTGGGAGTAGATGGATCAGTGTGAGGTATCCTTGAAGGATATTATTGAAACAGGATATTTAGAGAGTCCCAGTAGAGAGGTTTCAATAATGGTGAAAGAAATCCAGGAGGGTTTGAGAGGAAGGCAGAGTAAAAGACTCATATTTTTCCTGTCTTCTAAGAGCCTGTAGTTACAAGGAAAAAACCCCACAATTTGAAGTATCTGTATACAAATGCTAGAAGCCTAAAAAATAAAAGAGAGTTAACAGTATATAGCACTTAATGATGAGGTAGATATAATAGGCACCTCGGAGAACTGGTGGAAGGAGGACAATCAATGGGACACTGTATTACCTGGGTACAAATTAAATTGCAAGGATAGAGTAGATCAAATTGGAGGGGGAGTTGAGCTATATGTTAAAGAGGGAATTGAATCAAATAAAATAAACATTCTGCATGACATAGATAGCAGTGTGGAATCCATATGGATAGAAATTCCATGTGTGAAGGGAAGGAATATAAAGGTAGAGTTATATTCCCGTCCCCTGGGCCAGAATGAGCAGATAGATGAAGAAATGTTTTCAGAGATTAGGAAAGCTGGAGAATTGGGCGACAGTATAATAATGGGTGATTTCAATTACAATAAATCAGAAATAGCCTGCTCCAAAAATATATATGCAAACAGTGCTCCTAGCAGGTGCCGGCCGATTCATCAAAAGGGAGAGAACCCAACAACATAAACGTAGGAGTGGAGGAAAAAACCTCAGTTCAGCTTCAAGGGTTTTGGAAAAAAAAACAAACTTCCACTCCTACTCTGATGGATTGTTCTCAATAAAGCACAGGGCTCAATAGGCCACTGTTGCAGTTGCTTCAATTCTATTGAAAAAAAAGGAAGTTTTCAGATGACTCATGCAGGCAACTTGCACCAGGATAAACACTGAAGCGGCACATGAAAATTCACCACTGCCAAGTCAGTAATTAAAGCCAGGACATATCTGTTCCCGTTGAAGCGCGACCATCCAGCGCTCCTGTGAACAAACGCTAACCTCCAGCACTTCTCCGGGCCGTCACACGGGAATTCAGCTGCCCACCATACCCGACGAGGATAATCCCTGTTTCACTCCTCGGCTGCGTCAGGGGTTTCGATACAATACTTCTGAATTCAGCAGGGTAATCTAAAATGTTTGAGAACGGCGCCGGCTTGGAGCTAGACTAAGGCCCTCTTTTACTAAGGTGCGCTAACCGATTAGCGTGTGCTAAACGCTAACGCGTGCATGTTGGTATATGGACCCATTAGCGTGCGCTAATTTGATTAGCATGCGCTAATCGGTTAGCGCACCTTAGTATAAGAGGGGGTAAGTCTCCATAATCAAAATTTAATAGTCATTCCTTTTCTTCACACTTATCTATTTCTGTCTAAATTGAGTATAAAACACTCTGCCTCACTTTTAAAATTTTGTATGGTGTGGACCCATCCATTTTATTTGTCTCCTCTGCTTCTGTAGAACAAGCAGATGCTTCATTCAGTTAAGAACATAAGAACATAAGAAGTTGCCTCCGCTGAGGCAGACCAGAGGTCCATCTCGCCCAGCGGTCCGCTCCCGCGGCGGCCCATCAGGCCCATTGCCTGAGCAATGGTCCCAGACTATCCCTATAACCTACCGCTACTCTTATCTGTACCCTTCAATTCCTTTATCCTCTAGGAACCTATCCAAACCTTCTTTGAAGCCTTGTAACGTGCTCCGGCCTATCACAGCCTCCGGGAGCGCGTTCCATGTGTCCACCACCCTCTGGGTGAAAAAGAACTTTCTGGCATTTGTTTTAAACCTGTCTCCTTTTAATTTTTCCGAGTGCCCCCTTGTACTTGTGGTTCCCCGTAATCTGAAAAATCTGTCCCTGTCTACTTTTTCTATACCCTTCAGGATCTTGAAGGTTTCTATCATGTCTCCTCTAAGTCTCCGCTTTTCCAGGGAGAACAGCCCCAGCTTTTTCAGTCTGTCAGTATATGAGAGGTTTTCCATACCTCTTATCAGTTTAGTTGCTCTTCTCTGGACTCCCTCAAGTACCGCCATGTCCTTTTTGAGGTACGGCGACCAATATTGGACACAGTACTCCAGATGCGGTCGCACCATTGCACGATACAGTGGCAGGATGACCTCCTTTGTCCTGGTCGTGATACCCTTCTTAATGATACCCAACATTTTGTTTGCTTTTCTTGAGGCTGTGGCGCACTGTGCCGACGCCTTTAAAGACGTGTCCACCATCACTCCCAGGTCTCTTTCAAGGTTACTTACCCCTAGCAGTGATCCTCCCATTTTGTAGCTGAACATCGGGTTCTTTTTCCCTACATGCATGACCTTGCATTTCCCTACATTAAAGTTCATTTGCCATTTTTTGGCCCATTCTTCTAGCGTCGTTAGGTCCCTTTGCAGATCTTCGCAGTCTTCCATGGTTTCAACCCTGCGGTAGAGTTTGGTGTCATCCGCAAATTTAATAACTTCGCAACTTGTTCCCGCCTCCAGGTCATTAATAAATATATTGAACAGGAGCGGTCCCAGCACCGACCCCTGCGGAACTCCGCTCGTGACCCCATGCCAGTCTGAGTAATGGCCCTTCACTCCAACCCTCTGTTTCCTGTCTGCCAGCCAGTTTTTGATCCATCGGTGGACCTCCCCTTGCACCCCGTGTCTCCACAGTTTTTTAAGCAATCTTTCGTGCGGTACCTTGTCAAAGGCTTTTTGAAAGTCAAGGTAAATGATGTCAATGGATTCTCCTTTATCCACCTGTCTATTTACTCCCTCAAAGAAGTACAATAAGTTTGTGAGGCATGACCTACCCTTGCAGAAGCCGTGCTGGCTCGTCTTTAGCTGTCCATTGTTTTCTATGTGTTCACAGATACTGTCCTTAATCAGTGCTTCCATCATTTTTCCCGGGACCGAGGTCAAGCTCACCGGCCTGTAGTTCCCTGGGTCCCCCCTTGAACCCTTCTTGAAGATGGGCGTGACATTTGCAATTTTCCAATCCTCCGGGATCTCTCCAGTCTTTAAGGATAGGTTACATATTTGGCGAAGTGGCTCTGTTATTACGTTCCTTAGTTCCTTTAGTACCCTTGGGTGAATGCCGTCCGGACCTGGCGATTTGTCGCTCTTTAGTCTGTCTATCTGCCTGAGGACATCCTCTTGGCTTACCTCTAGTTGGACCAGCTTTTCATCCCGATCCCCATTTACGATGTCCTCCGGTTCCGGAATATTGGATGTATCCTCCCTCGTGAAGACTGACGTGAAGAACTTATTTAACCTGTCTGCTATCTCTTTTTCCTCTTTTACCACTCCTTTTTTGTCTCCATCATCCAATGGCCCCACTTCTTCCCTTGCCGGTTGCTTCCCCTTCACATATCTGAAGAACGATTTGAAGTTTGTTGCTTCCCCCGCCAGTCTCTCCTCATATTCCCTTTTAGCTTTTTTAACCACACGGTGACACTTCCTTTGGTGTTCTTTGTGTTCCATTTGGTTGTCCTTTGTTTGGTCCTTTTTCCATTTTTTGAACGATGTTTTCTTGTCACTTATCGCCTTTTTCACTGCAGTTGTTATCCACGCTGGGTTTTTTGTTCGGTTTTTTTTTGCACCCCTTCCTGAATCTGGGGATGTACAGGTTCTGTGCCTCTTGCACCGTGCCCTTGAGTAGGGACCAGGCTTTTTCTACAGACTCCATCTTCCTTTCGCTACCATTGAGTTTCTTTCCCACCAGTTTCCTCATGCCATCATAATTCCCTTTTTTGAAGTTGAGTGCTGTCGCTGTGGATCTTTTCACCTTTGATGGTCCAATTTCCAGCTTGCACTGGATCATGTTGTGATCGCTGTTTCCTAGGGGTTCTAGCACCGCCACCTCCTTTGCAGGTCCCCCTAGCCCATTGAGGATTAGGTCGAGAGTTGCATCCCCCCGTGTTGGGGTACTTCAAATGGCAAATAGGAGTCGGTAAAAGCTGTGCCAACCATATGGTCAGTTTAACACAATCTAGATGTGTACGGATTCTTGCCCAAACTCACTTTTGACAATATCCCCCTCTTTTACTACGGTGCACTCACTGATTAGCGCGCGCTAAACACTAACGCGTCCATAGACTAACATGCACGCATTAGCGTTTAGCGCACGCTAAATCGATTAGCGCACCTTAGTAAGAGAGGGCCTATATCATGAGCTTCATCCATTCACCCACAGAAAAGTCTGGAGGGAGTCTAGTAAAATAGAAACATCTACTATTAACACCAGTATTCAAAATGCAATTGACTTTACAGACTTCTCGAAGTAATCCCCTTATTTGTTTTCGGCTTCATTCCCATCTGCATCACCTACAGTACAGCATAGCATTTATTTACACATTAAGAGCGATATTCTACTCATATATATATGGTGCCGACTGTTAGGCGCTACTTTGATATGGAAAAAGTGTTCTAATGCCCGCAAGATTCTAAAACAGGGCCGAAATGGCAGATCTGCACGCACACCCGCTTCTATACACATTTATAGGATAGCGTGCATTTCTGCATGGATCTGCAAAGGGGACGAGGCCATGGGAGGGTAATGGATAGGTCAGGGGTATTCCTTTAAGATGTGGTAGAATTCAGGGGCAGCGGCATAAAGGGCGAACAGAATGCTAGGAATGATAAAGAAGGGGATCACGAATAGATCGGAAAAGATTATCATGCCGCTGTACTGGTCAAATGGTGCGCCCTCACCTGGAGTACTGCGTCCAGCACTGGTCACCGTACATGAAGAAGGACGCGGTACTACTCGAAAGGATCCAGAGAAGAGCGACTAAGATGGTTAAGGGGCTGGAGGAGTTGCCGTACAGTGAAAGATTACAGAAACTGAGCCTTTTCTCCCTTGAACAGAGGAGATTGAGAGGGGACATGATCGAAACATTCAAGGTACTGAAGGGAATAGACTTAGTAGATAAGGACAGGTTGTTCACCCTCTCCAAGGTAGGGAGAACGATAGGGCACTCTCTAAAATTGAAAGGGGATAGATTCCGTACAAATGTACAGAGAGTGGTAGAAAACTGGAACGCTCTTCCGGAGGCTGTCATAGGGGAAAACACCCTCCAGGGATTCAAGACAAAGTTAGACAAGTTCCTGGTGAACAAGGACGTACACTGATAGGCCTAGTCTCTGTTAGGATGCTGGTCTTTGACCAAGGGCCGCCGCGTGAGCGGACTGCTGGGCACAATGAACCACAATGGACCCAACAGCAGCAATTCTTATGTTCTGGGCTGGAATCAAAAGTCTGTCTATGAATGCTGGGACGTTGGTTTGTATAGTTTTAAAAGTAAGAAGAGCGATTTTATATGTTATCACTGTGCTGTGCTGGGCTGGACTGAGCTTTGAGCATTTGTGCATCTCGTTCTCTCCGAGATTCTGAATCTGAGAATCTCAGAGAGAGCGAGATCAGAAGGCTTTGAGCATAGCAACAGGGAGGATCTCCTTTGACGCACCTCCCAGCCCAGAAGAGGGAGGATCTTCGGGCACCGGCACCGGCATGTCCTATGCATTGGTGCTGGTGCCGGTGCCCAATCGGGGTAAGGGATTTCGTTTCGGTGCTCGGGGGGGATGTAGAATCGCGGGGGTGGGGGGGGGGGATGCCGGATTGCTGGGGGATGCTGGATCGTGGGGGATGGCGCTCGTAAATCGAGTCAAACTCGGTTTCCGAGGCGCTGATTTTGCGAATGTTTTGCTCGTCTTGCAAAACACTCGCAAACCGGTGCACTCGTAAACTGAGGTTTGACTGTATCTAGTTAAAGGTTAAAAGTTAAAACTGAGTACATTATGTGCTTCAATAAAAGCCTTTGCCTTTCTTTTTTCAGATGCTGGTCAGGTTAATAAGACAGTCTCTTTTTTATTCTTCGCAGTGAGAACCTCTGCAGCTGAAACCAGATGCTGTGTTTCTTAAGGGATTCATTTGTGTTTTCTTTAGGTTTGAAGAATTTAACTTGTGATTTTCTCTCTCAGGTCCTGGGTGGTTCCTGATGCTGGCTCTCTCCACTCCCAAACTGATCACCTCTCTCCAGCACACTATTCTTTTTCCTCTCTGAAACTTGACCACTTCTTGGGCTGTGAATCCTTCAAAACAGCCAATAGCAGCTGTCTGCTCTTGAAAGTGGGAGGAGTCTATGTTGTATACATACAGCTTGAACAAAAACACAGCAGATCACAATGATGAAAATATAAACAATATTTATTAAAACACTCCTATTAGCTCGCCATGGCCATGTTTCGCCCCTCTTGAGGCTGTATCAGGGGCTGAATCACACTATAAAATAATTAAATACATAAGTTACCATATGAATAACAAAACCACAAAAGCTCTACTTAAAAAATCAATTATGATAGAAAATATTACATCCTTATACACGTGGCATTGCTGCTCAGTATAAAAACCTTTACATAACCCAGAAAATGCTAATCCAAGATCTCATTAATCTGGCAGCAACTGGCTGTTCTCATATATCTGGCAGTTACTAAAAACAAATACATAGCATGACAAATGATGCCAATTATACAACATTGTTATAAAACAGTTCAAAGAGCAAAACCTCATCTTAAACAGGAACAAAATAATATATAGCTCACCAAGTTGTTGCCAGTCTAGTACAGAGTACAACATGCCGTGTAGGAGATCAAACACAGCTGTCATGAGCTCTGGTCTATTATACAAGCAACAGAGGGATTCAAGCCAAAGTTAGACAAGTTCCTGTTGAACCAGAACGTACGCAGGTAAGGCTAGACTCAATTAAGGCACTGGTCTTTGACCTAAGGGTCACCGCAGGAGTGGACTGCTGGGCACAATGGACCACTGATCTTGCTCAGCAACCTGCGGTGTGGTACACTATCGAATGCTTTACTGAAGTCTAGGTATACGATGTCCAGAGACTCCCCAACATCCAGCTTCCTCGTCACCCAGTCAAAGAAGCTGATCAGGTTGGATTGGCAGGATCTCCCCTTAGTAAATCCATGTTGATGGGGATCCCGTAGATTCTCCTCGTTCAGGATCGTATCCAGTTGACGTTTGATTAGTGTTTCCATTAGTTTGAACACTATTGATGTGAGACTCACCGGTCTGTAGTTTGCTGTCTCCATCTTGGAGCCTTTCTTGTGGAGTGGAATGACGTTAGCCGTCTTCCAGTCCAATGGGACGTTACCCGTACTAAGGGAGAGATTGAAGAGCGCGGATAGCGGTTCCGCCAAGACATCACACAACTCCCTGAGCACCCTGGGGTGTAGGTTGTCAGGCCCCATTGCCTTGTTAACCTTAAGCTTTGACAGCTCGTAGTAGACACTGCTGGGTGTCTACTGCAGCACATTAGCTTTTAAGAAAATGCCCTAGGACCCTTCTTCAGAAGTTGTTCTCACAAGATTATAGTTTTCTCCAGGATCAATACAGCTACTAGAACACTTGGATAGCACTGTGACAAGTTAGTAGAATGAACTAATGTCCTTATCACATTTGTTAATTTTTTTTTCTAATACACTAGAATGTAATGCAAGGTAAAACAGAGCCTCCTTTAATTTCACAGTTGGTGATTTCTTCATAAAACTTACAAAGATCAATTATTCTCTATCACTGTTAAACAGAGGCTGAACTAAGTGATTTATGCAGAAAGAGTCTCGTGCACCAAATTAGATGAAACAGCAACTTAGCTATCTGACTTAAATATGAGCTAAAATGCCTGTACTATTCAGGTTGCCTAATTGTACAGTACTTTTTTTTAACTTGAAGTGATATGCTCATTTTTATCACACCATGTTCTCTGTGCTGTAGCTTCATAAAATTATCAAAAGGATGTCCTCTATTTGAGTAACTAAGAAGAATTGATCCATGCCACAAGAAGGTTAGCTATTCATGACACGTGACGTACATGATATTCTAACACGCTAATAGAGTTGCCAGCTGGCTCCAGTTTTTCTGGACATATTGATCCAATCCTGTTTTTACATCATCATTAGGGAAAAGGTGAGTCAATAATATGAACTAGCTTTTAAAAACAACAAATTAAAAGAGAAGAAATAGAAAAGCATTTTTAAAATTTAATTTTTTACTGCTGTTTTTGGATTTTTGATCATCTATTCTGTTGCTGCGGATGGACAGCCACATAGCAGGAGGGAGAGAGGATCGACTGGTGATCTGCCTCCCTGGAGCGAGAACCAAGGACATCGTGTACAAAATTGGAAAGATCCTGGAAGGGGCGGAGACAGAAGAGACCACAGTAATGATCCACATCGGGACGAATGATGTCAGCAGGAGAGACTACAGAAGAAGCACGCTGATAGAACAGTTCAAGATTCTGGGAAGGAAGCTGAAAATGAGGAACCAGAAGACAGAAAACA
This sequence comes from Geotrypetes seraphini, assembly GCF_902459505.1. Taxonomy (NCBI): domain Eukaryota; kingdom Metazoa; phylum Chordata; class Amphibia; order Gymnophiona; family Dermophiidae; genus Geotrypetes; species Geotrypetes seraphini. The sequence continues at coordinate 64,275,281 of NC_047086.1, read as the reverse complement.
GGCGTGATCCTGGAGGATTGAAAGATAGCCAACGTTTCACCCATCTTTAAAAAGGGATCAAGAAGTGACCCGGGAAACTACAAGCCTGTGAGCCTGACCTCGGTTCTGGGAAAAATGGCGGAAGCACTGTGTAACCAGCACTATGGACCGAGCGGGACTCCACAGCTCCTCCAGTGGTTACTCAGAGAAACAGCACTAGCATGTGACCCGAAATGGAGTCACCCTGCAGGATTGAACTGTTGTTAGACAGGAACTCAAAAATAAAGCAAACCAAGTCACCACAACTAAAGTTTGTAGCAAAATAGTTCAGTTTTACTTAGTCTTTTCATTCAAGTAAGTAGTTCATCATACAGCTGCAAAATTGTCAGTATTCAAAACAGCAATAAAGCAACAAAAATGCCAAAAGGGGACAGCAAATCAAACAGCCCCAAAAATAAAGTTCACATTAGCAGCTAAAGTCTTCAACCCTCTGTAGAGCTAGCATAAGCCTGCTCCCAAGCAGCTTGCTCAATTTTCACTGCTAGCATTCAGGGTACTGGCTTCCACACTTCACAGTAATTGAGAAAAAAAATAAGTAAAGCCTCTGGCAGTTTTATATCAATATTCAAGCCAAAAGACAATGAAAACAAGTCTAAAATATCAAAACGATCAAATACAAAATATAGACTTGTGAGATATAAGACAATAATCTTAACGGTACTCTCAGACACCTGAATGGCAAATCACTGAAGATTTCAAATGCCAATGTTACAGGTGAAGGTATCAATCATCGAGTACCAGTTTTTTAAATATATGAAAGTGCTCAAAAAAGTGACTTATCTTTAAAGTTGTAGAAGTGCTCAAAACCCTACGGGGACCCGTTTCACCGTTAGGCTTCTTCAGGGGTCAGAGTTCTAAAATGCATAAATGAATATTAGTGACTAAAATTGTCTTATATAGTTTTAAATAAATAAATAAATAGAAGGACTTAACCCTGTGTATAAAATCTAAACAAACAACCTTGTGCTGAATTTAACTAAATTCTAACAAATTTTAACAAATTTTAACAAATTTTAAAAGTTTTAAATAAGATCCTGACAGAGTACTTACTGAGATGTATGCTCGGGTTAACGAGACAAAAAATGGCGATAGCGCCCGAAAGACGCCAGCGCATGCGCTTTTAAAGGGACTAATTCCCACGCTTAAACGCGCATGTGTAGAAATTTAAATACCAAAGTTGTTACTTTTTGAAAAAGTATGACTATATCAAATAAACACCGTCCAATCCACCATGTTGTTTAAACCATTAGGTATCAAAGATTGAAGTCGATAAATCCAGCGGATTTCTTTCCTAAGTAAACGTTTCTTTCTATCTCCCCCTCTGAAGTGGCGTTCTTCTTTATCAATGCAAAAACATTTCAATTCTTCAAATTTATGGTTGAAATTGACACAATGTTCTACAATCGGAGCTGTCATTTTCTTGTGTTTCAAATTAGATTTATGTTCTGTGATTCTAATTTTGAATTGTCTGGTTGTCATGCCTACATACATTTTCCTACACGGACAAGAAATAACATAGATCACATGATCTGAATTACAGGTCAGAAAATTATTGATATAATATCTTCTTCCATCTTGAGGATTTAAAAAATCACTTTGTGAAATTGTAATGGCACAAACACTGCAATTTCCACACCTATGGAACCCTTTAGGTAATAATCCTATGTTCAACTCAATGTTTTTATTGTTATGAGATAAAAGTTCTTTTAGATTACGATCTCTTGAGAAGGCTACTCTTAAATCCATGTTGGCAAAAATTCTGTTAGTTTGAATAATCTTCCAATTGTCTTTGAAAATGTTAGCGATCTCATTGCCGTCACGGAAATATTTTAAGACACAAGTCATAGTGTCATTGTTTTGATTCAAACCGTTTGATGTTTCTTTATTATCCATAAGCCAATCTCTGTGGATATGCTTCACTCTCTTTTGTGATTGTTTTAAAATCTTTTTAGGATAACCTCTTGCTTCCAGCTTGTGTAAAAAAGATTTAGAGTGTTTTTTGTAGTCTTCTTCATGTGTACAATTTCTCTTAAATCGTAAAAGTTGAGAGAACGGTAGATTTTTCTTCAAATTCAAAGGGTGACAACTTTTAAAGTTAAGAAATGTATTCCTATCAGTAGGTTTCAAAAAGGTATTAAACTCAAAACTGTGTGTAGTCTGAACTATAGTCAGATCTAAAAATTCAATACATTTTAAAGAGTACTTCATAGTGAATTTAATGTTGTCATCACAGCTGTTTAGCCAATGGAAAAAAGTCTTTAAACTATTTTCTGATCCCTTCCACAACATCAGAACATCGTCTATGTATCTAAACCACTTAAAAATATTTTCTTCAAAAGGAGAATCTTTTATCCAGGTGTTTTCAAAATTGGACATATATAAATTGGCAACGGAAGGTGCAAAAACTGCTCCCATTGCCACACCTGTTTTTTGTTTGTAAAACTTTTTGTTATATATGAAAAAATTCTCCTTCATGGCTATTCGCGCCAAATTCAAAATAAAATCAGTGGGAATATATTGCGGACTGTCTCTATTTTCTAAGATGTTGCGAATAATAATGAGTGCCTCACTTTGAGGAATAGAAGTATACAGAGACACAACATCCAATGATACTAGTAAAAATGGAAAATCCTCCCTCCCAACTTTTTCTAAATTGAACATTAGATCTTTAGTATCCTTAATGTAAGAAGGTGCTTTAGGTACTTCATATTTGAGGAATTCATCAACGAAACTTGAAAGTGGCTCTAATAACGAACCCTTTGAAGACATGATTGGCCGCCCAGGGGGGTCAGAAAGACTCTTATGTATTTTAGGTAAAGTGTAAAATATTGGAACTATAGGGTTTAATGGATTCAAATATCTATAATCTTTTTGTGTAAGGAATCCTTGTAGAAGGCCAAAATTAGTTAAAAATTGAATCTCCCTTTTCAATTTGTTTGTAGGATTAAGCGATGAACAGTCATAGACATTAGGATCTTCAAGTTGTCTTAAAATTTCTTCGTGGTATTTCTTTGAATCTTGAATCACCACTGCTCCACCCTTGTCAGCCTTAGTGATGGTAATAGATGAATCTCTCACAAGTGATTGCAAAGTGCGTCTTTCTTCATAATTCAAATTATTGTGTCTAAAGATGTGTTGTTGATTATTTTTCCATGTTTCAACATCTTTTAAAACACATTGTTTGAAAGAAGACACAATGGGATCCAAAGGTATAGGAGGATACCAAACGCTTTTTGGTGAAATAATAGTGCGATCATAAGAAGAGGGAACATCATTGAAAAAAATTTTTAACTGCAACTTTCTAATGAGTTTCTCTAAGTCTATATGAAACTGTACATCATTGAAAGAAGTTGAAGGTACAAAAGATAGACCCAAAGACAAAACTTTTACCTCAATGGGAGAAAGTATTTTAGTGGAGATGTTGACTACCACTGATTTCTCTTTGCTTGAGACCTCGTGTTGGGTCTTTGATGTAAAACGCTTCTTCCTCTCATTCTTCCTCTTTTTGTCCCTTGACCTCTGTATAGTTTTATATCAATGCCAGGAAAGGAGAGTGTCTCAGGTTTTGCAAAATTCAAGCCACAGGACTGGCTTTTAAAACTCCCACCCAGGGTGACAACAAAACCTCTCCCCAAATGACACTCCTACCTTTCCAAAAACAATCAAAATAATTCAAACAGACAAGCAGTCAAAAATTCACACTCACTCTTTGCAGCTAGTAATTAGGTCCACCTGCTTGGGCTCAGGAAAGTCAGTATCACACTCTGCCAAACTTTCTTGACAATCCATGGGTTCCACATCCAACACTGGCAGCTCCTCAGCTTGTCCAGCTTCCATTAACTCCATGGGTATGGGTCTATTGCTCCTGCTTGGCCCAGGGGGTTCCTCAGGGAGGAAAGGCTTGAACCTCCTCCCTAGCTGGTCTGCTTCTCTAATCTCCACTGCTGGCTTACATACTCTAGGGCCCCGCCCTACTCTGGCTGAGCCAGCAGTGTTTCTGGAAGCTCTTGGGCTCCCCCGGTGGCGGCTTGGGTACAGCTCACCTATCTCATTCTCAGCTAGATCAGGCTCCTTCTGGTGGTCATAGGAGAAACTATCAGAATCCTGGTCCGGAAAGACCTTGGAATTTGCCTTCCGGGTTTTCCCCTTTACTTTTCCCCCTGACCTAACTGGGACCTTGGCAGACCTCGTGTCTGACTGGTCACAACTGATAAAAGAAAACATCGATGAACATTTTGAAAGAAACAAACTTCTGATAACCAGCCAACATGGTTTCTGCAAGGGGAGATCATGCCTAACAAACTTATTGCACTTCTTCGAAGGGATTAACAAATGGATGGACAAAGGAGACCCCAAAGACATCATATATCTAGATTTCCAAAAAGCCTTTGACAAGGTGCCCCATGAACGTCTACTCCGGAAACTGAAGAACCATGGGGTGGAAGGAGGGTTCATAGACAACAACGCGGAAGACAAAGGCGCGCGCCGACAACTGAGCACAAGATGGAGGCACGCGCCGAAGAAAATTACTGTTTTTAGGGGCTCCGATGGGGGGTTTTGTTGGGGAGCATCCCCAGTTTACTTAATACAAATCACGCCGGCGTTGTGGGGGTTTGTAACCCCCCACATTTTACTGTAAACTTAACTTTTTCCCTAAAAACAGGGAAAAAGTGAAGTTTTCAGTAAAATATGGGGGGTTACAACCCCCCAAACCCCCCACAACGCCCCCACAACGCGGCGCGATCTGTATTAAGTAAAGTGGGGGGGTTCCCCCCCCCCGTCGGAGCCCTAAAAACAGTAATTTTCTGTCAATTGTTTGCTCGCGCCTTTGTCCCGGCACGTTTTTGACCTGACACCGGAAGGAGACATACATAGATGGATCAGAAACTGGTTGGAGGGTAGGAGTGAAGGGCCTCTACTCGGACTGGAGGAGGGTCACGAGTGGTGTCCCGCAGGGCTCGGTGCTGGGACCGCTGCTATTTAATATCTTCATAAATGATCTAGAAACAGAGACGAAATGTGAGATAATAAAATTTGCGGACGACACCAAACTATTTAATGGAGCTCGGACTAAAGAGGACTGCAAAGAATTGCAAAGGGACTTGAACAAACTAGGGGAATGGGCGACGAGATGGCAGATGAAGTTCAACGTTGAGAAATGTAAAGTATAATTTGTGGGAAGCAGAAACCCAAGGTACAACTATACGATGGGAGGGATATTATTGAACGAGAGTACCCAAGAAAGGTACTTGGGGGTAATGGTGGACATGACAATGAAGCTGACGGCACAGTGCGCAGCGGCCGCTAAGAAAGCAAATAGAATGCTAGGTATAATCAAGGAGGGTATTACAACCAGAACGAAAGAGGTATCGGGTCGTTGTATCGGGCGATGGTGCGCCCGCATCTGGAGTACTGCGTCCAATATTGTCACCGTACCTTAAGAAGGATATGGCGTTACTCGAGAGGGTTCAGAGGAGAGCAACACGTCTGATAAAAGGTATGGAAAACCTTTCATACGCTGAGAGATTGGAGAAGCTGGGTCTCTTTTCCCTGGAGAAGAGGAGACTTAGAGGGGATATGATAGAGACTTACAAGATCATGAAGGGCATAGAGAGAGTGGAGAGGGACAGATTCTTCAAACTTTCGCAAAATAAAAGAAGAAGAGGGCATTCGGAAAAGTTGAAAGGGGACAGATTCAAAACGAATGCTAGGAAGTTTTTCTTTACCCAACGTGTGGTGGACACCTGGAATGTGCTTCCAGAGGACGTAATAGGGCAGAGTACGGTACTGGGGTTTAAGAAAGGATTGGACAATTTCCTGCTGGAAAAGGGGATAGAGGGGTATAGATAGAGGATTACTGCACAGGTCCTGGACCTGTTGGGCCGCCGCGTGAGCGGACTGCTGGGCACAATGGACCTCAGGTCTGACCCAGCGGAGGCATTGCTTATGTTCTTATGTTCTTATGGATGGGCCATTTAGCAGCTAAAATTTAATGCTAAGAAATGCAAGGCCATGCATTTGTGCTGCAAAAACTCGAGGGAACGGAAAAGTTTAGGAGTGAAGAACTTATGTGCACGACAGAAGAGAGGAGACTTGAGTATAATTGTATGTGATGATCTTAAGGTGGCCAAACATGTTGAAAAGGTGACGGCAAAAGGGAACAGTACATACTAGCAGATTAAGGAGGTGTCATGCCTTAATCCCACCAGTGGTCAGCTACTCAGTCAGGGCATCTTTTTTTCCCCTGGCTGTGATTGAAACAGGTCTAACTTAGGATGCCCTTCTTTTTTGACTTGGACATTTCTTCCTGTTTGGTTATCGCTGTTGGACACACTAAATTTTAGCCCTCTCTAGTCCCACCCTAAACATACCTACAAGAGATCTCCTTGCTGCTGTTTGAATTTCATTGTAGGACATTGTGGCCAGTTGATTGGTTGAGCCTTCTTTTTAGAAGAATCTTGCCATTGCATTGCGTTCCTCCTGGGGCCCTTCCAGTCTGATCTCCTCTGGTCACAATGGTAAGGTTTGTACTCTTGACCACACTCTGGCCCCAGTGATAAGGATCACCCATAAAAGTCATGTAGGATCTCATAGGGAGAAGCAATAGTGGATGGGCAGACTGGATGAACCATTTGGTTTTTATCTACCATCATTTTTCCATTTCTATGTTGCTTAGTCCAGAGGTCTTGTGAAGGGGTACTCAAGTGACTTAGGGTGAGATTACTCTGGTGGACTCCTTCCTGGCTGGGATACATTCAAGGACTCCTTCCTTCCTTTAAAGTGCTAAGGCTTGAGTCCATATAAGTTTCTTTTCTCTTCTCCAGTCACAACTTTCCCTTGTTTTACATCTTAAGTAAAATGACATGCAAATTAGGATTATCTTCACTTTGCCTTATGGGTCCTGCTCAAACCTAGCTGGTCTTAGTATATTGTCTTTCCTTAAGGGTTACAGATCTATTTGTCTTTCATGATGGAATGAATAACTTCACAGATGTCCAAATTTTGCCTTTCAAAAATCATGATTTGGATGTTTTTGACAGATGAACTTTTTTGGGGGCATTTAGAGATATCCACTTTAAAAATGTGTGCCTTTGTATCGTAGATTCAAAAGAAGTACCAAACCACCAATCAATTAGTTTAATTATACATTGAGTAAAGAATTTTTTTTTGCTTGTTTGTTTTAAATCTACTGCTTAGTAGCTTCACCATATGCCCCCTAATCCTAGTATTTTTGGAAATAGTAAACAAGCGATTCACACAGTGCTAAAATGTAATGTATTCTTGGGATTGCAGTGAGATGGTGGCTGTAGAGTTAGCTTCAGGCTCTTGGGGAATTACTAGAGTATACAACTTTTGCAGCATGCCTTGTTTTTGGGGAGATCCCCTGGGAAAAAAATTACATCCTGAGTCAGAAAACTGATATGAGTCATATTCAATAAAAAGAGGGATTTTTAACTCTAAATGAAGTTGCAGCTCTATAAGATCAAAGGTTGTGATCAAAGGGTCACATAATAAAATCAGATTCCACTGGGTGGCAGTATAACACAAATTTACAAACTATGAGCTATGTGGACAGAATAGTAAACCTTGTTCTGGAAAATTCAGGAAATATTGGAAAATCTGAATCCTTGCTATCATACCAGCTCCCCTTTTCCAAATCAAGAACTTTTGTCAGGTGGCTATGAAGCAGATGCATATGTAAATGACCCATATGCTTCAATTAAAGCAGAGGCTTACTTAAATGCCCATCCTAAAAGCAATTGTAGTGAGAAGAAAAGCAAATCATGTACCTTGAATGATGAAAATTCTTCCAACACAAATGCATGGCAAATATTTCTGGACAATTAACCACTATTTCAGTGGTTCCCACATTTGTCCCCAGCCAATCAAAATTTGAATGGAAGAAATCTGCATACAATGGAGGCAGTTCATGCAAATTTGTCTCATGAATAGTCTTTATAGGCATCCTGAAAGCCTGTCTGGGAGTCCCAGGGCAGGTTTAGGAACCACTGCACTATATAATGTGCAAATTGCAACAAACAGATATTTCTCATATTCTGTAAAGGTTTGTACTACATTTATGCTTTTAGACATTGTAAAAACTCTTTTTCCTAGAATAATTTCTCAGCATGGGCAGGTGGTGTTTATGGAATGCAACAATAAAATTTGGCAGTGTCAGAGGATATATCACAGCTGGTCTGTCGCTTGGGGGCTGAGGAGGTAGACATTTCCAATTGCAGTCAACTATTAAGGCCTTAGTCTCTACCTCCTCACCAGCCATGTGCTCAGAGCAGTAATAATACACTCTTTTCAAGTGGATATTTCAGCATGTAGATGATTGAACTTTATCTTGTAAATGCATCAAGGATCCTTTGCTGACAGAGCATAGGACATCTTTTTTTTTGGCAGAAATTTGGCTCACTATGATATCCTTGATTTGAGAGGTACAATGTTTTTTTCCCCTGGATAATAGCACCTATTTTATGCCAGCTTGCAATTATGGAGGCAACTTCATAATAATACATTTAACTAATAGGGAAAATACAAGTTAAGTATCACAAATATTTTTTTAAATGGATGTTTAGTTCAATTGTGAGAAAAATAAACCATTCTCTGGGAATCTAACATTTCTACAATCATAAATATTTTTCCCTCTGCTGAATGAGTTTTGTCCAATTCTTGAAACCTCCTGAAGAATGGGGAACAGAAATGGATAAGGTAACCCCAATCATTTTGAAAATGTTGGTGTCTATACACAGAAAGATCCTTACCAATACAGATCACAATTAGAAACAGAAATACAAAAACAAAAATTGAATTGGTAACCCCAAGAAGTCAAAATTGTCATATACCTCAACACTGGGGAGAGAAAACCAAATTAAATTCTTCTTGTACTGTACAAGGACATCTGGGATGCACATTTCCCAAAACTAACATATTGCACTTCAGAAATTCAGAATAAAAAAGTTTTTTTCTACCTTTGCTGTCTGTCCATTTTATTTTTTCCCAATCATGTTGGTGCCAGTGGGTTCTCTTCTGCTTTTCTGTCTTCTGCTCTTTCCTGTGACTACTGTCCATTTGCCTTTTTTCTTTACCCCGCCTGTCTTTTTCTAGTCCCTTTTGGGTTCTTTTATAGATTTTCTTCTATTTCTTCACATATCTCTCTGACATATAAATCTTTTCCTATTAGCTATTTTCTTCCTTTCTTTTCTGCCTTTCAGTCAATCCAAATTTCACCCTCTTTTCTCACCCTCTAGTTTGCCATCTTTTTCTTTTACTTTTTACCTATCAACTTTCCATCTCCTATTCTGTTTCTAGCTTTCCCTTTTCCATTCCCTTCCCTAGTCTCCTATTCCTTTCTGTCATTGAGTCTCTATTAACACATTTTTACCCTCTGTACTCACCATCATTTTCTCACTCAACTCCTTCACAGCCCCCCATGGCTTCTCCCACATGGTTTCATCATATTCAACATCTCCCTACCCTCCACCTTTATAGCTCAGCATCTCCTCTCTCTTTTACTTTCTCTCTGCCTCATCCTTATAACCCAGCACCTTCTCTCTCTCCAACCTCCACTCCTATAGCTAAATATCATCTCTCCCTCTCTTTCCTACCATGATTTGTAGCCTATCTCCCTGTCCATTCTTCTCAAAAGTACAGCTTCTCACCTTTCCTCCAACAGCGCAGCTTCACCTTCTCTCTCTCTCTCTTTCTCCTTCTCCCCATAGCCTCCACATTCCCTTCTTCTCCTTCCTTCCATAGCTAGCATCCCTCTCTATCTCTTTCTTTTCCTTTGTCTCCATATTCAACATCTCTTCCTCTCCCATGCTTCTCCTTTGTCCTTAGCATCTCCCCCTCTCCAATTCTTTTCCTTCCTCTGATGGGCAGCATATCACCCTCCCATTTTTATCATTCCTTCTTTAGCATCTCCCAACTCTTTCCTATTTCATATCCAGAATCCCACTGTCTCTTTCCTACCCTTGTCTCCTATTTTCTCCTATCCTCCCTGTCCAACATTTCAAGTTTCAAGTTTAATAGTTTCTTTGATTTGTTCGCATATTCCAATTTCAATGCAATTTACATCAGTTAGAAATCAAATAAAATAATAACATTCACATACATGACATATACTGCTAATTGACACTAGAACATTAGGAGGGGAGGTAACTTAATTACAATAATAAAAAAATAAAACCAGAAATAAAATCGGGTATAGGATTAGGACACATGGGTTGGAAAACAAATACCCACATATTTCTATGACCTCCTCATTTCTTCTTCACCCTCTCCTTCCCCACCCAGTCGTCCAATATATCTCTTCTACCCAGTGGTCCAGCATGTCTCCTTCTCTCCCCACTCCACCTGCATGGTCCAGCATGTCTCCTCTCCCTCCCTCCCATCATGATCCAGTATGTCTCTTTCTCTCCCCACCCTCTAAAATGGTCCAACATGTCTTGTTCTCTTGCCTCTAATGGTCCAGCATGACTCCTCTCCTCACCCACACTCAATGGTCCAGAATATCTTCTCCTTCCCTTGAAGCAGTCTGGCTATTTTGGCCCCTACATCAGCTTCTAGGTACACAATAAGCAAATTCTTCTACCCCCATCCCCAGTATTTGTTCAGCATCTCTCCCTTTCTCTTCTTTCCTCTCCCTCCCCTGGTTTAGCATCTCCATTTTTTCTTCCTTACTCTACCTTCTCTGGCTTATCATCTCCCTTTTCTAGCATATCTACTAACATTGCTTTTATTCTCTTCTGTTTCAGCCCCTCTCATCAATCCATCCAACTGTTTAGCATCATCCTTTATCTCTCCTTTTCTTCCTGATCCAGCATTACTCTCCTCTCTTCCTTCCCCCATCCACCTACTCACCCATCAATCCATCTAGCATCGCCACCTCTCTTTTCCCTTCTCCACTTCCAACACTGCTTCTTTCTCTTTCCCTCCAAGTCCAGCATTTCCTTTCAAAGCTCCCTTCCTTCTGCTGTGATCACCACCATCACTTCTTTACCTCTGTGCCTAGGGCAGCAATGAAAGAAGCTCTAGTAATAAGCGCTAGAGAGCATGCAAGGTTCTACTTTTCCCTCCCCTTCTAATGAGTACTGTCTGCATCAATGGAGGCAGGATCAGCAAGGTCTTTATGAGCACATGGGCTGAAATGCTCCCCGGCTTTTATTTCTAAAGCGTCTTTCATTGCTGCCATAGGCTTAGAGGTAAAGTGGCAGCATCAGCCTGTGTGCTTTGATCTAATACCTTCCTTCCTGCTTCTCTCTCAGATGAGGGCAGATGCAACAGATAATAATAGTAACAGTAGCTTATAGCACCCCTAAATATCGACACACCTGTCATATGTATATACATCAATCTAAATGGATAGGAATCTAGTGTTTGGCAAAATTCAAAAAGTTGCTTCAGCCCTGCTTTTGTCTAATTTCATGAATTATTTCCTTATTTTATTTTCTAATCCCATTGTCCCCAAAGAGCTCAGAACGGGTTACAGGTTAAACATACACAATTTCAGTACGAAACAAGTTTTTATCCTAACTTGACACATACTAGGGGTCTAATATTAATATATATAATATACAGTTTACCAGTTACAATTTGCTATAGTTATCCTTACAGTGCAAGATTTTCAGTTCAAGTTTTATTCTAGTTTGACACACAGACAGTTTACAGGTTAGATTTGCCATAGTTACAATGCATGATTTTACAATACAAGTTTTCCTTACATGACGTATACTGGTTCTGGTACGAATATCCATTTCTTTGTAGTCCGTTGGTCAAGGGCAGAGAGTTAGGTGAAGAGGTCTGTTTTTATTGCTTTTCTAAAGTTGAGGAGTCCTTCAAGGGATCTGATCTGCGGGGGCAGTCGATTCCATTGGCTCGGTATGAAGTGGGAGTAGGATTGTCGTTTGGCGGTTTGCAGTTGAAGGACACGACCAGGGGCGTTTTGAGGTGCATTTCGTTTCGGGAGCGGAGGGACCGGTTCAAGCACGTATGAGGGAAGCTTAGCCATCATGTAGCCCAGCGCCATGTCATGCAAGGATTTGAATGCTAGCATCAGGTCCTTCAAGACAGAACGTTTGGCTACCGGCAGCCAGTGATCCGACGCTAAAGCCTGGGAGACAGGGTCGCAGGCACGGAGGTTTTTTAGAAGCCTAATCGCCATGTTTTGAACATGCTGGAGACTTCATTAATACAGCTAAGTTTCCTTACATACTGTTAGATCAATTTCATTCATACTCAACTGCAGTCTTACTCTTATAGACATTTGGGTTTCATTTTGGCTGAAAATGATTACTTTTGTTTGTGGCAGTTATGGTATAGAAAGAGTGCTGCGGTTTCTTTTTGAGCCCAAAGTGAAGAGTGCATTTCATTCACATCACATTCTTTTTCTTCAATTCAGACACTGTGGGGCCAAGGCAGTAAGCTTGTGTTTGAGTGTGTGCTGATGTTTTTGGGCACAGTTTCGTAACACAAGCATAATGACAAAGAAAGTGTGTGGCACAGTGGTTAGAACTAGGCCTCAGCACCCAGAGGTTGTGGGTTCAAACCCACGTTGCTCCTTGTGACCCTGGGCAAGCCGCTTAATCCCCCATTGCCCCAGGTACATTAAAAATAATAACAGTTTATATACCGCAGGATCGTGAAGTTCTATGCGGTTTACAATGCTTAAAAGATGGTACAACTTGAGTGGAATAAACAGAGTTAAGAACTAGTGATTAACAGGTATTGATTAACAGTTATTTTGGAGTAAGAATTGTACAGGTCAGCTGCTTAAGTACTTCAGGAACAGATATGTATTTAGGCGTTTCCTAAATTCCCCATACGTAGTAGGCGTAAGCAATTGATCTAGATCTTTACCCCATAATGCTGCCTGATGTGAGAAAAGGTGTTGATGATGTCTTTTAAGTTTACATCCTCTAACTGGAGGGGAAACAAAGTTCAAGTGTGAGCTTCTCATATATCTGTTGGCTGAGAAAGAGAAAAGGTCAGTTATATATTTAGGGGCTAGACCGAATAGTGCCTTAAAGCAAAAACAACCGAACTTAAACTTCACACGCGCCTCCATTGGCAGACAATGCAGTAGTACGGTGTCCGAAAATCAGTTTAATCGCTGCATTTTGCACCAGTTGTAATCGTCGCATATTCTTTTGGGTAATTGCCAAATAGGCGATATTACAGTAATCAAGTTGACTTAGTACGAGGGATTGTACCAGAATTCTAAAGCTGACATGTCAAAATATGCTCTAATCAATGGACTGAAGCTTCCATAGAGTGAAAAAAATTCTTTCTGATTAAGGAGTCAACCTGGTCTTTCATGGCTAGGCTCTGATCCAATGTTACACCCAATATCTTCATAGTAGATTGAATAGGGTAACTAAGTTTATTGATGTAAAGTGATATTTTGGTGTCAAGTGGGTGTGGGGAAGCTAAAAAAAAATTTGTTTTTTCTGAGTTGAGTCTCAGTCTGAATTCAGTCATCCACTGCTCCATCAGATTTAGTACTAGAGAAACAGATAGGGAAAATACTTGAATACCTGAATGTAACCCACTTATGCTATAAGGGGTTATATAAATACCAAAATAAATACATTTGTGCATACTGATAGAGCAAACCAATTATATGCAAATAGGATTTGCACATGTGCACTAACCAGGAAAAGCACAGAGGATGCATGCACACATGGTTGTGCACTAAGGGAAGCTAGTGTTGTACGTATACCTGAGCACAAAAACATATATTTGCAACACTAAGCTATGCAAAATAGCATTTTGGCATGAGCAGATGTGTGCTGCTGCAATCTTTTTCCTACGCAGACCTGAATGCAGCTCTAGCTGCCCTGAGCACCGAGCCATTTTTTTTGTTCCCATGTCTTCAAGGAGGCCTCCCAAAAAAGAGTTAAGAGCTTAAAGATTCTACCGAGACAAATCAGCTAACCCTTCTACGCCTCCTCAGACTTAGCGTTAAAAGCTTCTGCATTGCACTCAACCCTTAAGACTTCCGTGAACGTCTCAGCATAGCTAATAGTCTTATTACCATTGATTTTAATATGCTGTGCAAGATTTGGGAGCCACTGACAAAATTTTGCAAAGAGTGATTGCTGATTATACCCTTTGGTCTTACATGTCCAGGGTGGGTGGGTGGGAGGGCAGGTTGGAATGTATTTTTCAATTCTCAATTAGAGTGTAGTTCTTAGATATAATTATGGGGGGGGGGGGGGGTGATAATCTTTTTGTCATAGATTATAATTGTAATTGTATTTAAGTGCTTTTATCAAATTATATGATTGTATTTTATTTTGCACTTACTTATGGCTTTAAAATGAATAAAGAAATTTAAAAAAAAATAATGCTGTGTACTTGTTGTTAATGGAAAGTTTGGCGCAGGGTTAGCTTCATTGTCAAACCAGTCCTGCCTCTGTGCACCGACAAAATTGTGCAGTAAAGAAGTGTTCATACTGAGGTAGCCCTGCACAAAGGCTTGAACACGTTCCTGCATCGGCCCCTGTGTTTGTCTCCGTTATAAAAAAAAAAAAAAAAAGCATTTTGCAACCAGTTGTACAACGGTTTCAGAAAGTAGACAAAATTATAGTCTCAGGAAATAATGACAGTCCTCCTCTCTGCAAAATCTGTATTACCGGTACTTAAAATGCCCCTTGAACTGAAGCACCATTAATGAAAAACACTCTAGTTCCCTATGTGTACACCAGTTGAAGATACTGTAGTTAAGAAATCTTTAGCTAGAAAAAAAAAGATTTCAGTTGTTTCTTATACCTTCATTATTGGTAGTTTTGGAAAATATCAGGTTGGCTTGTGCAACATTGCTGTCAAGACACCAAATTCTCAAAACCAATTGATCCTGTCAAGATTGCCTGTTACCCACCACAGTTTTCACCTGTGAGAACAGCGTCTGCATAATAATGCAGCCTGTTACAAATTATGCTTGTCTATTTATTGAATTTTTTTATACCGTTCTCCCAAGGGAGCTCAGAACGGTTTACATGAATTTATTCAGGTACTCAAGCATTTTTCCCTGGCTGTCCTGCTGGGCTCACAATCTATCTAATGTACCTGGGGCAATGGAGGGATTAAGTGACTTGCCCAGGGTCACAAGGAGCAGCGTGGGCTTGAACCCACAACCCCAGGGTGCTGAAGCTGTAGATTTGGGGATTTATTACAATTCTTTCTTCCACAATGTTATGTTATTCAGCATTCCACCTCCCCCAAATTCGCACATTCTTTAGCCATGTTTATTGTACACATCTTGGCAGTGAAGGGGTTAAATCATTGATAAAAGTTGCACTGTTTCAAAGCTGCATATGGAAACTAGTTTTTGGGCTTTTGGAAATTGTTTGCCCTACACTTATTCAAAATATAAGAATACAGATTCCACACCCTGTCCCCAAGATCAAAAGTACTTAGCAGAATCACAAGGAGTAGATTAATTCCCTTTTGTCATACCAAGAGATAAGTGATGACTTTTCTAACTATTATTAAATGGCTAATAAGAGATTTTGCACTTTTTTACCCAGAAAGTTGTCTAAATCCTTACTTTTTTATTTTTTCAATGCAGTTCTCCCAAGGGAGCTCAGAAATATTTACATGGATTTATTCAGGTACTCAAGCATTTTTCCCGGTCTGTTCCAGTGGGCTCACAATCTATCTAATGTACCTGGACCAATGGGGGGGATTAAGTGATAACCCACAACCTCAGGGTGCTGAGGCTGTAGCTTTAACCACTGTGCCACACTCTTCCCTGAAATCTGGCCCACTGACACTGATCTTATTTATCTAAATCAGGTTTGCCCATGTGACCACCATTATCTATTTTTTAATCATCTTCATAAAAAAGGTGATGGTTGGGCTGTTATAAATGCTGAAGGATTCTCTGTTCATCTCTTCACAACTCTTCTTTCCATAAAGATGGAATATTTATTCTTTAGGTTAAAAGATCCCCAGCCATTAGACTTTCAGCTGATTTACATTACATAACAATTTCTTTTATAGTGCACAAATACCACAAAGTTCAGTATGGATTCCAATATAAGAACACTGGGCAGTCCCTAGGATGAACATTATAACAATAGTGATACATTTCAGCACTTCAAACTCAGCTAGCCACACTACCTTTTCTTTACAGACTCTTTATGATCTACTTTCCTTAGAGCTCTTTCAATCCACTACTACTCTTTAATAACACTTGATATACCGTCATAAGGCCTACAAGGCTTCAAAATGGTTTACATATTTAAAAAGAAGCAATGAGCATAACACAAATCAAACATAACAACTAAAACTGCCCTGTGCACCTCCTTTGAATCGCTGATCGGGGCTTAGGGCTCGCGGTGCACAGGCATGCAGGAGCGAGCTTCTCAAGCTCCTGCTTGGCCCTGATTCACTAGCAGAATGGCTGCCACCAGGTCCCACGAGTCTCGCGAGAACTGGCAGCAGCTACTTGTTTCTTTTGGAGATCAAAGAATAAAAGGAATGAAAAAAATCAAGTGTCATACACTTCTTTAAATAGGTGGCTCTTGAGTAGGCCTTTGAAACAAACAAGGTTATTCTCCTCCCTAACAGGGGCTGGAAGGGTATTCCAAAGTTGCAGGGCCACCACTGAAAAAATTTCATTCCTTTTTGTTCCTATTATTCGGAGGGAGAAGACCGAAAGCAATTTACAGTCAGATGATCTGAGACTTTGGGATGACTCATATGAAACAAGATATTTGTCAATGAATTGTGGTAATTTAGAATGTATTGTTTTAAATGTTATTAATGAAATCTTATAAGAAATTCTTTGATTAATTGGTAACCAATGAGCATTTCGGAGTAATGGGGTTACGTGATCATATTTCCTAGTTTTTGTTATTAATTTAATTGCAGCATTTTGAATTATTTGAAGGCGCCTTAATTCTTTCTGATTTATTCCTATGAATAGGCTATTGCAATAGTCCAATTTTGCAATGATTAATGAATGAATTAATATGTTCAAGGATTTCAGTTCTAGAAATTTAGAAATTGACCGGATTATCCTGAGCTTAAAAAAAACAGGATTTAATTACAGAGCTTATGTGATTATGGATGCCAATTTTTTTATCAAAAATAACTCCTAAAATTTTTATTGAGGTAATATAGTCAAGGGGAGAATTATCTAGAAGAATTGGATCATTCAGTGAGATCCCTTCTCGCCAGGGGAAAACCATTATTTATGTCTTAGATGTATTTAAGGCTAGTATATTGTCCTTCAACCAGATTCTGATCTGGTTATGTTTATTATTAATCTCTGTAATTTCATGGGTATTGTCTGGATTAAGGGGATGTAGTAATTGAATATCGTCAGCGTAGGCAAATGCTGTAAAACCAATTGACTGACATAGGGTAAGCAGAGGAGAGAGAAAAATGTTAAACAGTAAAGGAGAGAAGATAGAACCTTGTGGTACCCCGCTTTGACTGACAAAAGGATCTGAAGAAGTATTACATTACATTACATTACATTAGGGATTTCTATTCTGCCATTACCTTGCAGTTCAAGGCGGATTACAAAAGAATTATCCAAGATGTATTACAACAAGAACTTACAAAAAAAAAAAATTGGTCATTTTCAAAAGGAGTAAGAAATGGGTAAGGTTATTTGTTTGGGGTAGTTGGCTTTAGTGAGAGGTGGAGTTTGAGACTTGCGGTATTATTTCTTTTTTAAGAGTTTTCTTGAAGAGTATGGTCTTTATTTCTTTTCTAAAAGTCTTGTAGTCGAGGGATGCCGTGTAGATTGGCGATTTGGTTGTCTAGTTTGGCTGCTTGAGTGGCCAGGAGGCCATGATATAGTTTTTTTCCGTTTGACCTCCTTAATTGGGGGGTATGAGAATGGGGTGTGAGTTTTCCTATGTCTGGTTGCAGTGTTGTGGATGAGGTGGTTATTCAGGTAGTTTGGACTGTCTCCGTATAAAGTCTTAAATAGTAGGCAGTAGAATTTAAATTGTATTCTTGCTGGGATCGGAAGCCAGTGCGATTGGAGATATGCTTCTGTAATGTGATCATGTTTTATTGAAAACAACTTTAGAATGACGGTTTGAAAAGTAGGATTGTAACTATTTAAGTACTTGGTCTGTGATTCTAACAGATTCCAATATATCTAAGAGAAGTGAATGATCAACCGTATCAAAGGCAGCAGAAAGATCAAGGGAGATAAGGACCATCAATTTGTGGTAGTCTAGATGGTAAATTAGAGTAGTTGTCATCCCTAGTAGTGAATGCTCAGTTGAATGGTTTTTCCTAAAGCCCATCTGATTTGGGTGAAGAATGTTAGTAGATTCAACAAATTTTGAAATCTGATTGAAAACTATTTTTTCAATTAATTATGCTAAAAACAGAATTTTCACTATTGGGTGGTAGTTGGATCTTCGATGTACTAATTTTCTGATCCTTGATAATGGGGTTAATAATAGAAGTTTTCCAGGGTTGTAAAAGAGTACCTGATTCTAAACTGTTGGTTATTAGTGTGTGTATAAGTACTCCAAACTGGGAGAAGAATTTTTTTAAGATGAAAGGGGGAATCACCTCTGTGGATGAACCTTTGATGTTGATATCTTAAAAGATACGTCAGATTTCTGGCAAGGTAGGAAGATTAAATGTTGAACATTTAGCCATTGGGATATGAATACTAGAAGAGGGAAGTTGATCTGTGGAGCTTATATTGAGACTTGAGTTAGGTTGGGGCCCTATTTGTTTCCTGATTTTCTCAATTTTATGTTGAAAGAAATTTGAAATTTACCAAGAATTGGGCTGATGGAAAATTGGTAGAAATTAATTCTTGTTTTTTTGAATTAGGTGTTAAAGATTTTTGTATTTTATAGAGCATGGCTGAATTTTTAGCCTTACTAATCTGTGATGAATAGTATAATTTCTTAGAATGGTTGATTTTAGTTTTGTAGAAGGAAGCTTGGGCATTAAATTTATTTAAATTATCTACAGTTTTATTTTGCCTCCGTCTGCGTTCAAGAATCTGGAGTTGCAATTTTAGGAGCTGTATTTCCTTTGAAAACCATGAGTTTTCTTGCATCTTAGGCATGATAATTTTTGTCTTTTCAGGAACAGTATTTATGATAAGTGCTTGAATTGCATTGTCCCAAGTAGATAGTTGATCATAAATATTTTTATTAGAGAAGTCTTCTTTGTTTAGAGAAAGGAAAGTGGAGTTTGAAGAAGAATCTAGGTTATTAAAGTCCCTATACTTTACTACTTTAGTTTGGAACGACTTGGTAATAGATGGAATCTTAATATTGATTGAAATCAACGTATGATCTGATCAAGGGAAAAAATAGGGTCTTAGAGTGAGAACATTTGGACACTAAAAATAATCTGAAGTGCAGATCACATCTAAGATGTGTCCTGCTAGATGTGTTGGATATGAGTTAAGGGACATAAGGCTCAAATCTTAGTATCAACAATTACACCTAGGATCTTAACTTTATCCATAAAAGTAAGAAGATGGTTATCAATAGAAGAGGGGAGAAGGTAATTTGTTTGAAGAAGATGGGAAACAAATATACTCACATTTGGATGGATTGAAGGCAAGGAGATTCTCCTTAAGCCATTGTGAAATTTGATTCAGGCAAACATTCAAAGAATTAATGGAGGTAACAGCATCAGTAGTACAACATAGATCTGGATATCATCTGCATAGCAAAATGGAACACATTTGGTATCTTGAATTATAGTCAGCAAAGGGGTAAGAAAAATATTAAACAGCAAGGTAGCTAATATGGATTCTTGAGGGATTGGCATTTGTATACTGCCTTTTTTGTAGTTATAGAACCACACTCAAAGGAGTTTACATATATACAGGTACTTATTTTGTACCTGTGGCAATAGAGGATTAAGTGACTTGCCTAGGAGCAGCTCTGGGATTTGATCCCACAACCTATGGGTGCAGAGGCAGCAGCTCTACCACTAGGCCACTTCTTACCCAGAAACAAGTTTAACAGTAGCTATACAAGATCTATTAAAGGCAATCTAATAAGTTCTAGAAGATAGAAGTAATGGAACCAGCTGTTCTGAAAGTTTTTTTTTAACAAGGAAGGTGGGTCAAGGGTCCAAAACTAGGGAAGAGGGATTTCATGCTAAAAGTACACATGATATTGCAATTGGCAGATTAAAAGATGACCATGTAGATGGACAAAGAGGTGTAAATGATGGAGAAGATGGAGAAGGTGGAGAAGATGGAGGGAGAGTCAAGATATTCAACAAGGGTTTAGATCCAGAAACAGCCAAAGAATTGTGAAGCGACATAATTTTTAGTTGCTAGGTTGAGGATAAGGGATCCAAAGAGAGGATCCATGGATTGTAATCTAGATTATATGAAAATTTAGGTGAAATAGCTTGGAGCAGAAAAAAAAGAGCATGTGGATGATTCAGGGCTCTTGTAATTCATAAGGAGTAATAATCACGTTTCATACATCTTAGAGCCATATAATATTTCTTATATCTAATCTTGAAAATAAGACAAGCTGATGCAGATCTGGACTTACGCCATTGATGTTCTGCTGACTGATGAAGAGTTCCGTGATGTCTTCTTGAAAGGCTACCAGTTTCAGGTCTAAAGGGAGCATAGGTGTCAATAATCATCAAAAGAGAAGCATGGAAGCTCTCCACTTGCTGGCTCAAGGAAGATATATCCTGGGTATCTGGCATGGACATCAGACCCCTGAGGGCAGTAATTATAGATTAAACAGCATAGTCATTGAACTGACAGACAGGAAATGAAGGTGAAGAACACAATGAAAGAAATGTGGTAAACAGGACGAAACAGACAAGATAATGATCCATCCATGGGTACAGTGTCATATGAATTGAGGAAGGGCAGAGAGAGAGAGAGAGAGAGAGAGAGAGAGACCTGGAGAGGTAAAAATGAGATCCAAAATGTGACCAGTGCTGTGAGTAGGAGAATGAATATATTAGGTGCTTATAGCCGGTTTCTGGATCTCACTGCGTCTTGTCAGGTAGAAACCGACATTTCAGCCACCATGCTGTGGCTTTCCTCAGGGTATGCTGTGAGGTCTGCAGTTTGTCTTCGTAAATAGTGGGTTCACTGACCTGATTGGGAACAGGGCAGTCCACCAATATGAATTTTGGCAGAAAAGTCAGTTGGTCAGAAATTTGAATGGGACTGCCCTGTTCCCATTGATTTCATGCCCTGTTAACAATTCCTGTTCTTGCTATATATTAAAATCAATAAAATCTTTGAACTAAAAAAAGTTACCGACACCATTTTTGATATGCAGTAACAGTTAAACTGAACACAGTGAGTACTATTTATGTTTAGTTCATATGTTGTGTGTGACTGCACTTTTTTCTTTGCAGTTTTCAAAAAAGTCCCCCAACGAAGCCAAACAACTTGGCGAAACGGGTCTTGTCAGGCTCTTATCAGCACCAAAGATAAGTGCATTAATTTATTCACAGCTGATCGTTTGAGCAATTATATAGTGCATAATTCACTTGCTACAAGTATTTTTTCGATCAGCTAAGAGAGGTTTTGACCTATGAAAAAAAACCTGTCCCTGCTTAAACCACTTTGAATTCATATTCTGTGTTGGTGCAGGAATCTGAGGTCTTTTCCTCTCGATTATTATTTGATCACAGTTGTGTTCAGAAACCTGTTCTCCTTAAACCTTATCAGGACTTAGCAATCAGAGGTTGGTATAAGACAAAAGTCACTGGACATTTACAGACAAAGACCCTATTAAAATCCAATCAAGGCACTGCCCAGTTAGGGAGCCAAACCAGATGACATCATCCAGCCAGAACAGAAACAA
Organism: Geotrypetes seraphini; assembly: GCF_902459505.1. Classification (NCBI taxonomy): domain Eukaryota; kingdom Metazoa; phylum Chordata; class Amphibia; order Gymnophiona; family Dermophiidae; genus Geotrypetes; species Geotrypetes seraphini. The sequence goes on along the minus strand of NC_047086.1, from coordinate 64,253,433 downwards.
GTTTGAATTGAATCCCTGATGTGTTATTGGACACTATTCCTGACTTGGTGATTGGACCTGACTTCAAACCCCCTATAGTCCATAAAAAGGGGAGATTCACCTAAGTCCTTACTCTTTGGATAACCGCTGGACATTTTGCAACACACCTTGCTGGAATCTCTCCTTTATATCCAAAACACGATGTGCTTTTAGCTAATCTGCAACTGAAGAACTTTTCTTCCAGCAAGGACATCATCTCCATAAGCCACCCTCTGCAAACAGACCTCCTGGGCCTTTATCATAGTGAGTTACTTTTAATCCAGCTTACATTAATCATTCTTCTTCTCTAACAATATTTTATCTTGTGGCACATTTCCCTTGTTTAAAGATCCTTAAATTGTAGCTACAATTACTGCATTGCCTGCCTAAGCTTATAAATAAATTTGTTCTGTAAAAATAAAATTCTAATTCTTCCTTTAATGCTCGTATCTTAAATATTATACAGAGATAAATTATAAGTAGGTAGTGCATTCCCCAAATTAATATTGATTTATATTACATTATATTATTTGTCTCCTCTCTTGTGTTATAGAGGAAGAAGGTGGGTGGTACACCAAGGCTTAGAAAAAAATTGGGCCCATATTGAGGAGGCTATAAATATTATTAATATTTCTGAGTTAGAGAGAGGCTTATAGAACATAAAGTTACATTGAGTTTTGCAAAACAAAACAAGCTACTCCTCCAATCTGATGGGAGGGGCGGGACACATGAAGAGAAAGAAAACCAGGTGGACTGGATTGAAGAAGTGTAAATATATTGCTAGCCAAGTCTCTGTGGGGCAGAAAATATTGAACTGACATCAATATGCAGTGAAAAACGAAGTGAGATAGAATTGTCAGACATCATAGGCACATACCTTAAATACCTGTATAAAAGTTGAGAAGAGAGAAAAGAAAGAAAGCAGGGTGAATAAGCAAAGGAATAAGAAAGGATAACTGTTGCGGAACAGAAGGAGACATCACAATATCAGGGAACAAAAAGGGAAATTGGTGTTAAAGAGAAAAAGAAAATAAAAGGAAAAGAAAGCAAATGCATTGAAGTGGCATCCAAGGATGCGCCCTAAGGAGTGCCATGGATAGCATTTCAGTTTGAGCAAGGGATTTGAATCTATTCTGGGACTTCGGAGTTTGGGCTTTTATCAGTAGATGGCAGAACCTCTTCACTTGATTTGAATACAGGTTCCATGTTTCTGTGCCATAAATAAAAAAAAAAGTACTGATAATACAGGCTTTATAAGGTACTATTATTGGAATTTAATATGGTAGAAGAAAATAGAATGAATATGCCTGTACCTGTATTAAGTTTTAACATCAGCATTAAAGATTCTTTACTTCCTATTACTGTATATATAACCAAATTGCTGCTTTTGTCAACATTATTTTAATTACAAAAATTTAATTGTTTTAGCTAATATCATGTATGCTCAAAAAATCTATTATAGCCCAGTAATTCTCTGCCCATTTTGTCTATAAATACTCCAGCTATGTATTAATTAAATTCCCTATTCCCTTATCTTCTGTTCCTTATTTTCAACTGGTACCAAAATGTTCCTTTTCATTAATGGATCCAATAATTCTTGGAATATTTTCATAAAGCTTCTATGTTTGAATTATTTTATGGGTTTTATCTTATATTATTTTACAGACATTTATTTTTCTCTGTTTATGTGCTTCATTCAAAATGCCATCCATGTTTTACTCATAGTCATTCATAAGATTGTAACTGATCTACAGTATCTTTGGGTAAGTCACTATTTGGTCAGTCAGCATCCTACATAGAAACAGAGAAAAATGAAGGCAGATAAAGACTATGGGGTCCTTTTATCAAGCTGCGGTAGGGGTTTAACGCGCGGAATACCGCTAGTCACTAATGCCTTCATTTACGAGGTGTTAGCTTTTTGGCTTGCTGCGGGGGCTAGCGCGTAATGAAATGTCCGACGCGCTAACCTCACTAGCGCACCTTGATAAAAGGAGCCCTATATGGCCTATATAGTTCCCTATCCATTGCATCTAATAATAATAATAATAATAATAACTTTATTTTTGTATACCGCAATACCACAAACAGTTCAGAGCGGATTACAGTGTAAGAGACTGTACATATGCAGTGATGGTACAATGTAAGGGAATGTACTATGCGGTTGAGAGCAAGTTACAATGCAGGGGACTGTACATAGTTTAGCATAGGTATTAATACAGCGGAAGACAAAGCAGAATTACGGTGCAGGAGTCTGTACATCTACAGCAGCGATATTTATACAGTAAAAAATACTGTTTGAGAGAATTAAAGAGTAAGATAGAGGTGGTAGGGTTTGGTTATTTGGGGGGGAGTAAGAGTAAGATGGGGCAGATGAGATGAGGGTGGTCAGGCAATCTGTCCATCTGCCAGCTTGGAATGAGAGAGTTCTGTTAAGGAATCTTTTGTAGGTGCATCCCTTTGGGGATGGGTAGGTAAACAGATAGGCATTGCGTGTGCGAGTGGTGCCTGGGAACGCAAAGTGGTGAGAGAGATATATCGGTGACAAGCCAGTTAGGGTTTTGAAGTAGAGGCAGGCAAATTTGAAGATGATTCTCGCTTCTAGTGGCAACCAGTGAAGTTTTCTGTAGTAAGGGCTGATGTGGTCTGATTTTTTGAGGCCATAGATTAGGCGGACGGCAGTGTTTTGAATGAGTCTTAGACGTTTGATGGTTTTCTTGTAGGAGCCCAAATATATAATATTACAGTAATCCAGGGTGCTTAAGATTAGGGATTGGACCAACAGTCTGAAGGAGAGGAAGTCGAAGTAGTGTTTGATGGTGCGGAGTTTCCAGAGGGTATGAAAACATTTTTTGACCTGGGCATTGGTGTGATCTTCGAAGGTCAGGCATCGGTCTAGGATGACTCCAAGGATTTTGATGGTGGGATTAATAGGGTAAGTTAGACCGTTGAGTTGCAAAGTGGTGGCCGTTAATTTGTGGTTGGGACTTGCAAGGAAGAGTTTAGTCTTTTCTGGATTTAGTTTCAGTTTGAACCGAGTTGTCCAGTGTTCGACCATGGTGAGTACTGATGAGATGTGCTGTTCTGTTTCTTGTGATAATGAGGAGATGGGGATGACAATTGTAATGTCATCTGCATAAATGTAGGATTTCAGTTTTTGGTCTGACAACATGTGACCCAGTGATGCCATGTAGATATTGAATAGAGAAGGTGATAGGGGGGAGCCTTGTGGGACTCCACAGGGGTTGGACTAGGTATGGGAGTAGGCTCCTCAGTGTGTACTTGGTAGGTGCGGTTTTTTAGGAAGCCTGTGAGCCAGGTTAGTACCTGTCCCGAAATGCCTATAGAATCAAGGCAACTAAGCAGAATGTCATGGTCTACCAGGTCAAAGGCACTACTGAGGTCAAACTGGAGTAACAGAGCGTTGTATCCCTGGAAGAATAGTTGGAGGAGGTAGTCAGTTAGTGATGCTATGACGGTTTCCGTGCTGTAGTTAGTGCGGAATCCAGACTGGGAGTCATGCAGGATGTTGAATTTTTCGAGGTGTGACATGAGGTCCTGGTTGACAAGGCCTTCCATAATTTTGAGGAAGAATGGTATGTTGGCAATGGGTCTGTAGTTGGTGGCTGTGGAGAGTGGTTCTTTGGTGTTTTTGATAGTTGGGGATATGAGGATATGGCCGAGTACCAGCGGGAAGTAGCCGGTGGATAGGCAGAGAGTGACCCAGTTGAAGAGCTCCACTTTGAAGGAGGGGGAAGCTATTTTCATAATGGAGGGTGGGCAGTTATCTAGTAGGCAGTTAGATTTGGAGTATTTGGAGTATAGCTCTAGAAATAGGTTCCAGTCTGGGTTTTTAAAGCGATTCCAAGTCATGTTGGCGGTAGTACCTTCATTGTTTTTTTTTGGGGGGGGGCAGATGGATTAATGGGATAGTGTTGTTGTACTTATCCCAAGCTTTCATGAATTCAGATACATTTTTCATCTCCACCATCTCCACCAGGAGGCCATTCCTCATATTCAACACCCTTTCTGTGAAAAAGTATTTTCTGAGGTAATTTCATCCTATGCCCCCCCTCATTCCAGAGCTTTCTTTCAATTGAAAGACACTCGTCTCATGTGCATTTATGCCAGATAGGTATTTAAATGTATCTTAGTGACAAAAATATCCAAAATTCTATTGTTTTAAATGTTTTTATCATTTTTATAAATAGTTTTACAAAAGTTTTCAAGCTACAAACTACAAAGCTTTAAAGTTGAAAAAAGCAGGGTTATTCCCCCTGTAGATCTTTAAATATTGTTACAAGGGTGTGAGTTTTTTGCCGATGACAATAAGAACGCCAGCTGAAAATCATCAAAGATTGCTGCGTGAGATAAGATTTTGAGGCTTTTTCTCCACCTGTTTTATATCTTAATGTTTGATCTTATTGTGGTAACCCACTGCTGGTGAGTGACATTTTTGAAACTTTTGTATTTATCATATTTCCCCTCTCCCGCATTTCCTCCAAAGTATTCATATTGAGATCTTTAAGTCTCTTCACATACACTTTATGATGAAGGCCACTGACCATTTTAGTAGTCTTTCTCTGGACCGACTCCATCTTTTGAAGGTGTTGTCTCCAGAACTATACACAATATTCTAAATGAGGTCTCACCCGAGTCTTAAAGAGGGGCATCATTACCTCCTTTTTATTAAACTCTCCCTATGAATGTCTGTGTGGAACAGTGTCAGAGGCTTTGCTAAAATTAAATCTAGATAACCCTGCAATGTTGGCTGCATTCTGTTTGACATGTGTGTAATCTGTTAAGCTATTGTACATGTTTATTTTGTACATCACTTTGATCTAAAGCGGTATATAAATTTTCTAAATAAATAAATACACTACATCTAGCATTCCCCTCTATCCAGCTCTCTGGTCACCTAGTCACTCAATCATCCAGTCAAAGAAATTGATCAGATTTCTCAGACAAGACTTGCCTCTAGTGAAACCATGTTGCCTTAGAAACATATAGAGACATAGAAAGATGACGGAAGAAAAGGGCCATAGCCCATCAAGTCTGCCCACTCTATTAACCCTCCCCAAACTACCCTCCATGGGGTCACTCACAGGTGGCATCATCTCTATACTACCCTCGTAGAGATCCAACGTGGGCATCCCATTTTTTTCTTAAAATCTTGTATGCTGCTTTCCACGATCACCTGCTCCGAAAGTTCTTTCCAATGGTCTACCATTCTTTCTGTGAAGAAGTACTTCCTGGTATCCCCATGAAATTTCCCGCCCCTGATTTTCAGCGGATGTCCTCTTGTGGCCGAGGGACCTTTGAGAAGGAAAATGTCGTTTTCCACCTCTATGTGACCAGTGATGTACTTAAATGTCTCAATCATGTCTCCCCTCTCCCTGTGCTCTTCGAGAGAGAGTATAGCCGCAATTTGTGCAGCCTGTCCTCGTATGAGAAATCTTTGAGCTCCAAGATCATCCTGGTGGCCATGCGCTGAACCGACTTAACTCTCAGCACATCTTTATGGTAGTGCAGCTTCCAGAACTGCACACAGTACTCCAGATGAGGTCTCACCATGGTTCTGTACAATGGCATTATGACCTCCGGCTTCCGGCTAACAAAGCTTCTGCGGATACAACCCAGCATTTGTCTAGCCTTGGATGAAGCCTTCTCCACTTGAATGGCTGTTTTCATGTCTTCACTAATTATCACCCCTAAATCCCTCTCTGCAGCAGTCCTAGCCAAGGCCTCGCCATTCAGTGTGTATGTTTTGCACAAATTATTGTTGCCAAGGTACTGTAATCCACTGGATTCAAGAAACTTCACTATTCTCTGTTTTAAAAGTGTTCCATTAATTTATTTACCACAGAAGCCAGACTTAATGGCCTATAATTCCCTACCTCCTCCTTACTTCCACTTTTGTGAAAAAGGACCACACCTGCCCTTCTCTCGTTCTTGAGAAACATTGAAAAGGTCAGCCAGTGGAACTGCCAGAACTTCCCTAAGTTCCTTCAGTATCCTCAGATGCACCCCATCTGGCCCAATCACTTTGCCCACCTTTAGTTTAGCTAGCTCCTCATGAAAACAGTCACCAGAAAATCATTTAGGATCTACCACATTTCCATTTTTATTTGCATTTGTCTTCTGCATTCCTGCTCCTGGCCCTTCAGCTGTGAACACAGAGCAGAAATATTTGTTAAGCAATTCAGTCTTATCTTTGTCAGCTTCTTCATATTCCTCCCCTTCACCTTTGAGTCTCACAATGCAACTTTTATACTTCCTCCTATCACTAACATATCTAATAAATGTCCCCCACCCTTTTTTTTTACATTGACTATTTTTTTTCTTCCAGTTGTAACTTTGCCTTCCTGACTATCCTACCAACTTAAATTCATCTTATCACTCCTGCTCCTGGGATTTAACGATCCGACATGTTTCGCAACAAATTGCTATTAAGTTGGAATAAGGTGGATGACACAGCGGCTCTGGGGGATCCTTGAAAAAGCAATTTGTTACGAAACATGTCGGTTCGTTAAATCCCAGGAGCAGATGAATTTAAGTTGAGTATGAAATTCATCAGAAGATTTAGTTAATAACTTTATAAAACTTCTAAAAAAGTAACGTATGTAAAAAATCTCAAAAACTGATAAAAAGTCAATAATATATATAGGAGTGGTACGAGGAGAATGTAGGCCAATGAGGACATCTATACACCGATATCCCCACCGAAAAAAACTTTTTTAATGGTGGAGGGGGAGTATCTGAGCCCACACTCATAAAATTGATATTTATTAAAATAAATTATTAGAATACGAGTGGTGATGGAAATATATAGAACACACAGGTATCAACGGTAAACAATTTTGGCATTGGGGAATACAGTGGTGATTTAGATTTGCTCCCCTTTTGCAAACTTCTATGCAAAATTGAGCCATCATAAGTTATCATAGTGCAAAATGTCTAGATTACAATAAGCATTTCTAAACTATTTTTTCTGTCATTAACTTCATTTTCATAGTGAATTTGTTGAAAGATTATTTAAATCAGTGGTCTCAAACTCGCGGCCCGGGGGCCACATGCGGCCTGCCAGGCACTATTTTGCGGCCCGTGGTCTGTACTAGTGCTGCCTACTCTTTGCAGCATCCTCCAGCTTCCCCCTGGCCTCCCGCCCTTACCTTCAGATAATTACCGCAGCCTGCAGAGAGGATCGCCAGTACTGTAGTGATCCTTGCAGGCTGCCGTTGTCTTCAGCAGCACATTCCCTTTGCCATAATCCTGCTCCTGAAGTCAGAGGAGGGGCGGGACCACGGCAGAGGGAACGTGCTGCATAGGTCGATGGCAGCCTGCAAGGAACGCTACAGCACCGGCGATTCTCTCTGCAGGCTGCGGTAATTAGCTGAAACTAAGACCAGGAGGCCAGGTGGGAAGCTGGAGGACGCTGCAAAGAAGGGGGGGGGGGGGAACATGCAGGCCTTCGGTGGGAGGGTGGGGAGAAGATTTATAAACTATAAAGAGTTTTACCTCATGCAAAATTGTCATTTCTTTAATAAGACATGAACTATTTTTTCTGCGGCCCTCCAAGTACCTACAAATCCAACTATGGCCCTGCAAAGGGTTTGAGTTTGAGACCACTGATTTAAATGAACATGTCTACATCATATTTGTCGATATGCCTGTTAATACTGATATGAGTATTTTTGCAGCACACATATGACATATGTTTCTCAATATTGTTACGGCACCATATTCATAAGCTGTTTACAACATTCTTTTTTATTTTTTTAATCACATTTGGTTCTCTACTCTTAGATGTTTTTTCAACACGTATATATATTTCCTCTCTTTTTGCTTCCTCTTCACTTAACACAGCACTAAGGTATCTCCACAAAGATATTTGGATTTTTCAAGGTTTCTATCATCATTAATGACTAACATTACCATTCAAGCTTAATGGGTCAGTCCTTTTGTTTCTTTTTTTGTTTGTTTGTTTTCTCTACTTCAAATTATGTTGTATTTTATAAACTTATATACTAACCCCCCTCTTTTACTAAGGTGCGCTATGCTTTTTAGCGTGCAATAAAAATTAGCACACGCTAATCACACGCTAAATGCTAACACATTAGCGTTGATTTAGTGCACGTTAAAACGCTTAGCACACCTTAGTAAAAGAGGGCCTAAGGTTCATAACTTACCATTACAGTTTCTCCTTTTTTAACTTATTTCATTTGTCAAACATACTTCCATAGTTATGATGATCTGTATTTTATAAATTATTTTTGTCTTCTCATGGGTTTTATCTAACAGTATCATTGTTAGTATTTTAGTTTATTTAAGTATTGCCTTATGGTGTATTAGATGTTTTTAATGTTTGTATTTATTTACATTTACACATTTATATATTGTTTTAGTGGACTATAACACTATTATGTCTCATATTGATTTTATATTACATCATTGTAATTGTTTATGTTAGTTTAGACCCCTGAGGCAGGCGTTTTTACACCAAATCATGGCCTGTGTCATGTCCCAAAATAAACTTCCTGTTCATTCCCAAATCTTGATGGACCTTTGTGCTTTTTGTTTTCTGGTGTGGTTTGTACTTTGATCCTCTCCTACACTGACTTTTAATATGATCTTTAACATATAACGCCACCCCCTCCTATTTTTCCTACTTTCTCTTTCCGGAACAGAGTGTGTGGCACAATGGTTAGAGCTACAGCCTCAGCACCCTGAGGTTGTGGGTTCAAATCCAATGCTGCTCTTTATGACCCTGGGCAAGTCACTTAATCCCCCCATTGCTCCAGGTACATTAGGTAGAGTGTGAGCCCACCAGGACAGATAATGCTTAAGTACCTTAATGTAAACCACTTAGGCTATAAGTGGTATATAAATACATAAAATTAAAAATTAAATAAAAAAATCCTGGTATAACTATATCCCAGTCATGGTTCTCCATGAACCACATCTTTGTGATTGCCACTAAATCCAAATCAGCCTCTTCCATCACAGCCTCTAGATTCAGAACCTTGTTTCTATACTTTGAGCATTAGGATATACTACTTTCCAAACATTACCCCTTTTCCCATGTGTGTAGAAGTATTTAATGATTCACTTACCTGAGGATTTATGCTTACTACTTGGGATCTAGCTAGGTATTTGAGACCTAGGTTGGCCACTGTTGAAAACAGGATACTGGGCTTGATGGACCTTCGGTCTGTCCCAATATGGCAATTCTTATGTTATGTTCTTATGCTACCTGGGGCCTTTGATCACCTAGCTCCAACTATTCTAGCTTAAAGCCCTCTTCATTAGGTTAGCCAGTCTGCTGTTGAAGACACTGTTTCCATTCTTGGATATATGCACACAATCTCTGCTCAGCAGCCTTAGGAAAATCTGCCCGTGGTCCAGGAAGCCAAAATCCTCTCAAAAACACCATCCACACAACTATGCAATGATCTCCAGGATGATGCCTGTCTGCTTCACCTTCTCTCCCAGAGCCACAAAGTCACTTTTCATATGTTCAGACATGCATGAGTAGCATTGAATGATAGTTATTAGGCTTGATGAGTCTCGGGAAGCTCTCCCTAACATCTCAAATTTGGGCACAGGCAGACAGCACACCTCCCTGGATATCATGTCTGGTCTGCAGATGGACTCCTCTGTACCCCTCAGAAGTGAATCACTAGCCACCACTAGCTTTTTTGCCTCCTGGCGGTCACGGATCCAGAGAAAACCAAAAAAACTCTGTGGAGTGACGATGTTCCTAAATGGACTTTATTTGAAAGTATCAAAGTTCCAAAGGTACACTAAAATCATCCACATAAAATAATTCCATCCACATAAAAGTAAATCATCCACATAAGAGCCTTAAAGGACCTAGTCCGCTAGGGATACAGGACCCAACACGGTCCGCGTTTCGACAAAAAGTCTTCTTCAGGGGTCCCTGGGGGTCCTATAAAGGTGTGTACGTGGGAAACAATTGTGTGGTGAACCGGAAGTGAGACACTGCTTGCATTGGCAATGGAAAAGGATCCAGCAATTTTGAGCTTTGGTTCTTCCTCTCTCTGGGATGCTCTCACCTCCTCCATTTCTATGACTTGATATCGGTTCTTCAGTTTGAGGGTATGTGGAGTCTCATTACTGATCCTGCAGGGTCCTGCAATTTAAGTCCCTCAGCATGGCCTCTTCTGCCCCATTGCTAGAAATCTTTGCTGTCTCATGAAGCATTTAATTGCTGTACCTCTCATTCTTACTTTTGCCACCTCCCCTCTTAGTTCCTGCATTCTCTACTTTTTCCATACTCTTAGGGACACTGTGGTAGTACAGTCAAACCTCGGTTTGCGAGTAACCCAGTTTGCGAGTGTTTTGCAAGACGAGCAAAACACTCAGCAAACTTTTGGCACAGATCGTGTGCCTAGAAGATCTTCCGGCAGGGGGTGGGGGGGGGGTTTGTCAGTTGGAGCAAGGGTGCCTTTGCGAGCGGGGGGGGAACGATGCTGGTTTATTGGGGGTGGGGGGTGGGAACGTATCAAAGTGAGTTTCTATTATTTTCTATGGGGAAACTCGCTTTGATAAACGAGCATTTTGGATTACGAGTATGCTCCTGGAACGGATTATGCTCGTAATCCAAGGTACCACTGTAATTCTATAAGTGGGTGCTTCTCTTTAGGTATGATGACGCAGCACAGGGTGAGCCTATTCAGTAAAAGCAACGGGGAACCCAGATCCCATTATAGAATACAAGTGTAAGCCGGCATAGCCGTGCCTAGCATTTTCATGCCTGCAGCTATATCAGCCATAGGCCTGGTGTAAATGTGGGTGCAAACTGTGCTAAAGGCACATTTAGCTTAACATTATTCTGTAAATTATGCATGCAACTAAGAGACACACCTATTTCCTGCCTATGCTCCTCCCACATGTATGCATCTTTGCAGTTATGTACTAGAATACATACATATTCACACCCTTACAGAAAGTGCTTAGAGAACTAACATGGGTGCTCCTTTGGGTGTGCACATATGCATGCAAAGGGATGCCTAACTATAGGTGCTTAGTTAGAGACATGCCCTTTACATGTACTCAATGTGGGTTTTAGTTTTGATCTGTTTTGTCTGCTCTGTGTCTACTCTCAAACTCACATGACACGTGGAGGGCCATTTTCAAAAAGGATGTCTACGTCCAATTTGGACGTTTCCTGTTGTGACAAACCCACAGCGGGCTCTGACTTTGTCCCAGGGATTAGGGAAAGGAAAGCACGGTCCCTGGTCAGAAGAGCTGACCAAATAAATAGTAAGGAGTTAGAGTGGGCTGACTATCCCTCAAATCCTGAATCAGTTAATGAAAAGCAGCAGTATAGTGTTCCACAGCAGTATATGCCTTCCAGGTTTAAAAGAAGTAGAAAACCTGGTAAGGTTCATGAGGACAGGAAATGGAGACATGCTCCTTTAAGGAAAACTCAGCCATGGTTACCCAGTAGGGGAAATCAGGCTCATTACCTGGATGAGCTGGAGCCAAGCCTCTTTCCCAGGAGAGAAGGGCGGGAACAAAGGAGAGGGAGAACTGGCAAGACAGACAGCAGGAGAACAGACCTGCGGAAAGGTCAGAAGCCAAGCCGGAGGTGGAAGGGAGGAGTCATTCCCCTCACACAGACAGTAGCCACGATGTGGCTGAGGAAATGGCAGGCGTGAGCTCAGACCCAGTGCCTATTTCCATAGAAGAATTAATGGATTCTTCTAACCCTTTTGGGGAAATACCTGTTGGCCCGGAAGGTATGGATACCAGTCTTTAATAGTATCTGTAAGCTGTCCAGGGAAGGGTTGCCTTGCTAGCATTGCACAGAGTTAAGAATGGAGCTCCAGGAGAGTGCCTAACTAAAACTAAAATCTAATCCCAAGACTCCCTGCTGTGTTTGTTTAAAAGTTTGAGATAAAGCCATTGAACAAACACTGGGCTGAGTGTGTCAGGGAGCTCCCAAGCTCTGAAGCTGGGGCTTAAGTTTTGTGCTCTTTCTCTACTTCAAAGGAGAGCTGAGCTAATTTCTTTTGCCTGTGAACTTTTCCATATTGAAGGAAGTTATGAAGTAATAACTTTCATAAAATACTCTTACCTGAAAGGACCATACTGGAGCAAGTATTGGTCAGACCAGGAAAGGAAGTGTATGCATTTTGAACTGTGGAAAGAATAATTCTTGTACAGGAAAATTGCTTTCATTCTCTTTTGTTGAACTGCAACAATTGCTTATGTTCTATGGAGGACTGTTTTTGTTTGGAAAGTCCAATACCGGCTTATGTGACAAACCAACAATAAAAAGCTGATCTTGTTTAAAAGTACTACACTGGCCTATGTTGTTTCTATGTTGCTATAAACGGCATTCTGACTGGGTAAAAACAGTGCAGGAGTTATTCCTATTTGAAGAGAGTCTTCCCTCTTCCTAGGGAAGCCATGCCAAGGCCTCAAAAAAGACACCGTGCAGGCTACCTGCAAACTAGGCAAGGCTGGCGGTGTGACACTGTAACATGTTCAATGTCAGAAGCACAAAAATGTCCATTTTTGAAAGCCGAACCGCTAGACATAAAAAAAAAAATTTTTTTTTAAATCATTTACTTGAACGTCTAGGCTGCCGGAATATCTAGGCCACCAGGATACCTAACTTTATACCCCATTTTTGACCAAAATATCATCCAAGTTAGAAACATCTAAATAGACACCATTTAGACATGGGAGATGCCAGCATTCTAATGAACTGGCCACACAGACATCCCAACAGAGCAGTGAGGCACCTTAGAGGGCACTGCTGTGAACTTCACAAAAAGAGTGTCACAAGTACATCTCACTATAACCCCCTTATAATTTAGGATAAGCCCCCCCCCCGAACTCCCCTAATGCCTACAATATTCACCTGTCTACCACTCCAATAGCCCTTATGGCTGCAGGTGGCACCTATATGGCAGTAGAGTAGGGTTTTTGTGGCCTCACACTTTCTACCTTAAATTTAGTTGTTAGAGTGGCTTATGGGCCTGGGTCCTTCTCTTTATGGTACACTAGTCCACTCATCGGGCTACTTAAGATACCTGTTTGCTACTCTGCTAGGCTTTCCCATAGAAGATACTGCTGTTCAGGTTACATTACATTACATTACATTAGTGTCTTTTATTCCGCCAATACCTTGCGGTTCTAGGCGGATTACAAAAGAGGTGATTTGGACATACCCAGTGAATTTACAAGATAGTTAATTAGATGATAATTGTAAACCGTTTAGGTATATCAAAGATTAAATAAACTTGGAAACTTAGGATCCGGGGGTAGATTGAAAAGATCAGTTAGATCATTTGCTAGATTTGACAAATTTCCTGAATAATATGGTTTAGATGAAAACGTATATGATCTGTCTAGGGCATCCTGTGAATGCTTTGATTATCGCTGCAAAATGTCCATGTTTAAGCTGCCCCTAAGCCTGCCCATAACCTACCTATGCCCCTTTAAACTCTGGACGTACAGCGGCTAAGAATACTCACTAGACATGCTGAAAAATGATTTTGAAAATCGGTACTTCAACATCCTGGCAATTAGGAGCTTTCTGGACGTTTTAAAGTTTTTATTATGCCCCTGATACTCTCTCAACACTTTCATATTTCTTCCTTCTATACATCTGGCTCACATGAATATTGAATTTTGTCAGGTTTTTCATTGTTCAGAACAAAAATGAAGGACACGAGAGTTTCTCCCCAAACTCTAAAAGCAATAACTAAAAATATTAGGCCCCCTTTTACACAGCCACCCAGCCAAGTGCCGTGCAGCAAATGCTCCAATGCCCATTCAATTCCTAGGGGCCGGGCTGTGCTGGCCCATGCTGCTGGCTTTAGTAAAAGATGAGAAAAATACTTTGTGATATAAAAAAACAACTTAGGGCTCCTTTTATCAAGCTGCGCTAGTGGTTTAACACGAGTCATAGCGCGCATTAAACCGCCGGCCGTGCTAGCTGCTACCACCTCCTCTTGAGCAGGCAGTAGTTTTTGGCCAGCGCAGGGGTTAGCGTGTGATGAAATGTCGCGCACATTAACCCTGCTAGCGCAGCTTGATAAAAGCCCTTAGTATTTCAATATAACGCTAAAATAATTTTTAATTCTCAAAATGATGTTTACATTTTTTGATTATTGCCTTATTTATAATATTTAATTTTTTTAAGATGACATCAGCAAAACCTAAGCAAGATCATAAGGCTTCTTATTGGACAATGCCTATTTCAGAACCTGACCGTTGCTATATTCATAAAAATTTGTCCCCTATACAACATATATTTCATACAAAAATATCAATCATAAGAGAATATGAAAACAGCAAATCACTTATCTATTTTACAGTGCTGGAACAGGTCATGGGTTCAAACAACCAGTGTCAAAGACCACATTCAAAATGGCATTTCAGCAGTAAATAATGCCTACTTCTAGGAGTTTAAGCCATTCAAAGATGAATTGCCTGGCAAGCAGTCCTTTACTAAATGGGACCATATCCTAACTGACTGACTGACACACAGTCAGTCAGTGAGGACTGATTATCAGTTAGTTGGTTAATCTTGACTAACTCACTGACTGACAGCCAGTTCCCACTGACTGGTAGTCTGGACCAACTGCCACACAGTTAGTCAGTCAGCCAGGATTGTTAGTTAAGATGTCAACTGTTGCTCTGAATGTGACACAAAGTCAGCCACTGTAAAAGCACCATAGTTTTTAGTTTAAGTTCTCATTAACTGCTGTCCATGACTGTGGAGTTGATTTTGCTTGGAAGCAAAATACAGTCTTTCATTATTTAAATTGTCATATTCTGGTTTGGATACTGTGAGTTTAACAGAGAGAGGCAGACTGCTTGCGCTGACAATTCCCAGCAGCCCTCACTGGTCCATATTCACACAAAGATTTTGGTTTCAGTTTTGGCTTTGGCTGGTAACAGGTGATGAGTGTTGGCTGAAGTTTTGGTTTCGACCAAAAGCTTTTGAGACAGCTATGGTGGCAGTTTAGGTTTCCGTTGAAAATGAAAAAAGCAGTTACAGTCAGTCTCTAGTTTGGCCTTGCAGCTGCATGAAGAGACATGGAGTCCTGAAGTGCAAAGTACTCTATTCCCGCCCAGCTTCAGGAGTAGGGTTACTATATGGCTCCAGAAAAAGGAGGACGGATTGAAACATCTGGGTTTTATTTCCATTGAAAGTACAGTACTCCCCTGAAATTTACAGGTGTTCCGTTCCAGGAACCCCTGCAAATTTCAAAAAAACTGCAAATGGCAGAGGAGGCAGGATAGGGCAGCTGGAGCGCCGGCGGGTGAAGAAAATCACTCGCCATCTGCTCCAACCGCCTCTTCCTGTAGTAAAGTCGGGCTACACCAATCAGGAGCTGCTTTGACACGCAGCTCCTGATTGGTGTAGCCTGACTTTACTACTGGAAGAGGTGGTCGGAGCAGACCGCGAATGAGCGAATCCGCAATTCATGAACTGCGAATTAGCGGGGGAACACTGTATTGTCAAAAAGGACACACAAATCCAGACAGCAACCCCCTAAGTCCTTGCAGGGGGACCCAGATTGGAATGCGAAGGGAGAGAGAGAGAGAAACTCACACTGGCACACAAAAGGATCAGAACTGAATAACACAGAAGCTTCAGGAAGAAACTCTCTGGCCAGCCTAAATGCGGCATGCAACCTAGATTGTCTCAAAGAAATCCTGTAACTCCTTGCCGTTTATTAGATCAACATTGAATAAGCAGTTATCAATCAACATGTCATTTGACACAATATATGTTTTCATGCTATATTTGTTAATCGATTATGTATGAAGAGTGGGAACCCCTCTTTCTCATAGTATTTGACATCTGATAAATCACACATCAGTGGATCCTTTTTTGTATATTTTTTAAAACTTTTTCTTCTTATATATAAAGTGCAAATGCAGCAGTTTTTTGTGCAAACTTAGCAGTAATAAATAGAGGGAAGGGGTAAAACGCAGACCTCATGGACCTGACGGACCTCGCGGATCTAAAACCGCACATCCTTAAAAATCTGAGGTCCGTGCCACTTGTAGTTTCTGGCTCTGACAGACCGTGATGACAATTTAGCGCTGACAGATCCATCTCAGCATAGGGAAGGAAAAGTATTAGGATCCATCAACGCTAAAATGTCATAGAGGTCTGTCAGAGCCAGAGACTAAAAGTGGCGCGGACCTTAGATTTCGTGGCATCTGCAATTCAAGATCGTTTCTATAAACCAACAGAAGACATATAAATATAACAATTACAATTATAAACCCCCTCCCCCCTTAAAGATCCATAAAACAGTAACCAATGTAATACAGAACACGAATGAGAATGGACAGTGCCCAGAAAGAAAGTCAGGTTTAAGCAGACCCCCATAGGCAGGGTGAGATAGGGATATAGCAAGCACAACCACCTCTCACTTTCTTTTACCAGGAAACCGGTTTAAAGGATTCATTTTAGAGCCGCTCCAGCACTAGTCTCTGGCTCTGACAGACCTCGATGACAATTTAGCGCTGACGGATCCTAATACTTTTCCCTCCCTATGCTGAGACGGATCCGTCAGCGCTAAATTGTCATCGAGGTCTGTCAGAGCCAGAAACTACAAGTGGCACGGACCTCAGATTTTTAAGGATGTGCGGTTTTAGATCCGCGAGGTCCATAAGGTCCGAGAGGTCCGCGTTTTACCCCTTCCCATAAATAGAAGATGCATAAGGACTTATCTTATTCTTAAAGTGCATTAAGGGAGCGCCTCCACTGACATGCCATGTTTTCCTGGCTGATAGTTTAAAGGCTCCTTTTACTAAGCTGCGTTAGGGCATTAACGCGCGGAATAGCGCGCGCTACAATACTGTGGGCGCTAGATGCTAATGCCAGCATTGAGCTGGCATTAGTTCTAGCTGCGTAGCTAAAAACGCTAGCGCACCTTAGTAAAAGGAGCCCTAAGTCTTTTAAATACTTTTTCTACAAAATGCTTTTTCTTATATATTTGAATGAGTTCAAAGTACTAGTGCAACTAAGGTATTGTAGGTTCTCTGACTGAAATGGGATCTTTGAACATATATTTTTTGTGCTTCTAGAATGTTGGGCTGGGAGCCTCGTCCCTGATGAAAATTTTGAAACATGACATGTCGGTGGAGGCGCTCCCGTAATGCACTTTAAGAATAAGATTATTACTGCTAAGTTTGCACAAAAAAACTGCTGCATTTGCACTTTATATATAAGAAGAAAAAGTTAAGAATATACAAAAAAAGGATCCATTGAAGATATTGGCTCATATTATCCTTCTAGGAACTCTAAATGAAGGAAAGTGAGCCCTCTGAGGATTCTACACACTTTGGAAAAATATTCAGTGGTTTTAAGATAGTACTATGAATATGTTTTGATATTCTGGGAAGATTTGATGATTTATGAATATTTAAAAAGTTCCAGATGAAGTTTAGCCAAATAGTGAACTGAGTACATCTGATACAATACGTCATTAATCTCATTGCCTTCTATCAGGTTATTATCAAATTAACAAAAAACGTGATTATATAGTAATAAACCAAAACATAGGCACCAGAACTTAGATGTAATCAGATGTGATGATGTTGTATAAAAGTCATCACTACTACATTACATAATAAAGCATATTTGATCCTGTTTACCCATCACCCATTCTGCGTCTAGAAGCCATTCTATTTCTAAAGGTTCCCTTTCTACATTGCCTAATAACCTTTATTCACATTAGCCTCAAGGTTTCTGCAAATGTCCAAGCAGCCATTTCATAAACAAGCAGCTTTTATCAGAGCAAAGTGCGCTGAAACTGTAAACATGACATTTCTTTTTCAAGGATTTGATTTCATAGCAAAGCTCTGCTGTATAACTAACATTTTATAATGTATGCAAAATCCTGCTCTTACAAAAACTTTTATATAAATATATAATCTGAAGAGACCCTCTATCCTCACCTAATGCCTCTCAGGGTCCACAAAAGCAATGGAAGTGAAACCCAGATTTCTCAATACGTCCTCCTTTTTCTGGAGCCATATGGTAACCCTAACTAGGATCATATTGGTGTATGCTGCTGTGCAGACTTCTGATGAGCTCAATGGCAGTAGTATTTCTCAGAGAGAAGGTGAGCAGAATGGTTGCTCCAGCTCTTTAACAAGTCATGGCTGTGGAAAGTTTGTAGGACTGCTTGATGGATACGGGCTGATAAGGACCAGTCAGCACGGTTTTAGAAAAGGCATATCGTGTTTGACGAACTTGCTGCATTTCTTTGAGGGAGTAAACAGACAGATAGACAAGAATGACCCGGTCGACATTGTATATCTGGATTTTCAGAAGGCATTTGACAAGGTTCCACATGAACAACTACTTCGGAAAATTGCAAGCCATGGAATCGAGGGTGAAATACTCACATGGATTAAAAACTGGCTGGATCATAGGAAACAGAGAGTGGGGGTAAATGGACAATACTCGGACTGGAAGAGCGACACCAGTGAGGTGCTGCAGGGCTTGGTGCTTGGACTCGTGCTCTTCAACATCTTTATAAATGATCTAGACATTGGTACGATGAGTGAGGTGATTAAATTTGTGGACGATACAAAGTTATTCAGAGTAGTGAAGACACAGAGAGATTGCGAAGATCTGCAACGTGACATAATCAGGCTCGAGGAATCATGGCAGATGAAGTTCATGGATAAGTGTAAAGTGATGCATGTAGGTACCAAAAATCTCATGCACGAATACAGGATGTCCGGAGCGGTTGTTGGAGAGACCTCCCAGGAAAGGCATTTGGGAGTTCTGATCGACAAGTCGATGAAGCCGTCCATGCAATGTGCGGCGGCGGCAAAAAGGGCAAACAGAATGCTAGGAATGACAAAAAAAAGGGATCACGAACAGATTGGAGAAGATTATCATGCCACTGTCCCGGGCCATGGTGCGCCCTCACCTGGAGTACTGTGTCCAGCACTGGTCGCCGTACATGAAGAAGGACACGATACTACTTGAAAGGGTCCAGAGAAGAGTGACTAAAATGGTTAAGGGGCTGGAGGAGTTGCCGTACAGTGAAAGATTAGAGAAACTGGGCCTTTTCTCCCTCGAACAGAGGAGATTGAGAGGGGACATGATCAAAACATTCAAGATAATGAAGGGAATAGACTTAGTAGATAAGGACAGGTTGTTCACCCTTTCCAAGGTAGGGAGAATGAGAGGGCACTCTCTAAAACTGAAAGGGAATAGATTCCGTACGAATGTAAGGAAGTTCTTCTTTACTCAGAGAGTGGTGGAAAACTGGAACGCTCTTCCGGAGTCTGTCGTAGGGGAAAACACCCTCCAGGGATTCAAGCCAAAGTTAGACAAGTTTCTGCTGAACCAGAACGTACGCAGGTAGGGCTAGTCTCAGTTAGGGCGCTGGTCTTTGACCAAGGGCTGCCGTGTGAGCGGACTGCGGGGCACGATGGACCACTGGTCTGACCCAGCAGCGGCAATTCTTATGTTCTTATGCTGTTTTGTGAGGAAATCCTATATGTACAGTGAAGAAATACTGTCATCATATATGGTCTCATTACTGGGGCAGTTTGCAAGTTTACACCAATTTTCAAAGATGTTCGCTTTGAAACTTGTCATGGGCACAAAGGACCTGTGGGCAGCTTTTTCTGAGACTATTTTCCCTTTGAAAATAGTGTGTTCTGAATTGAGAAATCAGCCCACTAATATTTTTCTCCCCTGACAAACATGCCCCTGGGAATGCCTCTTTAAAACGGGGTTAAAAGTAAAGGAGAACCATTTAAAGACAGCCAATTTACTCGTGTAAATCATTATTTGCGCATGTAATGGCCTTGAAAATTATCATCCCCATCTATATGTAAATTACTTTTCTTATCCAGTTGTGAGTAAAGACTGAACAGATGGTGATCCTTTCGAGTGGTTTGAAGTGATATTTCCATTACACTAACGAGAGAACCCAATAAACCTTTTTTTTTTTTACACTAAAGCACCTTGGAAAAGAATAAAGATTTTGGAACACATACTGAAGTTTTTGTATAGAATGCAGCTGTGCTAAATGTATACCATACTTGGGGGAGCTCTCAGCCAACAGCTCCACAGGAGAACAACACAGAAGGACAGCTGCCCTAGATGACGGCTGCCCAAAGATGATGAGGGACATGGCTATGACTATTAACGCTATGGAAGGAAAAAGTATCTCTAGAACGTGTCGAGACTGCAGTGCAAAATTAAATTTTAAAGCTCAAACTGCCTCTAATCAAAATCAAGACTGTCTTTTTTTTTGAGAGAGCCTGAATGTCACTGTTCAGTGCCAATAAAGACCAAATGGTCTGCAATGAAGAGCCTAAAAGGAACAGCTGTAGCTTCTGAGCATGCCCCTGTCCTAGCCTGAATCAGCCCTGCAGTGCCCCTTTTAATGATGCATTGGGGATCCTTTAAAAGATGGAAACCATCCATATGATTTTGGCCTAACAACCTGTAATGATTGATACTATCTGACAAAGATTCTCAAGAAATTAATAAAGTTTAAGATGACTAATTTCTTTTGGCTAGCTAGGAATCTGTTCCGTGATGGAATGAACTCATAAAACTAGGTAGCAGAGCACATGGTAGCATTTAATCAGACCTACATAATTGCTCAGAGGCACAAAACTAATAGCGTATTTCTGTTACAAACCTGGCTCATATTCACAACATGAACTAGGACTCCATGCTACACTTCTTGTAATGGGACACACACATCAATTAAGGTATCAATATTGAAAAATACTAATCCAGTTAACTCCCCCCCCCTTTTATAAAACCATAGAGCGGGTTTTATTGCCAGCCGTAGCGATAACAGCTCTGATGCTATGAGCGGCGGAACCGTTACTGCCGTGGCAGGAACTAAAAACTGCGCTATGCTTTGGTAAAAGGGGTGTGTGTGAATTATGATTTATTTATTTAAAAACTTTTAGTCTGTAGAAAACCTAAGCGGATTACAACAAAACATACATAAAATATCCGTAACACAAATACAAAAAATCCCAAACATACATCATTTTGATTATAAGTAGTTTTACAATTTTAGTTCAGACACTACTTCCGAGTATTCTCGATTATTGTAATATTGTATATTTGACAAGTACTAAGAAAAATTTGGCTAGATTGACCCTGGTTCAGAATACAGCTGTAAGAACGATTTATGGCCTGAGGAAGTATGACCACGTTACCCCCCTATTATTGTGAGCTGCATTGGCTTCCGGTAGGGGCCCGGGTGATCTTTAAGTTGGGATGCTTATACTATAAAGTTGCTTTTGGTGTTGCCCCATTATAGCTTGTCGACAGATTTGTTATCGTGGCACATGAGAATAATAGAAAATCTCATGCCTTATTTACATTCCCTTCAGCTAAGGGCTGTAAAAGTAAGAAACATCATGGGCACTGTTTATCCTACCAAGCAGCTTATTATGACAAAGATTTCCGTCCACTATTGATTAGATCCACATCTTATGAACATTATAGAAAACTTTTGAAGACTTTTCTCTTTTCCAAATTTCTGTATATCACATAACACTGGAATTCACACTTCACTCAGATTGTTCAAAAAATACACAACTCACATATATTGGCAAAAAATGGGCCGCAGCTTTATTGTCATTAAGAACAAATCTTAATAAAACAACTTATAACATTTTCCAATACAGTGTAGCTTATTCTCAAAATTCTGCAGCTACTCGGTGTCGAACTAGCTCTTCTTCCAAAATTCTCCCCATTCCCCACTTCCCTTTCGGCAAGACTCGTGGTGCCGCAAAGTCCAGCCGCCACCCATGGTGGTATCGCACATGAGCAGTTAACAAAATTTAGTCATCAAATCTGTTGCATAGCCACACTGATCCAAAATTGTTTCCCCGACATAGAATTTTTTCCGCCAACAAAACTGCAACCAACCCAACCCCCCAAAAACAAAACCCTCCCAAGAGAGGACCTCAATAGAGGGAAGGGAAGGGTGGGACAATTTTCCCCACCAATCCTAACCTTCCCACACTCCCTCCAAACCCTTAATGCTCCACTGCCCGCCAAATTCTCCTCACAAAATTCCTCCAATCCCAGAGCCCCTTCCCCAGCCAATCCTCACTCTCTCTCCTACACCTATCCCTAAACCTCTTACTTCCACACTCCTCCTCTTACCTAACTTGCCTAACAACCCACTACCCATTCTCCCACTATCCTGCTATTAATTAACCCTTTCCCCCCAATCCAATCTTCGCTGGCTCATCCAGTGTTATAATCTGGATGCCACTTCATTCTTGTATTTTTCCATAGCTTAATCTTTTGTTAACCGCATTTAACTAATGGTTATGCGGACTAGAAATTTGTCATTCTGTTATGTTATGTAAACATCAGTGAGTTAATCTAGCTACAAAGTGTCCACTTTAACTCTCCCATCATCACGATAGCAAAATTGCTCAAGCAAACAAATTACGTTTTCAAATGTTTCTTAAAAGTCAACTTCGTTTTGCACAAACGTAATCTTCCAGGCAAAGCGTCCCAAAACATGGAAGCTGCACAGTCAAATGCTATTTTCCTTGTGTGATGAAAATGTGCCAACCCATAATTCCCTGTGCCAAGTTTCATGACATACTCTTGCTTGAGGAATGGGCATCAACATGGCAGATAAGGTTCAATGTGGATAAGTGTAAAGTGATGCATGTAGGTGACAAAAATCTCATGCACGAATACAGGATGTCCAGGGTGGTACTTGGATAAATCTCCCAGGAAAGATACTTGGGAGTTCTGATCGATAAGTCGATGAAGCCGTCCACGCAATGTGTAGCGGCAGCAAAAAGGGCGAACAGAATGCTAGGAATGATAAAGAAGAGGATCACGAATAGATTGGAGAGGGTTATCATGCACCCTCACCTGGAGTACTGCATCCAGCACTGGTCGCCGTACATGAAGAAGGACATGGTACTACTCGAAAGGGTCTAGAGAAGAGTGACTAAGATGGTTAAGGGGCTGGAGGAGTTGCTGTACAGCGAAAGATTAGAGAAATTGGGTCTCTTCTCCCTCGAACAGAGGAGATTAAGAGGGGACATGATTGAAACATTCAAGGTACTGAAGGGAATAGACTTAGTAGATAGGGGCAGGTTGTTCACCCTCTCCAAGGTAGGGAGAACGAGAGGGCACTCTCTAAAATTGAAAGGGGATAGATTCCATATGAACATAAGGAAGTTCTTCTTTACCCAGAGAGTGGTAGAAAACTGGAACACTCTTCTGGAGTCTGTCATAGGGGAAATAACCCTCCAGGGATTCAAAACAAAGTTAGACAAGTTCCTGCTGAACCAGAACGTACGCAGGTAACATAGAAACATAGAAAATGACGGCAGAAAAGGGCCAAGGCCCATCCAGTCTGCACACACCAAAGACCCACCCCCTATCTACCTCCATGAAGAGATCCGACATGCCAATCCCATATTTTCTTAAAATCTGGTACGCTGCTGATTTTAAGAAAAGATGGGATTGGCATGTTGGATCTCTTCATGGAGGTAGATAGGGGATGAGTGTTTGGTGTGGGCAGACTGGACGGGCCATGGCCCTTTTCTGCCGTCATTTTCTATGTTTTTATGTTACCTGCGTACGTTCTGGTTCAGCAGGAACTTGTCTAACTTTGTTTTGAATCCGTGGAGGGTTATTTCCCCTATGACAGACTCCAGATGGTAGGGCTAGTCTCAGTTAGGGCACTGGTCTTTGACCAGAGGACCGCTGCTTGAGCGGACTGCTGGGCTTGATGGACCGCAGGTCTGACCCAGCAGCGGCAATTCTTATGTTTTTAGTAGTTTTACAGCTATACACAAAGCGGTTCACATACAGATACTTCAAGCATTTTCCCTATCTGTCCCGGTGGGCTCACAATCTATCCAACATACCTTGGAATTACTCTGGATTAGCAAATTTATTTTATTTTGGATGAATAGGAACCACTCACAGGGATTAGTGAAGATAATCTTTTATTAGTAATAAAAGTTCATTTCTGCTGAAAACCATTTCAATATCTATCTACTTAGCGAGATATGGAGGGGCATAATCAAAAGCAAAGTCTAAGTCCGTTTTTGGCCTAA
Source organism: Geotrypetes seraphini (assembly GCF_902459505.1). Taxonomy (NCBI): domain Eukaryota; kingdom Metazoa; phylum Chordata; class Amphibia; order Gymnophiona; family Dermophiidae; genus Geotrypetes; species Geotrypetes seraphini. The sequence continues at coordinate 64,229,310 of NC_047086.1, read as the reverse complement.
GTTGCTAGTCGCCCAAAGTCGGCTAAATAAAATGTTCATTCCTAAAAAATACGTCCAAAATATTCCTCCCCCTCCCAAAAATCATCTAGTTGGACGACCAGCCATTTGATCGTCCAGACCGCTAAGTCATCTATCGTTATACCCTATTCTTGTCAAAAATGCCCAGAGCAAAACCTTTTGGATGTGGGTGGGGTCAGCAAAGTAATGGACTGGACCCAAACATTGCACCAGAGTAGTGGGATACCTTACAGGGCACTACTGTAAACTTCACAAAAAGGATGCCGCATAAACATCTCACCACAACTCCTTTTAGGTCATGATGATCCCCCCAGAACCTACTAGAACCATCTGTCTACCATTGCAATAGCCCTTATGGCTGCAGGTGCCACTTATATGGCAGTACAAAAGGGGTTTGAGGGGTGCATATGTTTCACCATAAATGCAGTGATTAGAGTGGCTTATGGGCCTGGGTCCTCCTCTCTATGGTTCACTAACCCACCCCCAAGTCCGCTTAAGCCATCTCTGTGCAGCTCTACTAGGCTTTCTTATGCCAGGTGCTGATGTTCTGGAGGCAGATATGTATGTTTTTATTAAGATATTTATGGTGTTGTGGGGGGGGGGGTGGTGTTGTCAGTGATCACTGGGGCAGTGTGTAGAGGTCTGTACTTTGTGTCTGCAGTGCTTATCTGGTCATTTTGGATACCTTTTTGCCACTTAGACCTGTTTTTACATGGCCTAAGTCACAACATACAACTTCTGTCCAGGCAGCCTCGTTATAATTTCGGTTATACTTGCAGTACAACTAAATTTAGATCAGCCCACGTCCCTCCCAAATCCCGCTCTCACCACTCCTCCTAAAATGCCCCTTTTAGCTCTGGTCGTACAGCAGCACTGACAAGGCCTAAATTGTTTTTAGGTATGTCTAAAACCCATTTTGATCGATACTTGGACGACTTGTCTTTTAGATCATACAAGTACCGATTTGGGCGGGTTTTTAGACATATTTTTTTTTTTGATTATGAGCCCCTTAACCTTTAGCTATTCAGTTCTCTTCCAGAACAAAAGGCTATACTTGGAAATATAGACTGAAAAACTATATATGTAGGCTGAAAACTATAAATGTGCTAGGAAGGAGAAACATTTATTATCACTGATAATTTAATTTAACTTCAGCATTTTAGCAGCAATATATATAAAACTGGCAATAACAGTAAAAGTCCCTGTTCCCCATGTATAGGTTAATTAGCAATTATTTCTAGCTGAAAAGAGATAATTAATAATGTACTGGAAAATACCTGTATGTGTAGGATAGCTCTGTAGTGCTGTGCCTGAAATTTAATTCTGTATCAGTATATAGTATTAATCGAAACTAAGCAATAATTCTTTCAAGAGACCCTGGCTATTTCAAATGAAATACACTTTTAATCTATTTCTGGCTGAAGAAGCCAATTTCTCCACCCTGCAATTTGAGGCTTGTACTCGTTCTTTTCTTTATGAACTGCTTATCAGTTGTATACCATACTTTTATAATTAAGTCATCTGCAAAAACAAAACCACACATTCACGGTTCATCATGCCTTTCTATGTTCTGCAAATCTAACAAAAGCATGAATTTGCTGCAAAAGCCATGCGTGCAGTAGGAACCAACTAGTGCAGCAAATAGATAAGTGAAAATAGAGATAGGAATCTGTCTGACCATCAGACAAGTAACCTGAATTGTTAACCCATATGTTTCCTTGCACTCATACTCTGCTGCCAATCATATGAATGACAATTCTCTAACAGAGATGCTGTGTGGGTAAGTGTTTAGAATACTAACACTTACATGTGTATATTATATTACATTAACATTAAAAGAAATTTGTAAACTGCATAATACAACTAGAGTTCAAAGCGGTTAACAAAAGAAAGACTAAACAACCATTAGGAATTCCATCAAAACCATATGTGACTACTCACAGCACACATTTCCTAAAAAAAAAATGTTTTTAACAATTTGCAAAACACAGGAAAATTGGATTCTTGTCTTAAAGAGAGTGGAAGAGAATTCCATATAGACTAGGGTTACCAGATTTCATTGGCAAATAAAAAGGGCAAATGGCATTGAGTTTCTAGGACAAAGTTTGCCACTTTGGACTTAGCCAGCTAAGTCGATATTCATTGGCTGGCTAGCTAAGATGTAGCGACCAAAGGCAGACCTGCCTTTAAGGCGGGTCTATCTGGCCATATGCCTTAACTGGCCAGCCAATGAATATTGGTGTTGACTGGCTATGTCACGTGACAGAATCACTTACTGGCCTATCCAGTGAACTGGATATTCAGCAGAAGATATTCAGCTATCTCCCACTGAATACCAGTGGATAGCCAGCTAAGTGGTATTTATCTGTTTGGGATCCACTCCTGGCTGGCTGAGTATCGCTGAATATTGGCTGGACTGTACCTACATATAGGTGACACTTGCAGACATAAGGGGCTGTTTGTTGTGGTGTACAGTTGGGTGCAGTAGGCTTTGGAGGGCTCACCATACAAAACAGGGGGATTAAGGTGAAATGTGTACCTGGAAATTTTTATGTGAAATGGTCTGCAGTGCCCCCTAGGAGGTCTTAATGCTCTGGACTCCGGAGGGAGTGGAAATCATGAGAAAGGATTTGAAAAAGCTGGAAGGATGTCTGTCAACTCAAATTTAATGCAAACAAGTGCAGAATGATGCATTTGGGAAGTAGAAATCCGAGGAGGATGTATGTGCTGGGAGGTGAGAGGCTGATATGTACGGACGGGGAGAGGAACCTTGGGGTGATAGTATCTGAGGATCTGAAGGTGACAAAGCAGTGTGATAGGTAGTGGTTGTCGCCAGAAGATTGCTAGGCAGTATAGAGAGGCATAACCAGCAGAAGAAAGAAGGTGTTGAAGCCCCTGTATAGGTTGTTGGTGAGGCCCCACTTAGAGTATTGTGTTCAGTTTTGGAGGCCATATATGGCGAAGGATATAAGAAGACTTGAAGTGATCCAGAGAAAGGCAATGAAAATAGTAAGGGGTTTGAGCCAAAAGACATACAAAGAGAGACTAGAAGAGCTGAATATGTGTATTTTAGAGGAGGGATATAGGAGATAGGATACAGATGTTTAAATATTTGAAAGGTATTAATATAGGACCAAATATTTTCCAGAGAAAGGAAACTGGTAAAACTAGAGGACATAATTTCAGGTTGAGGGGTGGCAGACTTAGGAGTAATGTTAGGAAGTTCTTTTTCACGGAGAGGGTGGTAGGATGCCTGGTATGCCCTCCTGAGGGAAGTGGTGGAGAGGAAAACAGTAAAGGAATTAAAAAAAGCATGAGATGAACAGAGAGGATCTCTAATTAGAATCTGAATGGTTTGAATCCTGCCAAGCAGATGGTTTGGATAGGCTGGAGTAAGCTTCAATGGCAACTCTAGTAGTTGGAACTTAAGGACAGTACCAGGTGGACTTCTAAGGTTTGTGGTCCAGATGAAACAAAAAAAAAAAAGAAAATAATTCAATCATGAAATTGTAGTGCATGTAGTTTCAGGGCAGACTGGATGGACCATTCAGGTCTTTATCTGCCGTCATTTATTGTTCCTTTGTGGCCAGTTTATTAAGAACATAAGAACATAAGAACATAAGAAGTTGCCTCCACTGGGTCAGACCGAGGTCCATCTCGCCCAGCGGTCCGCTCCCGCGGCGGCCCATCAGGTCTGTGACCTGTGAAGTGGTTTCTGACCACTTTTATAACCTACCTCAAGTTCTATCTGTACCCCTCTATCCCTTTATCCTCCAGGAACCTATCCAAACCCTTCTTGAACCCCTGTACAGAGTTCTGGCCTATCACTTCCTCCGGAAGCGCGTTCCATGTGTCCACCACCCTCTGCGTAAAAAAAGAACTTTCTAGCATTTGTTCTAAACCTGTCCCCTTTCAATTTCTCTGAGTGACCCCTAGTGCTTGTGGCTCCCCTCAGTTTGAAGAATCTGTCCTTATTTACTCTCTCTATGCCCTTAAGGATTTTGAAGGTTTCTATCATGTCCCCTCTAAGTCTCCTCTTCTCCAGGGAGAACAGCCCCAGCATTTTTAACCTGTCAGCGTATGGAAAATTTTCCATACCTTTTATCAGCTTAGTCGCCCTCCTCTGCACTCCCTCGAGTACCGCCATGTCCTTCTTGAGGTACGGCGACCAGTATTGAACACAGTACTCCAGGTGCGGGCGCACCATTGCGCGATACAGCGGCATGATGAATGCTGGCCCAATCCCAATAGCTTGTTTGTGTGCATTTTTCTTCTGGATTATGTTGCATAACTGGTTGAAAAAGATAGATGTACTAAACACAAAAATTTCTAAGGCCGTTTTTGAACATGGTCATGTTCATGCCCAGATTTTTTGGACATTTTTTGCAAAACTCCAAATTTTAATTTAGACATATCGAAAATGCTCCTCTATGTCTATCAACAATACATTTGTACTTATCTCTTCTCAGATTCCAAAATTTGTTTGGAATCCAAGGTTTGTTCTTCAGCTTCTCATAATACTTCCTTAATTATATGCACTCCCATCTGTGGTCAAAAAAGGCTTTGCCCTACTCAAGGCTTTTTCAAGGGAGAGACGTATTCTCAAATAACCCTAAAAATAAAACAAACAGGAGACTAAAAGACATCATTGTGTTATCATGCACCTAAATTCTTATAAATAAAAGGCAATCTACCTTTCAAAAATTACTGGCAGCAGCATATTATAATGCTTGCAAAATGGCATCTAACTTTATGACACCTACCAGCGCCTAACTCAATTTAGCTACTGCTAGGTACAATTCTAAAAGTGGTACGTAACTTTGACATGCAGTAGGTGCCATTTTCCTTGGCGCCTACCGAGTTATAGAATCAGGACCGTACTGCCTATAAAATAGGTGGCAGTAGAGGCTCACATGCTAGGGGCCACTTGCTAACGGGAACCTAAGTGTGTGGCCATTAAGTCAAAAAAATAGAAAAAGCACACATTTTACAGCTGTGGTAAAAATGGCCTTAGCACATAGAATTGACCCATATATGGCATGGCTCCTGGCTATCTAATAGTAGCACATAGCTGGCTGCCTGTTGATATTCAGTGCGGGATAACTGGCTATCTCACGCTAAATATCCCGGTCTCTGGATTGGCCATTGACCAGCTACATTGCGCGACATAGTAACATAGCAAATGACGGCAGATAAAGACCCAAGTGGTCCATCCAGTCTGCCTAACCATACATGCACCATAAATTAATTATTGTAGTTTAAATGGTCCTTTTCGCGGTGGCGAATAGGGCAAACAGAATGCTAGGAATGATTAAGAAGGGGATCACGAACAGATCTGAAAAGGTTATCATGCCGTTATGCTGGGCCATATTCCAGGTGGGTACGCCCCCACCTGGAATACTGCATCCAACACTGGTCGCCGTACATGAAAAAGGACATAGTACTACTCGAAAGGGTTCAGAGAAGAGCAATAAAAATGGTTAAGGGACTGGGGGAGTTGCCGTACAATGAGAGGCTAGAGAACTGGGCCTCTTCTCCCTTGAAAAGAGGAAACTGAGAGGGGACATGATCGAAACATTCAAGATATTGAAGGGAATTGACTTAGTAGAGGTGGAGAGAACAAGAGGGCACTTGCTAAAGTTAGAAGGGAAAAGATTCTGTACAAACATAAGGAAGTTCTTCTTCACCCAGAGAGTGGTAGAAATCTGGAACTCTCTTCCGGAGGCTGTTATAGGGGAAAGCACCCTTCAGGGATTCAAGAAAAGGATGGATAAGTTCCTACTGGAATAGAACATACGCAGATAAGGCTAGACTCAAATAGGGCACTGGTCTTTGACCTAAGGACCGCCGCGTGAGCGGACTGCTGGGCACAATGAATCACTGGTCTGACCCAGCAGCGGCAAATCTTATGTTCTTATGTTCTGGGCTAGAAACCCAGAGCCCTGCCCGGTAGTGTGCTTAGATTTCATCTACTGGAGTCTCCATCAAAGCTCACTTCAGCTCATCTTAACCACCCCAGCCATCTAAATACTCCCCAGCCCGTCTTCAACTGAATGTTCATATACGGGACATAGGCGGTCACTGCCAATATTCAATGGTTCACTGGCTAAGCTTGGCACCCAGAAACAACCACCTAAAAGGATGGTATATCTTTGGCCATTGAGACTTAGCCAGTTTACCGCTGAATACTGGCATAGCCAGCTGTGTCTCTAAGAGGATGATGATAAGAAAGGGTGTTCCACAAGGGTCAGCATTGTCAGCACTGCTATTCAACATCCACATGTCTAGTTTAGGAGAGGTTTTCCAGAAATTAGATGTTAAATACAGTGGGAGCCATGAAATTAATAGCTACCGTAGAAAGAGGAGTACGCTATGTGGCCACAAAATCTAAAATCCTTTCAGTAGCCGGAGTGAATTTATGGAATGCTCTGCTTGGACAATTAAGGCTATGCACAGACTGCCCTAAGTTTAAGAAATTATTAAAAACTCAGTTTGTTGATGCTATATGTAGAGGTTGCATTAAGTTTCTTATATTTCAGTTCCTGGAAACTCTACTACGCAAGCTGTTTGTTATTGCTTGTATATAGGTTGCAGAAAATCCTGTATGGGGTATATGGATAAGATGGTTGAAAGTTATTTTTTATGAATGTTTATTGCTTGGAAACTGCTTAGAGATTAGGCGGTAAACAATTTTTTTAAAATAAATAAATCTGACCAAAAATAGATCAGAAACTCAATCTTGGTGGTTGGATATGGTGCCAGCATTGAATTTCCAGTATTGCCAGCAATCTCCCATGATCTGAATATGAGCCTGATACTCTAAGCATGTGTATTTTATATATGATCTAAATGTTTAGAGATTAAAAATGCTTCTGGTTCCATACCGAGTACTCCAGGATGCATGTCCTATTCAATCCTTTTTAGAGAGTATGATATACACTGATGAAACTTCCTTTTTTGTTGCTTGTATCACCTGTCGACACTGAAAATATTAATTTGACTGCCTCTTTCTGTCTGAAACAACCACGGTGTTCCAGAAATTCCAGAGACTATGGAGTATGTTCAGGAGTTTGATCAGACCTAGTTTGTCCTGGGATGTATGTTGAACTTGAGCACCTCTTAGAAGTCCAAGATTGCCTTTAATGTCAGCTGGTATCAGTAAACTGGGAGCCCAAGTAGTTTGGTGCAAGGCTGGAAAACACTTACCCTTGGAATCTTAAGCGGAAGTGCCTAAGCCTGCTGAATCCTCCTTTGCATCATTTCTCCCTTCTGTCTTGTCGTAATTTCAAGCACAAAGCCTCCTTGAGCTGTATAGGAATATTGTTTAAAAGCAAAAGAAAACAAGTCATAACAAGAATAGCAGAGAAGACATGATTTATAAAGAGTTTCTCTCATAAATATTTTTAGAAGCCACACTGAGTTTTGAAATTTATAATGCTGTTGGCATTTGCCTATGAGCTTGCCAATAATACTTGAAATGGTTTACTACTCATTTCTCATTACTAGAGGCTTAATAAACACCACAGACAGTTCCTGCACTATATAAATCTACAGTGGCACTATTGCAATAATATCTACAGAATGACCATCTAAACTTTATTATTTTACAAAACTTCATGCGAAATATTGCTGCAAGCAAACTCACAGGAGTGATATTCCATTTCTGAAAAATGAACCCCTGTGGATTTCATTATATTGGGTATCAATTCTTTTTTCAAATAATTTGGTTGATCGACACTAGGGTATTATTGTTGAATTAATGCTCAGTATTTGCAAATAGTGTGGCCTACCACAAACAAATATATGAACATAAGAACATAAGAATTGTCTCTGCTGGGTAAGACCAGTGGTCCATCGCGCCCAACAGTCTGCTCACACGGCAGCCCCCAGGTCAAAGATCAGTGCCCTAACCGAGACCAACCTCACCTTTGTACATTCCAGTTCAGCCGAAACTTGTCTAGCCTTGTCTTGAATCCCTGGAGGGTGTTTTTCCCGATAACAGACTCTGGAAGAGTGTTCCAGTTCTCCACCATTCTTTGAGTGAAGAAGAACTTCCTTACGTTTGTACGGAATCTATCCCCTTCCAACTTTAGAGAGTGCCCTCTTATTCTCCCCACCTTGGAGAGGGCGAACAACCTGTCCTTATCTACTAAGTCTATTCGCTTCATTATCTTGAATGTCTCGATTATGTCCCCTTTCAGTCTCTTTTTGTCAAGGGAGAAGAGGCCTAGTTTCTCTAATCTCTCGTTGTACGGCAACTCCTCCAGCCCCTTAACCATTTTAGTTGCTCTTCTCTGGACCCTTTCGAGTCTTTCTTCATGTATGGCTCAACATGGGGAAAAATACAAAATGAATTGTACATGAAATAGCTCATGATTATACAGTATTATACAAAACAAATAAATCTGCTTTTGCTAAAGGATCTGATGCAGAAAGCCTCAAGTTAGAGCCATTTGCCGATGGCTGAGGGCAAGATTCTCAAAAATCTACGTACAAAATCCGGGTAAAAAACGCAGCCGTTGTGAGAGCGAATTTAAAAAAGCGAGACATTCTCCAAAAATCTTGCATGCAAATAATGTCACTGGACAGCGGGGGAGATATGCTCAATTTTCATGCGTCGAATCTTTGACCAGCACATGCACAGAATATACAAGGAAAGAGGCACGAAAGCAATGCTATGCAATCAATACGGGCGTTGTTTGAGCATAGAATATGATTACATCACATGCGCGCGACACATGTGGCTGTAGCGGTTGTGAAAGCTGTGGTGTCGCAAAACTAGCTTGTCATCCAGCGCAACCCATTGTGAGCAGCTGCTACATATAAACGAGTGTATAACAAGCGTTATTTCTGTGTGTCCTATTTTTATGGAGACTATAAAAGCTGTTTTTGCATTTTTATAAGTGACAGTATGCATATTTTTTCCCCCCCCCCTAAACTCAAAAGAAGCGCAAGATTTTACTACCCTCCACTTATAAAATATAGATACTTTTTTTTTCAATAGCCACAGTCAAAACACACGTGCTGGCACTGTAACGGCACCCCCGGATCAGTCGCTGTTTTTTAGCGCCAAAAGACGGTGTCGCTCTTCGAAAATGCCTCAGTATATTTTAAGAATCCATTGTCGGAGACCTCGCTAAAGACAGAGATAATCCGTTTTGATAATCCGCCGCTAAAATTCGTGCAGGCAAAACCGTCGGAAAGCAGTTTAGCGACCGGGTTAAAGTTTTGAGAATCTTGCCCAGAGTGTGTGGCATCTAACGTAAACTTAGGGGTCTTTTGACTAAGGCACGCTAGCCGCGTTAGTGCACGTTAAACGCTAACGTGTCCATTATATTCTATGCACGCGTTAGCATTTAACGCGCGCTAAATCGGCTAGTGCACCTTAGTAAAAGGACCCCTTAATGAGGGAGTTTTGCCTGCCAAAGCGGTAAGCTGATCCATATGCAAATTTGAAATGAATAGATCTTGTGCGTTAATCATGGTAAGCCTACAGGATAGATGCACACAAGGTTAGAAACATAGAAACATAGAAAAAGACGGCAGATAAGGGCCGCGGCCATCTAGTCTGCCCACCCTAATGACCCTCCCCTATTTAACTCTGTGTAGAGATCCCACTGACGATCCCATTTCTTCTTAAAATCAGGCACGCTGCTTGCTTCAATCACCTGAAGTGGAAGTTTATTCCATCGATCAACCACTCTTTCGGAAAAAAAGTATTTCCTGGTGTCGCCGTGCAATTTACCGCCCCTGATTCTCCATGGATGTCATCTTGTCGCCGTCGGACCTTTGAAAAAGAAGATATCCTCTTCTACCTCGATACGGCCCGTGAGGTATTTGAACGTTTTGATCATGTCTCCCCTCTCTCTGCATTCCTCGAGTGAGTATAGCCGTAATTTATCTAGCCGTTCCTCGTACGGGAGATCCTTGAGTCCCGAGACCATCCGGGTGGCCATCCGCTGGACTGACTCAAGTCTCAGTACATCCTTGCGGTAATGAGGCCTCCAGAATTGTACGCAGTACTCCAGATGGGGCCTCACCATGGATCTATACAACGGCATAATGACTTCAGGCTTACGGCTGACAAAACTCCTACGTATACATCCTATGATCTGCCTAGCCTTAGACAGATCATAGGATGTATACGTAGGTTCTGTGCACAGGGCAGCTAGTATTGTGTGCATATCAGACCCAAATGAAAGTGTCAGCACGCATGTGAGTCTGTGGATAAATATCATCCTTGGAAACATTTCTTGCACATAAAATTTCTGTGATGCTGCTATGGTATTTATGTGCAGAACAATATTCTAGCGAACGTACAGATGAAAGCTTTTTTTTCTGCTTGGACCTGTGTGCAGAATTGCATATCACCTCACAGCAAAAACCAAACCAAAACAAAAAATAAAAACACATTGGGCTCCTTTTACAAAGGTGTGTTAGGGCTTTAACATGTGGAATTGCGCGCGCTGAATTGCCGCGCACGCTAGACCTTAATGCCAGCATTGCGCTGGCATTAGTTCTAGAAGCGTAGCGTAGGTTTAGCACGCTCTAAAATCCTGCATGCACTAAAAACACTAGTGCACCTTAGTAAAAGGAGCCCATTGAGTTCTTATAAAACACAATTGTTGAAGAAATTAATAATCTAAACTAAACTAAACTAAGCTTTAAGTTTATATACCGCATCATCTCCACGGAAGTGGAGCTCGACACGGTTTACAAAGTTTAAAAATATAGGAAGAGAGAGGAGAAAGATTTACAAGAGCATATGAATAGAGGGGATGTAGACAGGGGAAGAGATGTTAGAGGTTAGAGAAAAGCCAGGTTTTCAGTTGTTTTCGGAATAGTTGGAGGGAGCCTAGGTTCCGCAGCGGGATAGTGAGATCGTTCCAAAGGCCCGTGATTTTGGAGATGAGGGATCTTCCCAGTTTGCCAGCGTGGAGGATGCCATGTAGAGAGGGGAAGGATAGTTTATATCTGTGAGCGGATCTGGTGGTAGCAGGCGTCCGGACGAGGAAGGATAGAGGGATTAGGGGTGGAAGGATGTCGTGAATGATCTTGAAAGCCAGGCAGGAGCATTTGAAATGAATTCTGGAAAGTACTGGGAGCCAGTGGAGATTGGTAAGTAGTGGGGAGACATGATCAAATTTGCGTTTAGCAAAAATCAGCTTGGCTGCAGTATTCTGGATAAGCTGGAGTCTGCGAAGACTTTTTTTTGTTAGGCATAAATAAATGGCGTTACAGTAATCGAGTTTGGATAGGATAATGGATTGTACTAATGATAACAATCTTATCTAATTGGAAGGATTTTTCTACATTGGAATATAATATGTGGTGGAATATGTTATGTTTGTACAGTAAATATAAAAAAATCTATGCAGTCAAGTGTGGTAATCTGAGAAAATTTAGGAAAATATGGGATTGCTTAGTTAAACTCAAGGATTAAAGGTTGTTATATTTATTACATTATATTTATTTTGGATTATATGTTATGACACCCTATGACTTATTTTTCTTTTTCGAATATTGTGTTACTATCATTTTTAGTCTTTCGGATGTTTTCTTTAAAATTTCAAAAAAATATTTATGGAAAATAATGCAACAAAACATTAAATTACACAATAAAAACAAAGTCAAGGAAAAAAATACCCCCCCCCGCCCAAAAAAATCACCCCCCCCACAACAACAATAAAACAAAACCCTGGCATTAAATCCTTCCAGACACTCATTGTTGCAGAAGAATGAACTAATCCTTCATCCCCCACCTCATGCCTGACATTCAAGTTCTTGCATGTGCTTGCTTTGGTCTGAATACTTCTCTACATTGGGGCTGAATAGCTAATAGCCTCATTACCATTCATTAATACCCTCTGATGTGTGCTAGTGTCCTGTGCTATATTCATGCAGCATATCTGAAAATCTCTGCATCTCAGGACCATAAAATTATGTGCAGATGTCTTGCTAATCACATGCTTCCACCCACAGCTTGGCCCTAAAGTTTGCAACAGCTTTTTTCAAATAATATTAACTACACTTCAAAATAGGTCCCGCTAAAGAATAAACCAATAGTATTTGGTAGGAACTGAAAAGGGTCAGCAAACATGAAATCAAAGGCCCTTTTACCCTCTCATGGTTAAAATCTATGGTGAATTAGTGGTGGTGGGAATCCATTTCCAACCTGCTTCAAAAGATACTTTCACTGGAGTATGTCTAAGCCCGACCCCATTTATGGCAAAACTACAAAGCTGCCTTTCTTTCCATTCCTCCACATCCCCATCACAACCTTCCGGATATTTGGGGCCTATGATGGCTGGAATGATTCCCATTTCACCCCTTCACTCAAAGTTGGGGGAACCGTACAGCTTAAGAGGGAGGGGAAGGCATCTTGAGTGGTAAGTTGAATACTGTCACCAATTTACCATGTACCATTCCCATCATGTTTCGCTGCATATATGGTTGACATGGTGTTGACTTCATAACCCACAACCAAACAAAAATTGACCCTGGTACTCTACAGTGTTTTTGTTTTTGGTTGACTTCACAACCAGCATTTAAACATGGGTGACCTGGGCCTACATGGAGTGGTGGCAAGGCTCTAGTCACCTTGTTGGGCGGACTGGACGGACCATGAGGGTCTTTTTCTGCTGTCATTTACTGTGTTACTTGGCCCAGTGAGAGGAAGTAAAAGCCTCTACTCTTCTCCTTGGTTCAGGCCCTAATTTTAGAAGCCTTATTCATGATTTACACCTGTAAGCACTAACATTTACACATGTACGAGTATACTAAACATTGAAACCCCACTTTTAAAAAGCTAGGATTTACACATGCAAATCTGCAATACATGGATATAACAAGGGAATGAGGTTTTGGGTGAGACTTGGGCAGGGACAAAACATACCTGTGCATTCCCTGTTTAAGGGGAATCATTGAGATCAATGTTGGCATTTACAGCTTCTTCTGAGTCTCTAATCTCCCAGTGTTTTTCCACCCCAAAATTGATGGTGCCCATCGATTGTGAGCTTTGTACATAATTGGGAAAGAGATTGGGACTTGTATACTGCCTGTTTGTAGTTATACAGCCATGTTCAAAGTAGTTCTACATACAGGTAACTTCAAGCATTTTCCCTAACTGTCCCAATGGGCTCACAATCTAATGTACCTGGGGCAGTGGAGTGACTTGCCCAGGGTCACAAGGGTTTGAACCCACAACCTCAGGGTAATGAGGCTGTAGCTGTAACCACTGCACCACACTCTCCTCCAATACAATATCAGAAGTGAGCCAAATATAGAACAGTAAAGCTATTGTGACACCGATGAGTTTGGCCCTTAGGCATTGTGACATCAGGGAAAGGGATAGGGACTTGTATACTGCCTTTTAAACTAAACGTGCTCGACTCGGTTTACAATAATGTAAGTATAGTACATAAATATAGAAGAAGAATGTAATCTAGAATGACTTAGTTTCCAAAGTGTTTAGGAACCAAGAAAGTTTTCAGAGCTTTCCGAAATAAAATGAAGGGGCCTAGACTTCTAAGTGAAAGCGGTAACTCATTCCAGAGCTCAGTTCGTTTGAAAATGAAAGATTGGCTGAATCTCTTGAAAGTTCTATTTTTACCCCTAAGGGAAGGAAATGTGAGTTTTAATTTATTTGAACTCCTAGCGAGATGAGATCTGTGTCCATTCCAATCTAAAGGAGCCAAAGTAATAAAAATGCCAAAGAGAATTTTAAATGCAATACAAACGCACTTAAATTGAATTCTAAGATACATTGGAAGTCAATGTAATTCCTTGAGCAGTGTGGTTACGTGATCAAATTTACTCTTACCAAAAATGAGCTTGGCAGCGGTACTCTGTATCAATTGAAGTCTCTGCAGACTGACCTTTGAGAGACCCAGGTACATTGAGTGGTTTACATACAGGTACTTCAAGCGTTTTCCCTCTCTGTCCCGGTGGGCTCACAGTCTATCTAATGTACCTGGGGCAGTGGAGGATTAAGTGACTTGCCCAGAGTCACAGGGAACAGCACGGGGTTTTGAACCCACAACTGCAGGGTACTGAGACTGCAGCTCTAATCACTGCGCCACACTTTCCTCAAATTGGAAGCACTTAGCTTTCCCAAATGTTTGCATTTATGTTTATTAATACTTTCTATACTGCCCTTTGTGCCAAGTGCAGATTACAGGCTAGAACATCAAGAAAGACAGGAACTCCAAAAACAATAAAAGAATAGGTCAGAGAGAAATAGCATGAGAGAAGGAGGGGAGGTTGCATAGATTGGAATCAGGTACTGTAAGTAGAGTACGATGATTCCTGTGTATATTACTATCACTATTTCTATAGCGTTACCAGACACACACAGCGCTGTACATTAAACGCCCAAGAGACGATCCCTGCTCGAAAGAGCTTACAATCTAATTATGACAAGACACACGGGATAAAAGGGTGAGTCTGTACACATTGCTCATTTAGGGAACCACAAAGGGACTGAAAGGCCGATAGGGTAGGGGACTGTAGAGGGAATGCCACACAGATATGGGTGCTTCACAAGTTGGTAGGGTTAAGACTTAAATGTCGCAGCAAAAATCTCCATTGCCGTTTCTAGACCCGTAAATACCTTTCAGTTCATTGCGGTGCACACGGAAACAAAGAAACTGTAAAACTGCAGTGACTTACAAAATTTGCAGAAAACAAGTTGTAGTTAAAATAGCAAGAATTCTCAGTTATAAAATAATGTATGTTTTCAGCCTGGATTTGAATATCATCACAGATGGAGCTAGGGAAGGAGTCAGGAGCTGGATGAAGAGGAGAAAGATATCGACCAGAGAGGCGTACCCAATGAACAGAGTGCCCGGGGCGGAGTATACAGAAAGATAAGAGAGGAGCGATACTGAGGAGCTGCAGTGTGAATACATTTGTAGGTCAATAGTCAAGTTTTGAGGCAACTAGCGTGTAAAGCAAAATAAGATGAGCTGCCCTGTGAACTGGGCTAGTCTGTTCAGGCAAATTAAGCATATGCCTAGAGTGGTGTAATTTAGGGGGCAGCACCAGTACTTGGCTTCCAGCACCTCTCCTCTCTCTTACTCCATCATGGTCTCTACCTCGTGGTGAGGAAGAAAAAAAAAGGAGAAGGATGGTATTCACAATCTTACCTACCTTCCTGTGGAGAAGTGACACTGTTGTTAGCATCTACAGAAAATGTATCACAGTGGTACAGGGCCTCGAGCAGTGAGAGGAGGCCTCCTGGCTCCTTGCCCCCTCAGCTAAAAGAAGCTAGGAGGGGACGAGAACCAGCAGAGGCCTTGAGAATTTGCAGAAGCTCAAGGACCCATGCTGGCCGTGATACATCTTCTATAGATATTGACTACCAAACTGGTGTCCGAGAGGAATACCTTGTAGGGCAGGGGGAGCTGGAGGGAGGGGAAGGAAGGAAATATATGCCAGGCACCACAGTGGGGGAGGAGGGAAGAGAGAGATGCTGGACTGTGGTGAAGGGGAGGGAAGGAGGGAAATGCTGAACACCACCGTGGGGGGAGGCAAGAAAAGGAGAGAGATGCTGGATACTATGGAGAAGAGGCTTGAGCTGTGAGCTTTCCCTAGGTGTGGCACATGGCTTAGGGTTTATCTAAGGTGTCAGATACCCTTGGTCTGGACCTGTCTGTCAGTGGTACCTCAGACTGAGTGTTCTGCCAGATTCAATGAATAGGTGATGACATTCAGTCTTTATCTAGGTTAGCTCTCCAGATACTGCTAAATATCTTCTCTGACTAGTGCCAGTCACCACTGCATATACTGTACATGGTCAGGGTGTAAAACATATGCTGACTAAGGCATCTGAATATTCACCCATAAAGAGACAACTTGCATAACACACATTAACACATATTTATAAATAAAACTGCTTGGATTCTAGGCCTTCTCATACAGGGAGTTGATTATCTACAGTCCCTGACAGCAACTTAACTTTGAGCTTGGATGTGGAAGGGTATTAAATCCAAATTCATATCTGTAATATTTTAGCTGCTATGAGGGGCAGAGTTTTCATCCCAGGTAACTCCATAGTTCCCCAGTTAGAAAATTTCCCTCACAATATATATTCTGTTTTGATATAGGTTTTTTTAATTTGTTACAATCAGATTATTGTACTGTTTTAAAAACGGAATGATTTAGTACACTTCCGACATCACTTCCCGGACCCACGCCTAGGAAGTGATGTCAGAGGAAGATCCATCGCTGGTGCGACAGCAGCTTGGGGGTTGCTGCTCATGCCAGGAATGTTACAGAGGTAGGGGGAAGGGAAGCAGCACAAGCACGGCAGGGAAGGAGCGTGTGGAGGTGAGAGGGAGGAGTAGAGGGCAGGGGAGGGGCATCACCGCCCCGGGTGCCTCTCACCCTTGCTATGCCACTGTACTGGTAGATAGTACAGTGCTGTGTACATCTAGCAGCTCTATAGTAATGATAAGTAGTAGTAGATAGGCTATATGGTCTTTGCCTTAATTTTTCTCTGTTTTCTAAATTAACAATACAGTGGTACCTTGGTTTGCGAGCGTAATCCGTTCCAGGAGCATGCTCGTAATCCAAAACGCTCGTTTATCAAAGCAAAGTTCCCCATAGGATATACTGGAGACTCGGACGATTCGTTGCTACTTCTGCCAGCGACCGACATAAACATGACAGAACTGCAGAGGAGTGAGAAAGGTGATGGAGCAGTGCCAGATTTACAGGGAAGAGGAGGAGGAAGAAAAACTGTTCCGAGGGGAGAGATGCTGAGCCCACAGTGGGGAGTGTTTATTCCATCTCCCCTTCCACCTCCGAATGGTTAAGTAACCAGAAGGCAGCTGAATTCAAGAGAACTTTGCTCTTTCCACAGCAGAACCAACCTCACTCGGGCCTTGCATAAGAACATAAGAACATAAGCAATGCCTCCGCTGGGTCAGACCTGGGGTCCATCATGCCCAGCAGCCCGCTCACGCGGCGGCCCAACAGGTCCAGGACCTGTGTAGTAATCCTCTATCTATACCCTTCTATCCCCTTTTTCAGCAGGAAATTGTCCAATCCTTTCTTAAACCCCGGTACCGTACTCTGCCCTATTACATCCTCTGGAAGCGCATTCCAGGTGTCCACCACACGTTGGGTAAAGAAGAACTTCCTAGCATTCGTTTTGAATCTTTCCCCTTTCAATTTTTCTGAATGCCCTCTTGTTCTTTTATTATTCTTTTTTTTCGTTCGTTTTGTGCTGCGGGTGCCTACCTTCTTGCTGGCTCTCTCCTCCTGCTTGCCACAGTGCTCGCTCAAAGCCGCGGGCAGCGGTTCCCACGTGCCCCCCGGGGCTGACCCAGAAGCCCTCCCTCTGACTTTGCAACGTCAGAGGGAATGCCTCCGGGCCAACCGCAGGAGGTGTGCAGGAGCCACCGCCCACGGCCCCGAACGAACACCACAGCAAGGAGGAGGGAGCCGGCAAGAAGGCAATCATCCAGGGGCGGCAGAGGGAAAAAACGCACTGCCCACAAGCGGGCTGCACGGGGCAGCAGGTTGGACACCGTAAAAGGCAAAACTGCAGTGTAGAAGAGAAGCAGAAAGAAAATCTGCAGTCGGTGCGCCCGTATTGCAAGGTATAGAGAGGGGGATGAGGGATGTTTTACTTTGGGACACGCTCGTATAGTGAGTCAAGCTCGGTTTACGAGTCGCAGATTTTGCAAATGTTTTGCTTGTCTTGCAAAACACTCGTAAACCCGAGGTTTGACTCTATACTGTAAATTGTGATGCTGTCTCAGTAGAGAGCAAGCTAAAACAAAAGAGAGAGCCAACAGAAATGCTAATTTTCTTGTTCCAATCTAGCCTTTAAATTTTCTGGTATCGAGTCTGCTGAGAAAACAGTTCAGCAGCATCTCTCGGATACTGTGTGAATAAGAAGCAGGTTCAAGACTCCAAGGAAAATGAGAAACCCTGCAAGGTATGTCAAAGACCAGATGTACTCGCTCAGGTGACCATCCATCTTTTGTTAATTTAGAAACTAGGCTGAATAACTGGATTTTGGCGTATAGACAAAATGGCTAGGCAGTGGAAAAATTTAAAAAAATCTGCCACTTTCCAGGCTGCATTTTCACATTCTGATATAAACCATAACAAAGGCGGCAGGCTGAGAGCTGGAGTAATGCACAACAGGAACACCAAGGAATTTTTCAGTGTTCAGAATACATTATACTGAGCATGATTTTTTTTAAATTATTATTGCTTTCTATAGGAAAGCTACAATTTTAGTATAATTGTACAGAAAACTAGCAGGGAACCAGAGCTTTGGGATGACAGGAAGGGGCATTTGCTGTTTCTTAAGGGGGTATATGGGGACTGAATCCCTGTTTATTTATTTATTAGGGATGTGCATTCAATTGAAATACAACCACCACTTTTGGCTGTATGGATGCCTGAATTCATGCAAAATGTTCTATCATACTGGGGTTTCGTACAGTCACAACTTCATAGCCTACAACAGTGTCTCGCAAACATTTTGAAGCCATGGCACACTAAACTTGGGGCCGCGGCTGGAGGTCCTCTGGACATGCGCAGATGTACACGTGATGACATCACATGCATGTGTGATGTCATCACGTCGATGACTGTGCATGCGCGGACACTCTCCAGATGGGGCCTTGAGCTTGCTTACCCTGGATTAGCACTGGATTAGCATGTGCTAGCCGAAAATCTACCGCCTGCTCAAAAGGAGGCGGTAGCGGCTAGCGCGCGCTATTCCGCGCATTAAGGCCCTAGCGCGGCTTTGTAAAAGGAGCCCACAGTGGTGTAGCAAGGTAGCGTGGCAAAAGTGCGTGGCATCCGGGGCAGTGATGCCCTGCCCTGCCCTCTTTGCCCCCCGCCCCATTCTGACCTCACCTGTGCCCTTCCCTCCCAACGTATCTTTTTAATTTTCCATGCGAGAGGAGCATTATAAACTTGCTGCCTACGTCAGTGTCGCCTCTCTCTGATGTCACTTCCAGGCCCTACGCCTAGGAAGTGAAGTCAGTGGGATAGCCAACACGACGTGGGCAGCGAGTTTGTGATGTTGCTCATGCCTGGAAAATGAAAAAGGTATGCGGGAAGGGAAGGGGGGCGCATACGCCAGGGTTGGGAAGGAGGAGGGGCAGAGAAGATGGCAGAGGAGGGCACCAGTGCTGTGGATGCCAGTCACCCTTGCTATGCCACTGGGTGTAGGACCAACTATGGACTCCTTTCACTAAGCTGCGATAGTGTTTTTAGCGCACGCAGAATATTAGCACATGCTAAACCCACGCTACATGGCTAGAACTAACCGCCAGCTCAATGCTGGCGTTAGGGTCTAGCGCGCGGGGCAATTCAGCGCATGCTAAAACCGCTATCGCAGCTTAGTAAAAGGAGCCCAATGTTTGTGCCATATTTGTGTAAGTATGTAAAGCCATAGAACAGGTTAAAGATTGGGATTCATATTTAGATGCATGTGCAGGAAAAGTTTCTTTGAAATTTTGGGCTACGGAGGGAGTAAAATCTGTTGAGAACTCACCTCTGATGCTTTTCTTCGGACAGGTTTTTTTTCACCATTCTGAATGTACAATGCTTTGGAAGATGTGACACAGAGGGGGTTCGGCTCCTGAAGAAGACAGCGAAACAGAGCTCTGTCGGGCAAATTGCGGACTTTCCTTTCATCACAGATAAGTCTAATGTTTTGGACATTCTATGTTTTTATGTGTTGAACGAGGATAGGGACTAACTCAATGATGATAGAGAATCACTCAAAGTGCTCATTTTAATATTAATGACTTCGTTGTACTATATTTGCATGGCAGAATCGGAGACTACTAGGAGATTTGGAAAAGTCCACGGTAAGCCATTTTTAATAATCTGCTTGCTAAACCATCTGGAACTGGTTTAGCATGTACGTTAAAGGCACATTTATGTTTTGAAACTCTTCCGCTAAGTGATTTACCCAAGGTCAGAAGGCGCAGTGAAGAGTTTGAACCCACAACATCAGAGTACTGAGGCTGTAGCTCTAACCACTGCACCACACTCTCCTCGGCTCTTATCAGGTGAGCAAATGTTGGTTATCTTGAAATCCATAAATCACTGATAAATTTTTGCAACCCAGAGTGTCACAGCTATTTTCACATATAGCAGTTTATCTCAGAATGCAGATCTGTTGCTTCCTATGTTCCTGACATAGAAAAGTTATTACTAATATATCAAGCCTGAAAAGTGTGAATTGCATGAGCAGAGCTGCAGGTTAGGAGAATAAGAAAGTCAAAGCTGGTGCAAGGCAGTTGGTTTGGCTATGTGTTTATCCACTAGATATTAGCTGCGGCTAAAGTTGGATAAATAGATGTTTTGCTTTGTCAGATGATTCTTGCAAATGACAAATATTTGCAACTGACAATAAACAATTTTCAGAAACTGAAATAGGATGGCATTCAGGGCAGAATCTTTACTACATTTGTGGAAGTTGTTTGAGGGAAGCAGTACAGAAAATAAATATTTTTCTGTGTATGTATATGTATGTATATATATATATGTGTGTGTGTGTATGTATATATATATATATATACATATGTGTGTGTGTGTGTATAATAGAGAGCATAACCAAGAAATATATCAGGACAAACTCCTGATATAACCAATAGCCTCACCCCTATCACCAGACTATAAATGTTCCAACCAATAACTTCCCTGTAATCTTCTGGATATGACCAGAATCTCGTCCTTTTGTAATCCGCCTAGAACCGCAAGGTATTGGCGGAATAAAAGAAATTAATGTAATGTAAGAACAAAAATCTCTACAGAAAAACACAAAAGCAAACAGCAGAGACGACTGTCCAATGATGGTAGAAAAGATATTTGAGGAAACCAAATGTTCAATGTAAAAGTCTTTATTCAATAAAGTGACTCAACATGAGCCATGTTCTTAGAGAACATAAGAATAGCCTTACTGGGTCAGACTAATTATCCATCTAGCCCAGTAGCCAGTCTTCATGGTGGCCAATCCAGGTCACTAGTATCTGGTAAAATCCCAAATAGTAGCAACATTCAATGCTACCAATCCAGGGCAAGCAGTGGCTTCCCCTAGGTCTTTCTCAATAACAGACTATGGACTCCTAGAAAATTGTCCAAACCTTTCTTAAAAACAGCTACGTTAACCAGTCTTACCACAGCCTCTGGCAATGTGTTCCAGAGCTTAACTATTCTTTGAATGAAAAAATATTTACTCCTATTGATTTTAAAACTATTTTCCTGTAACTTCATTGAGTGTTCCCTAATCTTTGTAATGACTGACGGAGTAAAAAATTCAATCCACTTGTGCCGGTTCTACACCACTCAGGATTTTGTAGACTTCAATCATATTTCCTCTCACATGTGTCTTTTCCAAGATGAAGAGTCCTAACCTTTTTACTCTTTCGTTATATGAGAGGAGTTCCATCCCCTTTATCATCTTGGTCGCTCTTCTTTGAATCTTTTCTAGTTCCGCTATATCTTTTTCGATATAAGGTGACCAGAATTGAACACAATACTCAAGGTGAGGTCGCACCATAGAGCGGTACAGAGGCAATATAACATTTTTAGTCTTGTTAACCTTTCCTTTTTAAATAATTCTTTGCATCTTGTTTGCTTTTAGGCCGCCACTGCATATTGGGTGGAATGTTTCAGCTTATTGTATACAATGACATCCATATCTTTTTCTTGGATGTTAACCCTCAAGGTAGATCCTAGCATCTGGTAACTATGACTTAGGTTATTCTTCCCAATGTGCATCACTTTTCATCTATCCACATTAAATTTGGATGCCCAGTCTTCTAATTTCCTAAGGTCCGCCTGCAATTTTTCACAATCCACATGCGTTTCAACAACTTTTAACAGTTTAGTGTCATCTGCAAATTTAATCACCTCACTTGTCGTTCCAATTTCCAGATCATTTCTAAATAAATTAAATAATAACAGTTTATATACCACAGGACCGTGAAGTTCTATGCCGTTTACAATGATTAAAAGATGCTACAGATTGAGAAGAATTAACAAAGTTAAGGGTTAGTGATTAACAGTTCTAGAGATCAGTTGTTGTAGACTAAGATTGTATAGGTCAGTTACCTAATACTTCAGGAACAGATATGTTTTTAGGTGTTTCCTAAATTCCCCATAAGTAGTATGCATAAGCAGTTGTTCCAGATCTTTACCCCATAATGCTGCTTGATGTGAGAAAAGATTTTGATGATGTCTCTAAAATTTACATTCTCTAACCAGTGGAGAAACAAAATTCAGATGTGAGCTTCTCTTATGTCTGTTGGTTGTGAAAGAGAAAAGGTCAGTTATATATTTAGGGACTAAACCATATAGTACCTTAAAGCAAAAACATCCAAACTTGAACTTCACATGTTCCTCCATCGGCAGCCAGTGCAGAAGTCAGTAGGAAGGTGTTACATGATCGAACTTCTTCAACCCACAAAGTAGCCTGACCACCGCATTTTGTACCAGTTGCAATCGCTGCATATTCTCCTGGGAAATTGCCAAATAGGCGATGTTACAGTAATCAAGTTGGCTCAGTATAAGGGATTGTACCAGAATTCTAAATGATGAAACATCAAAGTATGCCCTAATGGACCGAAGCTTCCAGAGGGTGAGAGAACTCTTTCTAACCAAGGAGTCCACCTGGTCTTTCATGGTCAAGCTCTGGTCCAATGTTACACTCAATACCTTCATAGTAGATTGAATAGGATAGCTAAGATTATTGATGCACATTGATGTTTTAGTGTCAAGCGAGTGTGGTGAAGCTACAAAAAATTTGTTTTTTTCTGAATTAAGCTTTAGTCTAAATTCAATCATCCATTGCTTCAACAAATTTAGTACTTCTGTTATCCAGTACTTCTGGTCCCAGTACAGATCCCTGTGGAACTCCACTATTTACCATCCTCCATAGGGAGGAGTCTAAGGAAGTCCCTGATTGGCTGAGGTACCCCAGGCCCCTTCCAAGGGAGGAGCCCGAGGTGCCTAAGCCAATCAGGGCCTTAGGCCCCGCCTAGTGTAATGTAATATAATGTAATGTAATTTATTTCTTATATACCGCTACATCCGTTAGGTTCTAAGCGGTTTACAGAAAATATACATTAAGATTAGAAATAAGAAAGGTACTTGAAAAATTCCCTTACTGTCCCGAAGGCTCACAATCTAACTAAAGTACCTGGAGGGTAATAGAGAAGTGAAAAGTAGAGTTAGAGGAAAAATAAAAATAAAATAAACATTTTAACAAGACAGCATTGATCTAAATACTTTGGAAGGTAGAAGAGAGGAGAGAAAGGAATAGAAGCAGAAGGGGGAGCCGTTGAACAGTAGAATTCTGGAGAAATTTAAATGATAGAAATAGAACAAAACAAAGACAAAAGGCAAAACAATAGATAAGATTAAAGATAAATCATAAGCTGGAAAGAAAAATAAAATAAAACTTTGTCTTCAATCCACGGTTTCAGCGTCAGTGATGAAGTGGAGCAAGTAAGTTTAGGAGGAGCGATTGACGTTTCCAGAAAGGGCTTCTTCAGGGAAGAGACTTGGCAGACAGTCCCAGGATGCCTATGTCTCCTCCCCTGCGATGTTCTCCCATCCATGCATTCCCTCCCAGGGCCTAAGGCCTCAAATGTGTCATGGAAGGCATTGGAGCAGGAGGGGTTGAGCACCCCTCCTGCTCCGTGAAAGGTACGGGGAGGGGGGATGGCAAAGGAACCGGGAAAGGGGAGGGGGCATCCGGGGGGGGGGGGGGGTGGCAGGAGGAAGTTAGCATTCCTCCTGCCATTAGTTTTTGGATGTATGAGACTGATGGCAGGAGGGAGTGGGAACCCTCCTGCCATAATTTTAAGAGGGGTGAACTAGGCCCAGCCGGCCGGCTGGCCTCAGAGGAGGCCTGGAGCAGGAGGGGCTGAGCACCCCTCCTGCTCCCAATGATTTGGTATGGCCTAGGTTAAGGTACAGGGAGGGAGGGAGATGGGCCCGGTCAGGTGGGGTTTCACATGGCAGGAGGGAGTTGTTGACATCCCTCCTGCCTTTTGTGGGGCATCGGCATGGGGTGGCAGGGTGGCAGTGTGGAGAGGGCATGCGTCTCAGCTGCAACTTTAAAAAAAAAAATTTAAAAACTTTTTTGTAGGCCAGGGAGCCCGTGGTTTTTAACATTTTTTAACCTGTGGGTTAAAACCATGGGCTCGCAAGGCAGGGAAGGGCAGGAGAGATTTGGGGTAGCAGAGAAACAGGGCTTTTAATGGAGCTGGAGAGTCAAAAAGATGTTTTCAACTGGTCCCCAGCAGTCGCTTTTTGGGTTGATCAGCCAGCCCAGTCGGATCGGGAAATTTGTTTAGTGAATCGCGTTCCTACCTACTTTGCATACAGTTTCCCTCATTTGCATACATGGATTCGAAGCGGATCGCAGGAGAGGTAAGTGAATTGGGCCGGAGGGAAATTTGCTAGTAAAGGGGTCACAAACCGAT
This sequence comes from Geotrypetes seraphini, assembly GCF_902459505.1. Classification (NCBI taxonomy): domain Eukaryota; kingdom Metazoa; phylum Chordata; class Amphibia; order Gymnophiona; family Dermophiidae; genus Geotrypetes; species Geotrypetes seraphini. Next base: position 64,204,819 of record NC_047086.1, on the reverse strand, counting down.
CGGTACACGATCAGTTTGCTTTGTGAATCTAGCCCTATAGGTGGACTTTATAGAATTTAGGGATATGAGAAAATAACATCTAAAAGCATTCTTTTGTAATGACTTTTATCACTTCTATAGTGCTGAAAGGTTTATGCAGCGCTGTACATTTTGACATTTAATAGATGGCCCTTGCTCGGAAGAGCTTACAATCTAACTTGGACAGACAGACATGACATATAGGCTTTTAACTTGGACTTGAGCACTGCCAGACACAGAGCCTGCCGTAGGGATTCGGACAGTTTGTTCCAGGTATATGGGCCAGCAAGATAGAAGGGACAGAGTCTGGAGTTGTCGGAGAAGGAGAAGGGCACAGACAGGAGGGACTAACCAGCTGAGCGAACATATAAGGAAATAAGTAAAGAGAGAGAGTAAGGGACAGCCAAGCAAATGCATTGAGAAAAGATACACTGAGAATGATTTACCAAAGGTTCAGCTACTTTGCATACTTTTAATGCACAGCAAAAGATGCTCATTAAATTGCCTAGTGGTACATATATATATATATAATTATGTACTGACCCTGTCTTATATGCATAAAAGGCCTCTTATTAAATTACATTCCCAGTGAAAAGCAGGCGCGTATTTCTATGTGACCTGTTATTTTGTGTAGAATGTGGATGGAGTTGGAAAGTACATGCACGGTTTATACATATGCGTGTGTTTCAGGCATACACATTTATACCAACTCCTGAGCAGGTCTAAATATATACTGATGCATTTTAGATGTTATTTCTACAGGCATTCTGAGGCTATTTCATTTTGAATGCTTTTTCCCTTGGTAGGATCTGTAGGGTCTTGTGATATGTGCTGGTATAATTTGCATTGTGGTGACTTTCAGGGTTTGAACCACATAAATCCACATAACCAATCAACCTCAAAAATAAACAAGCATTCATAAAATATTTCATATGAAATTTATAGTTCTTCAGATGGCTGTCCAGAGTGTATAACTCTGTATTGATAGCAGCTCAGATCTTATTGACCTATTTTCTTTTCATATGTATGTGAATTTCATATAATAATTTATATAGTCATAGATATAGTGATTCAACAATCTCTTTATAGTGTCATTATGTCATTTAATATATCTTTATATGAAAAGTTGATCCAAAGATCACCCCTCCCGACACGAATTCACGTTTCACTTTTCTTCTTCAGGACTGAGGTGAACCAGGCGAAGAGGGCTGGACACGTTGAAAATAACTAGGGCAGTGGTTCTCAACCCTATCCTAGGGGACTCTCAGCCAGTTGGGTTTTCAAGATATCCCCAATGAATATGCATGAGAGAGATTTGCATATAATGGAGGAGACAGGCATGCAAATATGTCTTATGCATATTCATTAGGGATATCTTGAAAACCCAACTGGCTGGGGGTCCCCTAGGACAGGGTTGCGAACCATTGAACTAGGGGGGATGATGCTGGAGGACCTTACTGGACAAGCACAAAACTGATTTCTTTTTAGATCTGTACTTCATCACAAACTCGAACACAAGCTGATGGGGAGGGGTGTTGTACCTGCTGCACAGTGCAGGTTACTTTTGCTACTACCGGTGAGTCTGACCTCGGTTCCGGGGAAAATGGCGGAAGATCTGATAAAAGACGGCATCGGTGAGCATTTTGAAAGAAATAAACTTCTAAAAACAAGCCAACATGGCTTCTGCAAGGGGAGATCGTGCCTAATGAACTTACTGCACTTCTTCAAAGGAATTAACAAACGGATGGACAAAGGGGACTCCATAGACATCGTATATTTAGATTCCAAAAGGCCTTTGACAAGGTACCCCATGAACGCCTACTTCGGAAACTGAAGAACCATGGGGTGAAAGGAGACGTACAAAGATGGATCAGGAATTGGTTGGCGGGTAGGAAGTAGAGGATAGGAGTAAAGGGCTACTACTCGGACTTGAGGAGGGTTACGAGTGGTGTTCCGCAGGGGTCGGTGCTTGGACCGCTGCTATTCAATATATTTATAAATTATATAGAAACAGGGACGAAGTGTGAAATAATAAAATTTGCAGACGACACCAAACTATTTAGTGGTGCTCGGACTAAAGAGGACTGCGAAGAATTACAAAGGGACCTGAACAAACTAGGGGAGTAGGCGACAAGATGGCAGATGAAGTTCAATGTAGAGAAATGTAAAGTATTGCATGTAGGAAGCAGAAACCCGAGGTACAGATATACGATGGGAGGGATGCTATTGAGTGAGAATACCCAAGAAAGGGACTTGGGGGTAATTGTGGACAAAACAATGAAGCCGACGGCACAGTGCGCAGCGGCTGCTAAGAGAGCGAATAGAATGCTAGGTATAATCAAGAAGAGTATTACAACCAGAACGAAAGAAGTTATCCTGCCGTTGTATCAGGTGATGGTGCGTCCGCATCTGGAGTACTGCGTCCAATACTGGTTGCCGTACCTTAAGAAGGATATGGCGATACTTGAGAGGGTTCAGAGGAGAGCGACACGTTTGATAAAGGGTATGGAGAACCTTTCATACACTGAGAGACTGGAGAAACTGGGGCTCTTTTCCCTGGAGAAGAGGAGAATTAGAGAGGATATGATAGAGACTTACAAGATCATGAAGGGCATAGAGAAAGTAGAGAGGGGCAGATTCTTCAAACTTTCAAAAACTACAAGAACGAGAGGGCATTCGGAAAAGTTGAAAGGGGACAGATTCAAAACCAATGCTAGGAAGTTTTCTTTATCCAACGGGTGGTGGACACCTGGAATGCGCTTCCAGAGGGCGTGATAGGACAGTACGGTATTAGGGTTTAAGAAGGGATTGGACAATTTTCTGAAGGAAAAGGGGATAGAGGGGTATAGATAGAGGCCTACTATACCAGTCCTGGACCTCTGGTCTGACCCAGTAGAGGCACTTCTTATGTTCTTATGATTTCTGTTTTGAGTTCCTTTCTTGGTTTCTATTCTCTCACAACCAAAGGTGTTTAAAGGAAACCTCTGAAGCACACAGGAATGGAAAACATTTGAAATGAGAATGATCAAACACTTTGAGACTGACACAAAAGGCCTCAATGGAGACCCCAGCTTTGTCACCCATTATCAGGTACAGGGCCTTTGAGCTATAAAGGTTTACTGTCTCATCACTTCTCTCTGTTCTCCCACCTTCTTTCACTCAGCTGTATTAACTCATTCAGGCATCCTAAGACCTAGATGAGTTTGTACTATTTAAACCCATTGTACCTGCTTTAAGTGTGACTTCTTTGATAGTATAACTGTACATTTCTGTAATTTTACCAGCATATCAGTAACTACTGGACATATGGTTTAGCAAGGCGGTCAGTTAAAACAGTATGGAAACCAAACATGGTTAAAAACCCTTAACCCAAGCCATGTCCAGAATGTAGTACCCAGCATCCGGAAAAGAATATATTCAGTCATTAGTTAAAGCTTAAATCTATAATTACTGTATCCAGCATATTCCCAGAAATTGCCAGTTGATTATTTATTTTTATTTATTGTATCTTCTAATGCATCATTTTTGTAAACCGTTTAGAAACCTCACGGTTATTAGCGGTATATAAGAATTAAATTAAATTAAATTAAATTAAATTAATGGCTTGTATCTTATTCCATGACATTATAGGATTCCTTGGTGTTTGACACAAGTGTTGCCACTTTACCAACCCCCTCCCCCCCCCCCCCCGAGCACTAAGGTCTGAAGGGAAGATGTGTCTGTCAATGGATGGCTTTTTTGCAGATGCACTATACAAATATGAGAGCAACTGTGATTTCTATTGCAGGAGTTTTTTTTTATAACATAGTAACATAGTAGATGACGGCAGATAAAGACCCGAATGGTCCATCCAGTCTGCTCAACCTGATTCAATTTAAATTTTTTAAATTTTTTCTTCTTAGCTATTTCTGGGCAAGAATCCAAAGCTCTACCCAGTACTGTGCTTGGGTTCCAACTGCCGAAATCTCCATTAAAACCTAATCCAGCCCATTTAAACCCTCCCCAGCCCATCCTCCCCCAAAGGGCCATAAACAGACACAGACCATGCAAGTCTGCTCAGTACTGACCTTAGTTCAATATTTAATATTATTTTCTGATTCTACATCCTCTGTGTTCATCCCACGCTTCTTTGAATTCAGTGACCGTTTTCCTCTCCACCACCTCTCTCAGAAGAACATTCCAGGTATCCACCACCCTCTCCGTAAAGTAGAATTTCCTAACATTGCTCTTGAATCTACCACCCATCAACCTCAAATTATGTCCTCTGGTTTTACCATTTTCCTTTCTCTGGAAAAGATTTATGGACCAAATTGACAGGACCAATGAGATCACTTTCAGATATTCTGAAATTTAAAAAGGTTTTGAAAACGACTTTGTTTATGGAAGCTTTTATTTAAGGAATAATGTTATAAGGTATTTACAGGACTTGTATGTCTGACAGCTGTGTATTTTTTTTGTAAACTGCTTAGGTTTAAGCGAGCTAGAAAGGTAATAAATAAATAATGCACTCTTCAATATCAGTTTCAATTTCCTATAATATTCTTTATTGAATTTTTTTTCTCTCAGTGATTTCTGAGTGATTTTTGCTACTTCTTTCATTTCTAGATATTTCTACACACCAAACTATACAGGTTCATTTATCTTGCAGTCATCCGTCAGAGGGATGTTTTCAGTTTATCTAAACTTTCCCATAAGGAAAGTTGCCTTGACACATTTGTATAGACCAGTGGTTCCCAATCTTATCCTGGAGGACCACCAGGCCAGTTGGGTCTTCAGGATAGCCCTAATGAATATGCATGGAACAGATTTGCATGCCTGGCACCTCCATTATATGCAGATCTCTCTCATGCATATTCATTAGGGTTATCCTGAAGATCCAACTGGCCTGGTGATCCTCCAGGACCTGGTTGGGAACCAGTGGTATAGACCAAAACTTATCTTGATGATATCTGAAAAGCTTTCCACTACTTAAAATTGTTCCACTAATTGCTGGTCACTGGAACTGTAGAGTTTCAGATCATTTACAAACAGTAAGTGTGATGCAACTTCTGGATGGCCCCTATCCCTGGAATAAATTACCTGAGTTTGTCTGTCAATCCCCTTTTCCCTTGTTTAAAAGCAGACTGAAAACCCATCTTTTTGATATAGCTTTCAATCCTTAAACCTACTCCTCTGCCCTACAACCCAGCCCGCTGATTAACCATTCTCCTTAGCTGTATCCATGACATCCTTTGTCTGTCTTGCCTGTATAGATTGTAAGCCCTTTCGAGCAGGGATTGTCTTCTTCTTTGTGACTCTACAGCACAGCATACGTCTGGTAGCACTATAGAAATTATTAATAGTAGTAGTAGTGTGAAAAGTTTCTGTCTCTGGTAACCAGAGCTGAGATTGTAATGTCCTAATGCCTCATTCCACTAATAAGAGCCAACCTCATCAGTGATGTCACAATGGCTTGATTGTCCTGTACTCCCTTCTGCCCTCCAACCCAGCCAGCAGATTAACCGTTCCCCTTAACTGTATCCATGACATCCTGTTTGTCTTGCCTGTTTAGATTGTAAGCTCTTTCGAGCAGGGACTGTTTTCTTACTCTTTGTGACTCTGTGCAGCGCTGTGTGCGGCTGGTGGCTCTATAGAAATAATTAATAGTAGTAGTAGTAGTAGTAGTAAGGCTAAACCCATAGCCCAAAGAGTTTATAAGAGTAATCCATGGATTAAGTGCCAAATGAAACAGAAGTGGTAACAAGAAGCTTCTCTTAATATGCCTCACTGGATCTTGATGAGAGGAATTTTATTTATTTAGATTTTTATCCCGTCCTCCCAGTAGCTCAGAACGGTCTATAAGCAAACATTCACAGTGGAGTACATTTGGACAGTACAAAGACTATACAGTGGTTTAAATACAAGGACTATACAGTAATTTAAGTACAGGTTAAGAATGGACTGTACAGCAATTTAAGTAGAAGTTTCGAATGGAGAGAGAGGTTAAAGGGGAGGGGGGGGGCTTAAGGGGGTGAGGCGTAGACTGTGGTTGAATTTTAGTTGAAGAGGAGGGTCTTTACCGCTTTCCGGAAGGTCATCAATGAGTTCTGTAGTCTGATTTGTGTGGGGAGTTGGTTCCAGAGTTGGGGAATAAAGTGGTTGTAGGAGTGTTTACGAGTGGTTTCTGACAGAAGGGACCTTCCGGAGGGGGGAGGGGGGTGCATATGCGTTTCTCCATTTCAGAACGGAAGGTGGAAAAAGCCTTACAGCGACCTAGCAAACACAATGTGTGGAGGGCCATGTATATTAATGCTCACAGTTTAGGCAATAAAATTCTAGAGCTGGAAACTGAAATAAGGGATGCCAACCTAGACTTGGTGGCAATAACCGAAACATGGTTTACGGACTCACATGGGTGGGATATGACTATACCGGGGTACAATCTACTTCGTCGTGACAGAGAGGGCAGGTTAGGTGGTGGGGTAGCACTATACATTAAAAAAGACATCAAAACCACCAGGATCACAGATGTCAAATACACCAGGGAGTCCCTCTGGGTTAACCTGGCAAGAGGTGGCAATAAATGCCTGTATCTTGGTGTGGTATACAGACCCCCAAGACAAATGGAAGACATGGACACGGAATTAATTGAGGACATAGAGAATATCACTCTATGGGGCGACACTGTACTGCTTGGGGACTTCAACATGCCTGATGCAGACTGGAACACATTTTCAGCAACCACCAGTAGCAGCAAGAGGCTTTTGGCCTCCATAAATGGTGCACAACTAAAACAGATGGTAACGGAGCCCACTAGGGCCCAGGCGATCCTTGACCTGGTACTCACCAACGAGGAAAGCGTCTCAGAGGTCTTGGTAGGAGATACGCTAGCCTCCAGCGACCATAACATGGTATGGTTCAACCTTAGGAAAGGATTCCCTAAATCAATCACAAAAACAAAGGTACTTAACTTCCGGGGCACCGACTTCACACGCATGGGAGATTTCGTCCATCAGACACTGTAGGACCAAGCAGAGACCGGTAATGTGGAAGCTATGTGGTCGTACCTGAAATCATCCATACACGAAGCTACTAATCGCTACATAAAATCGGTAGACAAACGGCAAAGAAACAATAAACCCCAATGGTTCACTGAGGAGATCTCGCACCTCATTAAGGAGAAGAAAACAGCATTTCTTTCCTACAAACGTACGCAGAGAAGGGAAACCAAAGTAGAATATAAGACCAGGTCTGCAGCGGTCAAAACAGCAGTTAGGGAGGCCAAACTTCGAGTGGAAGAAACTTTGGCAAAAAACATTAAAAAAGGGGACAAATCTTTCTTCAGGTATATTAGTGATAGGAAAAGGAACACAGATGGCATAGTACGCCTTAGAAGACCGGACGGAAACTACGCAGTGGCGGATTCTGAAAAAGCCGAAATACTAAATGAATATTTCTGTTCAGTCTTCACCTGTGAGGCACCGGGACACGGACCACAGCTGAAGGCAAAACAAATTGCGGAAGACCCGTTTCAGAATTTTGAGTTCACACCTGAAGACGTCTACAGTGAGCTGACAAGGCTCAAGGAGAACAAGGCCATGGGACCGGACAATTTACACCCAAGAGTGCTTAGAGAATTGAGAGATGTTCTGGCGGAACCGTTGGCCGTACTCTTCAATCTCTCACTAAGCAGTTCCGTTGGACTGGAAAACAGCCAACGTCATTCCTCTGCATAAAAAGGGTTGCAAGGCTGAGGCTGCGAACTATAGACTGGTGAGTCTCACTTCAATAGCGTGTAAACTCATGGAAACACTAATTAAGCATAAATTAGATACGGTCTTGAATGAGGGGAATCTCCGGGACCCCAGTCAACATGGATTCACCAAGGGTAGGTCCTGCCAGTCCAATCTTATCAGCTTCTTTGACTGGGTAACAAGAAGGCTGGACTCGGGAGAGTCCTTAGACGTCGTATACCTTGACTTCAGCAAGGCTTTTGACAGTGTCCCACACCTCAGACTGCTGAACAAGATGGAATCAATGGGGTTTGGAGTAACACTAACTGCATGGGTTAAAGATTGGTTAAGTGGCAGACTTCAGAGGGTGATGGTTAACGGCACCCTCTCCAAAACGTCGGAAGTGACCAGCGGAGTGCCACAGGGCTCAGTCCTGGGTCCACTCCTCTTCAACATATTCATTAGGGATTTGACTCAAGGGCTTCAAGGTAAGGTAACCTTATTCGCTGATGATGCCAAACTATGCAATATCATAAACGGCTACAATCTGCAGAATACTATGGAACAGGACCTCCGTACTTTAGAAAGCTGGTCCTCTGTCTGGCAGCTGGGCTTCAACGCCAAGAAATGTAAGGTCATGCATCTCAGAAATGGAAATCCATGCAGAACTTACACCTTGAATGGAGAAACTTTGACCAAGACTACAGCAGAACGAGACCTGGGAGTGATCATCAGTGCAGACATGAAGACTGCTACTCAAGTGGAGAAGGCTTCATCTAAGGCACGGCAGATGATGGGTTGTATCAAGAGAAGTTTCGTCAACAGGAAGCCTGAGGTCATGATGCCATTGTACAGAGCCATGGTGAGACCTCATCTGGAATACTGTGTGCAATTTTGGAGGCCACATTACCGTAAAGATGTGCTCAGAATTGAGTCGGTTCAGCGGATGGCCACCAGGATGGTCTCGGGGCTAAAAGGTCTCTCGTACGAAGAGAGACTGAACAAATTGCAGCTCTATACTCTCGAGGAGCGTAGGGAGAGGGGAGACATGATTGAGACATTTAAGTACATCACGGGACGGGTCGAGGTGGAAGATGATATCTTTCTTCTCAAAGGACCCTCGAACACAAGAGGACATCCGCTCAAACTCAGGGGAGGGAAGTTTTGTGGAGACGTCAGGAAGTACTTCTTCACGGAACGAGTGATAGAGCATTGGAACAAGCTTCCAGTACAGGTGATCGAGGCCTGCAGTATCCCAGACTTCAAGAATAAATGGGATACCTATATGGGATCACTGCGAGAGTCATACCAATGAATAGGGTCGCTAGGATATAGACTTAATAGAGCAGGTCAGTAGAGTTAAGGGGGCCAGTAGACTTAAAAGGGGATCAATGGTATGGGTAGACTTGATGGGCTGTAGCCCTTATCTGCCGTCATCTTTCTATGTTTCTATGTTTCTATGTTTCTAAGGTGCGGGTGGGGGCATATAGGGTGAGCTTGGATTTTATGTAGGTAGGGGTGGTGGCATAAATTATTGTATGCGCTATTATCAGGGCCTTGAATGCACAGCGTTGATTAGTTGGAAGCCAGTGTTCAGCGTGGAGGGCTGGGGAAATGGGATCGTGGTAGTTGAGGCTGCGTGGGAGGCTGATTGCTGCATTTTGTACCCGCTGAAGATGCTTGAGGTCTTTTTTGGCTACTCCATTAAATAGGGAGTTACAGTAATCCATCCTGGAGAGGACATAGGCATAGAGGAGTTGGGCTAGGTCAGGTGACAAATGACAAATTGTCATCTGCATTTTGCAAGTGGAGCATCGTTTGCAACATTTTCATGGTGAACTTGATATATTCAATCCAGGGTTTATTTTATACAGTTCAAGGCAATGTATTATCCAGGATTGTGGGACACTATCAGAGGTTTTCTTATGGTTGATCCATTCTGTATTGAGATTTCTGCTTTTCATAGCTCCAGCCATGGCTTTATTCAACATTAATTGGTCCTTGATTCCATAAGCTCCTTTCTTATTGTCTTTTTGTTCTATTGCCATGATGCTATTAGAGTCAAGGGGGCCAATTTTCTAAACTGTAGAAAGCAGCCCAACTACCTCCCGTGGACATTCAATGCTGGGGCTGTATCCAATGACCGGCATTGAAGTTCGAGTCTATTTCTAACTGCATTTGACAAAGCCAAAATTCATCGGTTGACAGGTTAAGTCATGGCAGGCAAAGGTATACCTGCTTTTTAGGCGGGCCTGTTTGGCCACTACACATAGCTGGTCAGCCAGTGAACATTGGTGGTGACCAGGCTATTCAGCGGGAGAAGGCCAGTTATTTCCCACTGAATATTAGCAGTTAGCCAGCTTAGCATGATTTAGCCACCCAGGAGCCATTCCTAGCCGGCTAAATAGTGCTGAATAGGTGGGATATGATTATATATTCTATCAACATCTATTGCAATGAACAGCTTATAGATTGTACGTAGATAAGTTATGGGTCTGTAACTTTTGGGAATGATATTTGGATATCCCTTTGGAAGAAGTGTTCTGTTATTAGCCATTATGGTGTTAAGTCTGGCTGCCTGACCCACTGATTCTTGTAACCTGTCATGTCTTGGTGAACCGATGTAAATTGAACCAAAAGTTGGTCACTCTATCTGGGCCAGGGCTCTTCCAGTTTGGGGCTATTTTTAACCTGTTTTCCAGCCCTGTTCTCAATATTGTGCATATTGTCCAGTCTATAATTTCCCCCTACCCCCTTTTACAAAACTATAGTGCAGTTTTTAGCGCTGGCCGTGGTGTAACAGCTCCGATGCTCATAGGAATTCTATATATGTTGGAGCTGTCACCACCACGTCTGGCACTAAAATTTGCGCTACCCTTTTGTAAAAAGGGGGTTAATGTTTGTGTTATCCAGATTCTCCTGTATTCAGGGTAGCCACAATATTTTATTGGTATGAATGTTTAGGTGTATTTTATTTTTTAATCATCTTGTAGCCTACCAGAAGAGATATGTAAGACTGGAAAACAAATAAATAATACATCACTGGTTTAGAACTGTTTCAGCGTCAGACAAGCTTGTAGAGCACATTCTCAGAGATCCTTGATCTGAGCAATGACTAAGGCTACTCCTGGGGTTTGAAGTAGGCCCTGTGGTTGCTTAAATGTTCCACTGAAATATTTAGCTCGCCAGCATTTTCTTACACAGCTGTTTCACTTTAAGCAACATTCAGAAATAAAGTCACAGGCTACCACCACCTCATCTTAACCCTCTGACAGGCTCTGGCGCAGCTTTTCACAATTCCTGAAAGAGAAAAAAAAGGAAATGTGCATGGAAAAAATGTCAGTTCAGTTTTGGACTACTTTCCCGATTTTTATGCATGTTTTGGTTTGTTTTGCACTTCTGTTTAAATGTATTTTTAAAAAATTCATTTTGGAACATTTTAATAATTAGTTGACTTAGGGCCCCTTATACAAAACCACAGTAACGATTCCTGCACGGCAAATGCGATGCAGCCCATTCAATTCCAATGGGCTACGGCACATTTGCCACACTGGGACTTGCTACCACAGCTTTGTTCAAGGGGCCCATATTGTGCATTTATTAGGAGGCTAACAGATAATAAATCAGCTTTTTAATACCTGCTAATGCATGGAACAAGTGATAACAAATAGCCATTGCTAGCTAAAACAAATCTCTCATTGATGTTGAATCATTTCTCTGATAACTTCAAAAGAAAAAACAGCTACAGTTTCTGTAACCTCAGCAAGCACAATTAACAGCTGTTCTACTCTCCTCTATTCTAATTCCAGTATAAACAAAGAATAAGTATGATTGCTAACACAGAATTTTACTCAAGATTGTTCAAGAGCTTAAAAATTCTGGCCTGGATTTTCAAGCAGCATAGTTCAGCAGAATAAATTGAGTACTAAGGTAGTATATATTCTGTCCTGTATATTCAGGTCTCCTATTTGGATAATTTGTGGTACTGAATATATAATATCTGCTAAGCAGTGTCATTCGCATAGCCATGTCTAAAGTAGGCTTCGGAAATGTAGAACAGGGTTTTACAGGCCTACATTTCTGGCATCTACTTTACATGAGAATCACATCCATAAAGGCGCCGATGGACACCTATGTAAACTTCCGGTGTAAACCATGCCTACCTTAGATGTAGGTGTCTCTAGGCGCCTCTATGGATGCGGTTTGGCGGTGCTTTTAGTAGGTATCTGCAGATGCCTATTTTTTTTTTCTTTTAATTTCTTTTACTTTTTTCTAATTCAATTTCTTTTAATTCTTTTTTTAAATGACGTGGTCAATTACCACCAATTAAACCAATTAAGTTAGGCAGGAGAAGGACACCTACCGCCACTTAACTTACTTTGTGGTTTTTAGAATCAGGCCCTAAGGGCTCCTTTTACTAAGCTGCATTAAGGCTTTAACACGCGGAATAGCGTGTGCTACAATGCCGTGCGCGCAAGACGCTAATACCAGCATTGAGCTAGCGTTAGATCTAGCCGCGTAGCGTGGAGTTAGCGCATGCTAATCTGCTGCGTGCATTAAAAACGCTAGCGCACCTTAGTAAAAGGAGCCCTACGTAAACATCACTAGTTATTATGGGCCTCGTCTCTCAAACTGAGCTAGCAGTTTTTAGCACAGAGAGCCGCGCTGAATGGCCCCGCGCTGCTCCCGACGCTCATAGGAACTCTGGGCGTCAGGAGCAGTGCAGGCCATTCAGCTCGGCTCACTGCGCTACCAACTGCTAGCGCAGTTTGATAGAAGAGTCCCTATACTTAAGTAAAAGCTTTGTTACTTTTACTTTTAAAGAAGTAAAGGAAATATCTGTTACTTTTACTTTTACTGAATAATAATTTTTCCAATTTTTCCTAGTTACTTCTGAATCTTGCAGTTACAAGTAAAAAGTAAAAGTGGAAGAAAGACCTAAGCGATGATTGCTCAGTAAACCATATGAAACAGCAAAAGCTGGAATAGGATGTTGCTATTTCAAACCTCAACAAACAGTGGATCATCTCATCATACATATTTTTTTTTTCTGTTCAGAGATTATCGCCTATGAGACCAGTGGAGTTGCCGGTGCTTCTTAAATTGGTTATTGGTCTCCAGCCAAACAGAACAGTGATGACTTTGAAGTGAAGATGGAGCTGAAGGTGGTGGCAATTCTTGAAGAACAGACATATGTCTCAGCTGCAACAGACTACTGGACATCCAAAGGAAAATTTTACAATGGGCTGACTGTCCTCTAATCTTTAGAGAGGAAGTTTTTTTGTCTGGCTATAAGACAGGAGGGTTTCCACACGTCTGACATTTTTTTGCATCAGTTTTTGACAGATGAAAAATTGTTAGAACAACAGACCATGATTCCAACTTTGTGAAAGCATTCTCTGTAATTGTATAGCATGACAACGATAACTAAGCTGAAGATGCAAGTGAGGGACTTAGATAGTACTACTTCTGACAACAATGATTATAATGCTATAAGGAAGTATAGTGACGTGCCATGGTATTTTACTGTAGCGTTGCATGCTTATGGTCCATGGGGGTGGTTGAGATCAGTGAATTCTATGCTGTTGAATATGGGGGGGACAGCCTGATGGACAGACAGTCATACCCTTCTGTAACTCTTGCTGATGGGCATAGAGATTAGCAAAAGGGGGCGTTATAAAGAGCATAATGGAAAGTTGAATGGAGAACTTATAGTTGAAGGGAAAGGGTACCTAGCACATGGAATATAGAAAAGCAGTATTTCAAATATGTGCTCTTACCACACAGCAATGGGGCACATAATTGGAGGTACTAAGTTAAAGAATTGCCCTCCCACCCCCAATGCATTTAAGTATATGTGCACTTCAGGACGGGATTCCTGGCAATGTGATTGGCTAGAGAATTTGAATTTATACAAATGCATTGCATTCATTTGGATTTATAAAAGCATGCATAGGAATTGTTCCACGTAAGTAGACAGGGCAAATCTGTATGCACACTTTTCTTGAGTCAATTTTAAAGGGAAAGCATTCCCTTTAAAACTGATAGAAAGTCTGAGAGGAAGAAGTTCCCACCTGAATTATTCATAAAATTGGTTAAAATCAGGTCTAGATTTTGTCGCCGTTTCAGATCATATTTCTGCAGAGACATTGTAACATTTCCTTGGCTTTTTGATTTTTCATTAACTGCCAGCTTCAACCCGGAGTGGTATGAATGTACAGAACAGCCTGGAGTAGATTACTGTCACATTCAGCACGGAAGATTCAACAGTGAATAATGCACAGGCTTCTATTTTAAAACTGGGAATATTGATTATGTAGTAAATGAATGAGTCAAGCTTATAATATGTTTCAGAAGCAGCACTAAATTCTGTTACTCTGAGGGAAATGGCAACCGATGTGGACCTGGTTGCAAGGTTTGATAAGCTACAGTGTTTAGTGGAGCAAGAACTGAAAGGACCGTAGAATATTGAGTCACTGAGGCAGCATCTGGAGTTCCACAAGGAATGAGAATCATTAAATTGCCCTCATTTGCTGCTCATGATGTGAAATTTATATCTAAATGGCACATAATATCACTGAATTGCTTAAATTCTCTGATTAAACTTATCATTGACTGTGACAGTGTTAAACTTAGTACATCAAGGGGTGAGATCAAGGAAGAAAAGAAATATTGGGTATTAAAGAATAACAGGTTTTCTTTTTTTCTTTTGCATTTATCCAAGCGACAATGAATAGCTCTAGAGAAGCCTAAGAGCCATCTCTCTAAGTAGCAAGACTTGCACGGTCTGTGTCTGTGCATGGCCGTTTGGTGGAGGATGGGCAGGGGAGGGCTTCAATGGCTGGGCGGGTGTAGATGGGCTGGAGTAAGTCTTAACAGAGATTTTGGCAGTTGGAACCCAAGCACAGTACCGGGTAAAGCTTTGGATTCTTGCCTTGAAATAGCTAAGAAGAAAAAATTAAAAAAAAAAAAAAAAATTAAATTTAAATTGAATCAGGTTGGGCAGACTGGATGGACCATTCGGGTCTTTATCTGCCGTCATCTACTATGTTACTATAATTTATGCAATATTTTCTTATTCCTCAACAACATTAATATTTTATATGCCATAAATATATAATAATTAATTTCATATTGACATTACTAATTCTTTGTGGGCCGGCACATGTGCTCCTGATTTCCTTGCATGTCAATAGTTCCAACTGCATACAGGGAATATATGAGGGGCCGCCTGAAAAGTTCTCAGCCCAACCAAGAAGAGAATGAGCCACAAAACCTACGGGTTATTCCGCACTTTTCTTGACACTTTTCATTTTGATTATCTGAAATGAAAGAAAAAGTGCGGAATAACTTGTAAGTTTCGTGGCTCCGCATCATTTCTCTTCTTGGTTGGGCTGAGAACTTTTCAGCGGCCCCTTGTAGGTAGGCCCACCGTTTGTTCATCTTTAACCCCTGTGCTGTTCCTCAGGGATATGCATATGCAGAGGCAAAATATTTTCAGTTTGTTTTTGGGACAATGTGGCTTTTTGTCCTGAGTTTTGTTATTGCATTCTGTTCATTTCAGACATTTATGTTCATATGTGGAAATCAATTTTATGTGAGTTAATTCATAGATGAATGCACATTAAATCAATTTTGCATGCCCAACATTTTAAAGACGTGTTAGCAAACTGAATACTCTAACCAATTCACATCCCTATTACACCTCCTCTGAAAACAACTCTGCTCTTTCTCGTGATTTCACGATTCTCCTTCTCAGTTCTCCTCACAAACTCCAGTGCCATTCAGCCCATCAAATTCTTGCTACCTACCTTCTCTAGACCAGTGTTTTTCAACCTTTTTATACCTATGGACCGGCAGAAATAAAAGAATTATTCTGTGGACCGGCATTGGTCCGTGGACCGGCGGTTGAAGAACACGGGGCTAAGTCGTGGGCCAGACCCCGCCCATCTCTACCCGATGTCCACCTCATACCCCGCCCCCCATAATAGTACTAATTGCACCTTGCACGTCCCGTGCCTCATCTGGAAGCCTTCCCTCTGACGTTGCAACGTCAGAGAAAAGGCTTCCGGTTCAGGCGCAGGATGCCCGTAGGAGCCACTGCCTGTGGCTTTGTGCATTGAATCAGTTAGGAAGAGGGAGCTGGCTCGAAGATAACGCCGCATCGATCGTACCGTGGACCGGCGGTTGAAGAACACTGTTTTGGGCCTGATGGATGCCCTGGCCCTGTGGACCGGCGCCGGTCCAGGGACCGGTGGTTGAAAAACACTGCTCTAGACTGTTTCTAGAAAAGTGGAATACACATATTTCCACTACACTGCTTTTCTATATACCCCTGTTCCAGGCACCCTTTCCCTTTAACAATGAGTTCTCCATTCAGCTTTCCAAAATGAACTAGTCAGGTGCACGGTTGAGGACAGGTTGAATGTAGGTTGCAGCAGCTTGCTCTTCATAACTCCCCTTTTGCCAGTCTTTATGCCCTCCTTTTCCATTGTGCCTCCTTGGCACGTCATTCTCTGCAGATCACTGCCAATCGCTAAACACTCCACTTATGCCATCATGTTTCTGTGTTCTATATAAATAGCACATAAGCACATTAGCACATAAGCAATGCCTCTGCCGGGTCAGACCTGAGGTCCATCATGCCCAGCAGTCCGCTCACGCGGCGGCCCAACAGGTCCAGAACCTGCGTAATAATCCTCTATCTATATCCCTCTATCCCCTTTTCCAACAGGAAATTGTCCAATCCTTTCTTAAACCCCAGTACCGTACTCTGCCCTATTACATCCTCTGGAAGCGCATTCCAGGTGTCCACCACCCGCTGAGTAAAGAAAAACTTCCTAGCATAGATTCAAAACAAATGCTAGGAAGTTTTTCTTTACTCAGCGGGTGGTGGACACCTGGAATGCGCTTCCAGAGGATGTAATAGGGCAGAGTACGGTACTGGGGTTTAAGAAAGGATTGGACAATTTCCTGTTGGAAAAGGGGATAGAGGGGTATAGATAGAGGATTATTACGCAGGTTCTGGACCTGTTGGGCCGCCGCGTGAGCGGACTGCTGGGCACGATGGACCTCAGGTCTGACCCGGCAGAGGCATTGCTTATGTGCTTATGTGCTATTTATATAGAACACAGAAACATGATGGCAGGTACAGGCCAAATGATCCATCCTGTCTGTCCATCAACAATAGTTGCAGAAGGGTGTGACTGTCCATCAGACTGTCCCTGTCCATCCAACAGCACAGACTTCTCTGATCTCAATGACCGCTGTGGACAATAAGGCCCTGATTCTGCAAAATGCATCTAAAGTTAGGCGCCTCAGTTATACGTCCTTTGTAGAATCTCGCTCAGCAGAGTTCAGCACTATTTAGGCATCTAATTTTTTAGGTGTCCTGTAGAGAATCGGGTTTTAGGTCCTTAATGTTACAATATTTTATTATGTTATTAGAATGACAAATTTTATGCTGTTTTTCATTATAATTGTAATACTAGGAGTTGTATCTGTTTAATGCTTTTATTTATTTCTCTTCCCTCAGACAGAGTGAGTGGGATTTGAACCAGCAACATTAGGACTGAAAGGTATAGGTTTAACCAGTGTGCTACAGAGTAAGCTAGTAAGTTCAAAAAAGCGTGGGATGAACACAGAGGATCTAGAATCAGAAAATAATAGTAAATATTGAGGAACTAAGGCTAGTACTGGGCAGACTTGCACGGTCTGTGTCTGTATATAGCTATTTGGTGGAGGATGGGCTGGGGAGGGCATTAATGGCTGGGATGGTGTAGATCAGTAGTCTCAAACTCAAACCCTTTGCAGGGTCACATTTTGGATTTGTAGGTACTTGGAGGGCCTCAGAAAAAAAATAGTTAATGTCTTATTAAAGAAATGACAATTTTGCATGAGGTAAAACTCTTTATAGTTTATAAATCTTTCCTTTTGGCTAAGTTTTAATAATAACATTGTCATTTATAGAGAGACATATGATCAAGAAACTGTTTTATTTGACTTTTGTGATTATGATAAACATACCGAGGGCCTCAAAATAGTACCTGGCGGGCTGCATGTAGCCCCCGGGTCGCGAGTTTGAGACCACTGGCGTAGATGGACTGGAGTGAGGTTTGACGGAGACTTCAGTAGTTGGAACCTAAGAACAGTACCGGGCAGAGCTTTGGATTGTTGCCCAGAAATAACTAAGAAAAAGGAAAAAACAACAACAACAAATTTTTAGATTGAATCAGGTTGGGCAGACTGGATGGACCATTCGGGTCTTTATCTGCCTTCATCTACTATGTTACTATCCTCCTCCTTTACTAACGCATAGCATGGGTTTTAGTGCCAGCAGCGGCGGTAACTGCTCCAACGTTCATAGAATTCCTAAGAGCGTCATGGCAGTTACCGCCGCTGCCGGTGCTAAAACCCACGCTACGCATTAGTAAAGGAGGGTTTTTTTGGTATTTTTTCTAAGATGATAACGCATGCACATATGTCGCAAGTTGCATAGATCTTTGGAAATAGTGGGCAATATAAGTTTGTCAAATAAATAATGAGCTAAGAGTGTGGCACAGTGGTTAAAGCTACAGCCTCAGCACCCTGAGGTTGTGGGATCAAACCCACGCTGCTCCTTGTGACCCTGGGCTAGGCACTTAATCCCTCCATTACCCCAGGTATGTTAGACAGATTGTGAGTAGAGAATGACACAGTGACAAAATTCATCACCGTTCCCGTCCCCGCGGATAACCGCAGGAAATAATCCCATAATCCCATTTCTAGTGTCTATTTCAACCTCAGTCCTTCTATACCAGCATTCTTCAAAGCAAAGCTTGCGGGTCAGTAGTTGTGGCCATTCATACTCTGATTCTTATGTGAGCCAAGGATAATGAAGCCATTGTGACATCACTGATGTGATTGGCTCTTAGGCACTGGTGGAATGAGGCATTATGACATCACAATATCTGCTCTGGATACCAGAGACTGTCATTCTGTAGTGTCTGTTTCAACCTCAGTCCTTCTACACCAGAATTCTTCAAAGCAAAGCTTGCAGGTCAGTAGTTGTGGCCATTCATACTCTGATTCTTATGTGAGCCAAGGATAATGAAGCCATTGTGACATCACTGATGTGATTGGCTCTTAGGCACTGGTGGAATGAGGCATTATGACATCACAATATCTGCTCTGGATACCAGAGACTGTCATTCTGTAGTGTCTGTTTCAACCTCAGTCCTTCTACACCAGAATTCTTCAAAGCAAAGCTTGCAGGTCAGTGGTTGTGGCCATTCATACTCAGATTCTTCCCTCTTTCCTTAAAGAATGACATGAAGATGGTTTCCCACGGGGACGGTGATGAATTTTGTCACCGTGTCATTCTCTAATTGTGAGCCTGCCGGGAGAGAGAGGGAAAATGTTTGAGTGCCTGAATAAATGCATGCAAACCGTTCTGAGCTCCTCTGGGAGAACGGTATAGAAAATTGAATAAACAAATAAATAAAATGAGCACTAAGAGTTTATATAAATAAGTAGCAGTACATAAACAAATAA
Organism: Geotrypetes seraphini; assembly: GCF_902459505.1. Taxonomy (NCBI): domain Eukaryota; kingdom Metazoa; phylum Chordata; class Amphibia; order Gymnophiona; family Dermophiidae; genus Geotrypetes; species Geotrypetes seraphini. The sequence goes on along the minus strand of NC_047086.1, from coordinate 64,185,557 downwards.
AAAGTGATTTTGCAACTTATAAGGTGTGATCCTGTAGCATCCCCACCAGGCCCCCAGCGGTAGAGATAAGCCCACCAATGCCTTCTGTGCACCCCTTCAGCCAAATCTGAGAGTCCATTAAAGGGATTCCAACTTTAAGTTGGCTTTCATATTCTTTGGCATTTACTATGGTGAAAATCTGGAATGATCTTCCTTCAGTTATTAGAACTCTCTCTTCGCTGACCTGCTTTAGAAAGTTTACAAAATATCTTACTGATAACTGATAGAACTGATAGAACTCCTTAGTCGACAACTATATGTTGACATTCACTGACTTCTATTACTGTTTATCAATGTTCCTAAGATTACGTTTTGTTAACCGGTTCGAGTCCCTCTGGGAATTACCCGGTATACAAGACTAAAGATTAGATTCGATTCTTTTTAATCACTTAAATAAGCTTTATTCAGCAACTTAAAACTGGAGTAGCTTGTTACTTCTTTTAACACAAAGTACATCTCTCAGGTGGGCAGCTTAACCAACAAGCATATATCCCCTTCTGTCCTTACACTTCCCCCTCCCACAACTTCTTCCAGCAGCCTAGGGACTGTGCATTTTAGGATCACCTTTCTTTCTCAGACGTAGCCTTATCCCCCTTGATTCGGCTTCAGACTTCCAGTAATACCTCCTCCTCAGGCAGAGAGTTAAGCTTTCAAACTTCTCCAGTTCCTTTCATTAAATCCAGGGCTCAGCCCTACCTGTCTCTCAAACTCCCCAGCTTCTTTTCTCCAACCCAGGGACCAGTCCTACTTGTCTCTCTCAAAACAAACAGTTAAGAGGCTTTCCCAGAACAGCACTTCATTTACATTTCAGGCTTTTAACTTTCAACGTTAGCTGTCTCACTTACACAGTTAATAAGCTTTCCCAGCCTAACCCTTAATTCACATTCAGCCCAGCTGCACAGCTTCTGTCCCTCTCTCTTTTCACCAGACTCCCGGGGAGGCTGTGGGGTCCACCCTCCAGCTATCAGGGACAACAATTACCCATCACCTGAACAAGTTGGGCGACAGATGTTTGAGACTACCTTTGAATACCAAGGACTTCTTATCTGGAAGAAACTGCCAACATACCTAAGACAACACATCACTTATCTTGGCCTCCAGAAGAAACTAAAGCCATACGTCTTCTCTTTATAGCTAGATTCAATTCTTATGGTAAACCACATAGATTCCTTATAGAGAATTGCGGGCTGTAAGACACTGTATGGTATGGTATACAGTGGTGCAATAAGGGTGTGTGTGAGGGGTGTGGTCTGCCTTGGGTGCCATCTTGCTCGGGGCACTGGCACCCCTCCTCCTCTCTGCCCCCTTCCTCCTCCTCCCCCTGCCCCATGCGCACCCTTTCTCTTCCCCGTACCTTTTTAACTTTGTCGTCAGCAGCCACCAACTTGCTGCCCGCGTCAACTTTAGCACTCTTTCTGATGTCACTTTCGGGACCTGCGCCTAGGAAGTGATGTCAGAGAGCGCCGAAGCCGACACGGGCAGCAAGTTGGTGGCTGCTCACGCTGAAGTTGAAAAGGTACGGGGAAGGGGCGTGTGCATGCAGCAGGGGAGGCGGAGAAGAGGGCAGGGGAGAGGTGCCACCTACCTTTGCTGCACCACTGATGGTATGGTACCTTTCTCTAGGAATACCAACCTTCTGCCCCTCCTTGGGATCCACTTGCTGCAGGCCTCACTGCCTCTCACAGCTTCTTGGGGAAAAATCCATTTTCTTTTGGGCAGACTTTTGGGCAGCGCTGCAGATGCTAGTGCGGCTTTGTAAAACAGACCCTATGTTGTATTAATTGCTGTATTAGAAGTGGTGTGTATAAGATTGTATTTCTTAATTGAAATGTCTCAATTTTTTTCTGTTGTGAACCGCCTAGAACTACTGGTGGGGCGGTATACAAGAAAATAAATTAAATTAGATTAGGGCTCCCTCTCCCCTGGGAACTCCTTCTTTCTTCTGCCTCTGGGAACTGGCCTGCCTTCCAACAGGCTCCTTCCTTCCTTTCTTCTTGCCTCCGAGGAAACCAACCCCTCCTATACTGTGGACTAGAGAGTTACGTGGGGACAGAAATCAAACCCATCCCTGCTGGAATTAAGCCCGTCCCCATCGGTCCCCACTGGATGAAATCCATTCCCGCAAGTAATCGCGTCCCTGCCCATCTTCATAAACTTTAGAAGTAGTTATTTCATTTAATTATGTTACTGACTTAAAAGCTCTGGTAGAGACCCATTTACAAATAAGCAAAGACACTTTATTAATTTGGAAATATTAATTGGGAAGAATACATACTTTGTAAATGAGTCTCTGCCAAAGCCCCTAATGTAAATATAAAATATAAATACTCTTAGCTATGTCAACTGAGGACTTTCTCTGAAGGTACAATCTATCATTCTTTCCAGACTGGACTACTGTAACTCCATCTATCTAAGTCTAACCAAGAAAAGTCTTCAAAGACTTCAGTGGATCCAGAACACTGTGGCTAGGTTGATCTTTGCAAAAAGTAAATTTAATCATGTTTCCCTGCTTCTGTCAAAACTTCACTGGCTTCCAGTGATTTCTAGGGTGCACTTTAAATGTGCCTGTCTAACATTCAAGATCCTACATGGCACTCTTCCTCCCCTAATTCTATTATCTTGGAATTCTTCAAGACCTGACACTAGCAGATCCATCCAAAAACTTAAACTTTCTTTCTCCTCGTTAAAAGTCGTCATCTAGCCGGAAAAATTGGGGAAATATCTTTTCTTCAAATTCACTGAGCTTTGGAATAACCTTCCTGCCCTGCTGCAGAATCTGGGCTCCCACCAATTATTCCAAAAGCATCTGAAAACTTGGCTATTCTCAAAAGAAGTAAATCTCTCTACCCTCTTTATAATCACTAGTTCTTATGTTTTTCCTTCCTTATTTTAAAGTTCCTGTAAACCGTGCCGAGTTTTGACTCTATGGAGAGGATGCGCTATATAAACTTAAGGCTTATTTTAGTCCAATTTCAATAAATCCTATACACTCACTCAGGATCTCTATATTTTTTATAGTATAGGATATACTTCAATAAACATTATTTTATTTTAGATTTCAATGCGCAACTTTGTGTTTCTAACCACGTGAAGTGCTCAGTACCATTGCAACTGCATATGAGCTGCTGCTAGTTGTTACTGGGGACCATCATGACACTTCCAAGTCCCCTTACCCCCACATAAACAGGGTGTCAGGTCAAAAGCGTGCCGGGACAAAGGCGCACGCAGACAATTGAGCACAGTGCGGAGGTGCGCGCCGCAGAAAATTACTGTTTTTAGGGCTCCGACGGGGGGGGGGGGGGGGGGGGGGGGGGCGGGGGGGGAACCCCCCCACTTTACTTAATAGAGATCGCGCCGCATTATGGGGGTGTTGTGGGGGGTTTGGGGGGTTGTAACCCCCCACATTTTATTGAAAACTTCACTTTTTCCCTGTTTTTAGGGAAAAAGTTAAGTTTACAGTAAAATGTGGAGGGTTACAACCCCCCAAACCCCCCACAATGCCGGCACGATCTCTATTAAGTAAACTGGGGGGGGGCTCCCCAACAAAACCGCCCGTCGGAGCCCCTAAAAACTGTAATTTTCTTCGGCGCGCGCCTCCTTCTTTCGCAGGGTTGTCTATGAACCCCTAAACAGCATAACATATGACCAGGGCAATGCACTTATGTACTTAGATGCAGGCACTACAGCACCCCAGCCAAACTTCTTAGATCTTGTATAATTTTTCAGCCGCTCTACATGTGGACAGATCCGTGCGAGACACCCTGTGTTGCTTGTGTGATAAACATGCTGCTTTAAATCCCTGTACCCAGCCTGAGTTTTGCTGAAAGTGTCATCAGGAGGGGTAACTTTCCATGCTGAAACAGCATAAAACTCTACCCAGCGTCCTGCCCCACTTTAACTTGGATGCAGTTGGAATGGTACTGAACATGTCACATGTTGCACTGAAATCTAAAATAAAATAATGTTTATTGAAGTATATCCTATACTATAAAAATATAGAGACCACAATACAAAGACATCTGCTATATATGTTTCCCAAAGCTAATAAATTTCAGTCAATAAATTCCTTTTTTTTTTTTCTTTTTACCTTTGTTGTTTGGAGATATATTTTTCCATCAAGTTGGTGCCAGTTCCTCTTTTTTCTGCTTTACTGTCTTCCGCAAATTATTCTTCAAGTGGTTGCTGTCCATTGGTTCCTCCAACCATAGACCAGCATTTCTCTCTTCCCTCCCTCCTTCCCATTGTACAGCATCCTCATTCCCTTCTATCCTGGATTATTTTCACTCTTTTTCCTCTCCCCACTCCTGCACAGCATTTCTTCCTCTCTCCTCCACCCCCATGTACAACATGTCTCCCTCTCACTCCCTCTCATTTCCTCCCTTGCTGCAAAGGGAGGGGGGAGAGAGAGAGAGAAAGAATATCTTATGGGACCTTCACTTCAAACCTCCGATAGCATTCCTTTGCTCCTCCACGCTACCGGAGGCTTATCTGGAAACCTTCCCTCTGACACATTTGCTGAGGAACCCAGGCTTCTCTGATTAGGAACCTGAAACACAGTGATGAATCCCCTCCCCCTGCTTAGTTCTTGCTGAGGTTTACCCTGCCTATTCCTAAAAGGTAAGTACTGGGGATTTCTTTCTATTTTTCAGTCTGTACAAATGGTAATATTATCAGCAATTCTAGTAGAAAAGGGATGTAGGTTTCTCCGGGCACAAAGAAGGGATTCCAACAAAACTGCAGTATATATGTTGAACAACAGGAAACCAATGAAAACGACTGCAGAGACGATGTACTTGATGCCAAGTCTTTATTTTAAACAATAAATATTGGTGTTTCGATGTGGTCCACTTATGTGTCAAAGGAACAAGGACCCAACACAGTCCATGTTTCGATTAACACATCTTCCTCAGGGGTCTGAATTGTTCCTGCGGGGGCCACAATAATATACAAAGATCCAAACCTTGTTATAAAGCGTGGATGCCTTAAAGAAATGCTTATCAGTTGATTAGCCTCTCATCACCTCTTCCTTTCCTTGTCAGCAAGGCAAAATAGCTAAACACTCCCCCCTCTGTATTCGCAATGGTTAGGGGCAGAGCCGGCCCATGAATATTGAAAATTTGTGAATACCTTTGGGCCGACTCTGACCCACCCCTGCTTCCCTCCTGCATCCCAGACCTTACCTGGTGGTCTAGCAGTGACACAGGGCAGGAACGATCTTCCTACACTCCTGCCCCTTGAAGAGCTGTCATCGAAAATGGCTGCCGTGAGTTCCTGTTGTAGTCTCGTGAGACCACGGGAACTCACAGCAGCTATTTTTGATGATGGCTCTGCATGGGGAAGGAGTGCAGTAAGATCGCTGCCGCCCCGCTTCACTGCTAGACCACCAGTTAAGGTCTGGGGAGGTCAAGTCACTAGGGGGGTTTTCGGCCCCCAAAAACACAAATAGTCGAAACCGCGAGTACTGAAACCGTGAATAAGGAGGGAGAAGTGTAAATGGCTTTCCTCTGATTATTTGCATTACTGCTAATCACCAGCAGCTGGGAAAACTATTGTTCACTCAGGGGAAGATTCTTTAATGTTTGTGGTAGAGTCTGACAGGATGCTATTATGGCCTCTATTGTAATGATTTAAAAAAGGCGAGTAATTCTTTAAAAACTGTGCATGCAAATGATGTTTGCGGAGAGTCGTTAAATTTGCATGTGCCAATTTCTGGTGATAGCGATTGGCATATGTGCAGAATATACCCTCAAATAAAAAAAGATGACCCCGAATCAAAGATTGGCAGGAGGGATGCCCACTCCCTCCTGCTGCCACCGTCAACTAACTCCCCTGATACCTCCCTTCCCCAGCTAGTTTGACATCTGGGCTGAGGCACCGGAGAAGCACAAAGAAAATACAAACAATATATAGACGTTGCTAGTTGTTTTGAATGTTTTCCCCAGGGTAAAGAAGCACAATACAAATTTTGCCATGAGACACTGAGTGATAAGCCTTTCAATCAGAAAAGACACCTGGAAAGGCTTCACTGAAAAATATTTACTAAAGAACACTAAAGAAGCAAGAAGAAAAAACAGCCTCAGCTGAAAGATATTTTGGGAATTGCAGCTGGGTCTGAGAGTTTCAAAAATGTCTCTAGAAAAATGAGATGATGCAGACAGAGTTATAATGGAGTCGACTGGCCTTGACCTGCAACCTTTTCCTACCATTAAATCCGCTGCAGCAGTGATCTAAGGGACTTAATAAGTGTTCCTGAAGCAATCCTGGCTGTAGTGAGATTGTTGGAGGAGGTGATGAGACCAACATCTTATCTATTATGAAGTTAAATCTGTAACCTCAGTGTACCCACACACAAAGAGCAGAGGGTGTTTGAGCATTTTTGTCAAGAATTTTTGAGCGTTATGAGAAAAAGATTTTGATAGAGGGTTTGCTAGCAGTGGCGTATCAAGGGTGAGAGGCACCCTTCCCCTGCCCTCTTCTCTGCCCCCTCGCCCCCTCCCACTTCTTCTTCACTATATCCCGCTGCATGCGCCCCTTCCCTTCCCCAAGCGGCTCATGTACCCCTAAGGGTATGCATACCGCATGTTGAGAAACACTGGGCTAGATGGATCTTTGATCTGTTCCCATATGTGCAATTCTGATGTTTTTATATTCGAAGGATGGCATTCCCTTTTCTCCTCCAAATTGCAACATTTAAGATAGCATCAAACAATAGAAACTGTAAGTGTGGTTCAAGGACGTGAGTAGTATCACAAACTTGCTGCCCTTGTCGGCATCAGCTTGCCCTCTGATGTCACTTCCTAGGCAAGGGTCCAGGAATTGACGGCAAAGGAAGAGCCAATGCTGGCCCTTAGACTACTGCAACTTACTTCTCTTGGGCCTCCTGCATGCCTGTCTCTTGCCTCTTCAATCTGTTCAAAATGCTGCTGCGCGATTCATATTCCATGAGAGCCGCTATTCTCATACTAACCCTCTCCTCAAGTCACTTCATTGGCTTCCCGTCCATTTCCGAATACAGTTTAAACTCCTCTTGCTGACCTACAAGTGCATTTGCTCTGAAGCCCCCTGATATCTCTCCTTACGCATTTCACCCTATACTCCCCCCTCCCCCGCAAGCCCCTCTTATGTGCACCCTTCTCTTCCACTGCCAACTCCAGACCCCATCCCTTCTTTCTTGCGGTGCCGTATGCCTGGAACAGGTTGCCTGAATCAATACGTCGTGCTCCGTCCCTGGCAGTGTTCAAATCCAAGCTAAAGGCCCACTTTTTTGAAACTGCTTTCAACTCTTAACTCCCCCTCACGGCTGTCAGATACCTATACCCACTATAACCTCCCCAACCCTGAAATGTTCTGTCTAAATTAGATTGTAAGTTCTTCTGAGAAGGGACTGTCTATTGTATGTTAAAATGTACAGCGTTGCGTACGCTTCTCAGCGCTATAGAAATAATAAATAGTAGTAGTAGTTGGTTGGGGTTGCTGCTTGCAATGGGAACGTCAAAGAGGTAAGGGGGAAGGGAAGAGGTGGGCAATCAAATGGTAGTGTGTGTGTGTGTGTGGGGAGGGGATTAGAGGTGGGGGTGGGGGTAGAGAAGAGGAGGGATGCTGGTGCCCCCAATACGATGGTTCCCAGGGTGGATCGACCCCCTCTCCCTCCCCTTACTACGCCACTGTTTGATAGTAAGGAATTCTTGAGATTTTTGGAATTTGTAAAGATGTCCAGTGGCACAGACATTAACCCCCTCATTCTATAAGAACATAAGAAGTTGCCTCCGCTGGATCAGACCAGAGGTCCATCGCGCCCAGCAGTCCGCATCCGTGGCGGCCCATCAGGCCTATAGCCTGTAAGGTGATCCTTGTCTAAGCCCTATAATCCCTCTTTTTTTTTTTTTTTATATCTACAGGTATACTCTTTCTATAACCTATCTCCACCTCTATCTGTATCCCTCAATCCCCCTGTCCTTCAGGAATTTATTCAATCCTTCCTTGAAACCCCGTAGTGTACTCTGTCCTATCACAACCTCTGGTAGCGCATTCCAGGTGTCCACCACCCTCTGAGTGAAAAAGAACTTCCTAGCATTGGTTCTAAACCTGTCCCCTTTCAGTTTCTCCGAGTGCCCCCTTGTATTTGTGGGTCCCAATAGTCTGAAGAATCTGTCCCTTTCTACCTTCTCTATGTCTTTCAGGATCTTGAAGGTCTCTATCATGTCTCCTCTGAGTCTCCGCTTTTCCAGGGAGAAGAGCCCCAGCCTTTTCAACCTGTCTGCGTATGAAAGGTTTTCCATACCTTTTATCATTTTCGTTACTCTTCTCTGGACCCTCTCAAGTATCGTCAAGTCCTTCTTGAGGAACGGTGACCAGTATTGGACACAGTACTCCAGATGCGGGTGCACCATCGCACGATACAGCGGCATGATGACTTCCTTCGTCCTGGTTGTAATACCCTTCTTAATAATACCCAACATTCTGTTTTCTTTCTTTGAGGCTGCTGCACATTGCGCCGTTGATTTCAAAGTTGTATCCACCAGCACACCCAAGTCCTTTTCAAGGTTACTTTCCCCTAGTACTAATCCCCCCATTTTATAACTGAACGTCGGGTTCTTTTTCCCTATATGCATGACCTTGCATTTCTCTATAATAAAGCGCATTTGCCATTTGTTTGCCCACTCTTCCACATTGGGCACACACCCAATGTGCGCACATGTGCAACGTAATTGAAGAAGCCAATTAGTGCTGATAATTGGCTTCTTAACAAGCAACTATTAGTGTTAATTAGTTTTTATTTAAATTTAGGTGCAAGATCCGCATCTAAAATTTACATGTGGCGTTAAGAAGGGGACACGGATGTGGAGGGCCATGGGCAGATCCAGGGCATTGCTCAAAGTTACATGCATCTGCACCCAACTTTAGACATGAGGTCTTGAACCACGTTTTTGTTGGTGCAAACGGTCACACTTAAAATGAGGTGCAGCTCCCAGGCCTAAACATTATTCTATGACTTAAGGTGTCATTTATAGAACAGCACTTATTTTATTTGTAGATCCATACTTTTGATCCGTCTCGCCTAACGTTGTTTGGGCATTCTTGTAACATGTTATCAAATACGTTACTGAAGAATTGTAGGTCTTATTTTCATATGTGCTGATATTATTTTGAAGAGTGATTTTTATTGTTTTTATTTTTGCTTTATGTATGTTTACATGCTTTTTATATGTTTATGTGGGAGTGTGTGGTGCAGTGGCTAGAGCTACAGCCTTGGCACCCTGAGGTTGTGGGTTCAAATCCCGCACTGCTCCTTGTGACCCTGGACAAGTCACCTAATCCCCATTGCCCCTGGTACATTAGATAGAGTAGAAACCTGCCGGGACAGTTAGGGAATAATGCTTGAGTTTGAATAATTTGTAATCCATATAGAATTGTAGGATATGTGGAATATAAGTGACCCCCCCCCCCTCGCTGTGACTCCAGGTGCTATTTTAAGTTTTTAAATTAAAAAAAATATATAATCACCACAAATAAACCTCCTAAGTGCTGTTATATATATAACATAGTAAATGATGGCAGAAAAAGACCCATCTGGACCATCCAGTCTGCCCAAGGTAACCAGAGCTGTGCCCACCACTCTGTGCAGGCCTAGCCACCCATGATTAAATGCTGGTTGTGAAGTCATCTCCATGCCTACCATATCGGCATCCAAACACAATGGGAATGATACATGGTTATAACCAAGACTCCAAGTATTGCTAACCAGTCTTTTCTCACATTTACCCATGCACATGATGCCCTGTTATAGAATTGCCCTTCATGCGGGTAATTCTAAAGGTGGTCACCTCTTTTTATTTTTAACTTAAATTTATTCATATTCAGCGCAACAAGAAATAAGAACATAAGAACATAAGAACATAAGCATTGCCTCTGCTGGGTCAGACCAGGGGTCCATCGTGCCCGGCAGTCCGCTCCCGCGGCGGCCCCCCAGGTCCATGACCTGGAAGTGTTCCCTACCTAACCTAAAATATCCATACCCCATTCGCTCAATGTCCTGTAAGGTAACTCTATCTGTACCCTGTAATCCCCTTCGCTTCCAGGAAGTCATCCAGTCCCTTTTTGAACCCCAGAATTGTACTCTGTCTTATCACCTCTCCGGGAAGCGCGTTCCAGGTGTCCACCACCCTCTGAGTGAAGAAGAACCTCCTTGCATTCGTTATGAATCTGTCTCCTCTCAGTTTTTTTGAATGACCTCTTGTTTTAGTTGCCCCTGCTAGTCTAAAGAATCTGTCCCTCTCCACCTTCTCTATGCCTTTCATGATTTTATAAGTTTCTATCATGTCCCCTCTCAGTCTCCGCTTCTCCAGGGTAAAGAGCCCCAGCCTGTCCAACCGTTCGGCATATGAAAGGTTCTCCATACCCTTTATCATCCTCGTTGCCCTCCTCTGGACCCTCTCGAGTATTGCCATGTCCTTCTTGAGGTATGGCGACCAGTATTGGACGCAGTATTCCAGATGTGGGCGCACCATTGCTCGATACAGTGGCAGGATAACTTCCTTCGTTCTGGTAGTGATACCTTTCTTGATAATGCCCAACATTCTGTTCGCTTTTTTTGAGGCCGCTGCACATTGTGCCGCCGGCTTCATTGTGTTATCTACCAATACCCCCAGATCTTTTTCTTGGCTGCCTTTCCCGAGTACCCTCCCTCCCATCGTGTAGCTGTACATGGAGTTTCATTTCCCTATGTGCAAGACCTTACATTTCTCCACATTGAAGCTCATCTGCAATTTTTTAGCCCACTCACTCAGTTTGTTCAGGTCGCTCTGCAGTTCTTTGCATTCCTCAACAGTTCTGACCCTGCTGGAGAGTTTTGTGTCATCCGCGAACTTGATAACTTCGCACTTTGTCCCCATTTCTAGATCATTAATAAATATATTGAACAGCAGTGGTCCCAGCACTGACCCTTGCGGAACACCACTTGTGACCCCTATCCAGTCAGAGTAGTGCCCCTTTACTCCTACCCTCTGTTTCCTGTCCGCCAGCCAATTTTTGATCCATCTGTGCACATCCCCATCCACCCCGTGGTTCCACAGTTTCTTCAGTAAGCGTTCATGGGGCACCTTGTCGAAGGCTTTTTGGAAATCTAGATATATAATGTCTACTGGGTCACCTTGGTCCAATTGCTTATTTATCCCCTCAAAGAACTGCAGTAGATTTGTCTGGCATGATCGGCCTTTACAGAAACCATGCTGGCTCGATCTCATCAGATTATTTTTTTCTATATGCTCATTGATACCTTCCCTGATCAGTGATTCGGCCATCTTCCCCGGAACAGAGGTTAAGCTCACCGGTCTGTAGTTTCCCGGGTCGCCTCTCGATCCTTTTTTGAAGATCGGTGTAACATTCGCTATCTTCCAGTCCTCCGGGATTACCCCTGTTCTCAAGGACAGGTTGCAAATATGCTGCAGTAGCTCTGCTGTTTCATCTCTGAGCTCTTTCAGTATTCTCGGGTGGATCCCATCTGGGCCCGGAGCTTTGTCCGTTCTTAATCTATCTATCTGTCTGAGAACGTCTTCGAGGCTTACCTCCATGCATGATAATTTCCCCTCTTGATCTCCCCTGAAGATTTTTTCCGGTTCTGGCACACTGGTTGTGTCCTCTATTGTAAAGACCGACGAGAAGAACTTGTTTAGCCTACCAGCCACTTCTTTTTCCTCTTTCACCACTCCCTTCCGGTCACCCTCATCCAGGGGCCCCACCTCCTCCCTCGCTGGTTGTTTCCCTTTCACATATCGGAAAAATGGTTTGAAATTTCTTGCTTCCTTGGCCAGTCTCTCCTCATACTCTTTCTTGGCTTTCCTGACTACTCGGTGACATTCTTTTTGATGCTTCCTGTGCTCTCTCCAGTTTCCTTCAGTTTTATCTTTTTTCCACTTCCGAAATGATTTTTTCTTGTCTCCTATCACTTTCTTTACTTCACTGGTTATCCATGCAGGGTCCCTCGTCTGATTCTTCTTGGAACCTTTCCTAAATCTTGGTATATATAGGTTTTGCGCCTTGTTTACTGTGTCCTTGAAGAGGGACCAGGCTTGCTCCACAGTCCGAGTTTCCTTGGAGCTGTTTCTGAGCTTCTTTCTCACCATTTGTCTCATGGCATCATAGTTCCCTTTCTTGAAGTTAAATGTTGTTGCCTTGGTTCTCTTTCCCATAGGTAGTCCTACTTGCACTTTGAACTGTATCATGTTGTGATCACTGGTTCCTAGTGGTCCCATGACCTCCACATCCTTTGCTGGTCCTTTCAGCCCATTGAGGATCAGATCCAGAATCGCTGATCCTCTCGTTGGTGTCTCGACAAGTTGTTCCATGAAGCAGTCATGGACTGCTTCCAGGAACTCCGTTTCCCTTGCACATTTTGAATTTCCAAGACACCAGTCTATACCAGGATAGTTGAAATCTCCCATAACTATGGTGTTTGGGTTCTTGCATTCCTTTCTCAGCTCGGCTACCATTTCTGTATCCTCAGCTTCAGTTTGCCCTGGTGGGCGGTAGAACAGTCCCATCTTTATCTCGGATCCGTTGCTTCCCGGTACTTTGATCCACAATGACTCCAGTTGGGCATTTGTCACTGCTGTGTCCACAGTGGTTGAGTGAATGGTATCCCTTATGTATAGTGCTATTCCTCCCCCTTTCTGGTAAGTCCTGTCTTTTCGGTAGAGTTTGTATCCTGGCAGTACTATGTCCCATTTGTTTTCTTCGTTTCACCATGTTTCCGTGATCCCTATGATGTCTAGTCTCTCATTATTGGCCATGACTTCTAGTTCCCCCATTTTGTTCCTTAGGCTCCTTGCATTAGTATACATGCAGTTCAACTCCCGGCTTTTTCCCTTCCTTTCTATTTTCCCTTGCATTCCATTCTTCATTTTGTCCCCTTCCTGACCTGCCAACTCCTGAGTATTGTCTCTTTTGTCCTCTCTTTGTGGTAGATTCCTATTGCCTTCCCCTTGTGGCGTGTTCCTATTGTCCTCCTCTTGTTCCTTCTCATCATCCAGTCCCATTTTGACTTCCCCTTTCAGCATGCTCATCCTTTCCCCCTCTCGCTTCATCTGACTCCCTTGTTTGTTCATAGTCTGTTGCTTGCTACTTGTGTCTTCCCCGTAATCTTTCCCCTCAGTACCCTCACTGGATACTGTTTCCCGAACCGTCGATACCAGGTCGACTGTCGGCTTTCCCCTTTTACTTAGTTTAAAGCTTGCTCTATCGCTCTTCTGACGTTATTTGCTAGTTGTCTAGTTCCAGCCTTGCTCAGGTGTAGACCATCCTTCTTGAAAAGCTTGTTCTTTCCCCAGAACGTTGTCCAGTTCCTCACGAAGAGAAATCCTTCTTCCTCACACCATCTTCTCATCCATGCGTTAATTGATTGTAGCTCCGTCTGCCTCTTCGTTTCTGCCCTCGGTACTGGCAGGATCTCTGAGAAGGCTATCCTCTGGGTCCTCATCTTCAGTTTCCTTCCTAAGATCTTGAATTGTTCAGTCAGTGCATTCTTGCTGTAGTCCCTCCTGGTGACATCGTTCGTCCCGACGTGGACTATCACTGCTGTCTCTTCCGTCTCTGCTCCTTCCAGGATTCTCTCAATCTTGTCAACGATGTCCTTTGTTCTCGCTCCTGGGAGACAGGTCACTAGCCGATCCTCTCTCCCTCCTGCTATGTGACTGTCAACGTGCCTCAGGATTGAGTCTCCCACCAGGATTGCAGATTTCCCTTCTTTCAGCCTCCGTGTCGGTCGCAGGTCTGTGTCCTTGGTGTTCTTCATTTCTTCCAGCAAGGTTCCTCCGTGGGTATCCTCTACCTTGGTGTCAGATGTTTCTTGTCCTCTGCTCTGTGTGTCTTCCTCATTTCCGTGCTCCTGTTCTTCCACTCTCCGTGTCAGTCTCAGGTCTGTGTCCTTGATGTTCTTTGTTTCTTCCAGCAAGGTTCCTTCATGGGTATCCTCTACCTTGGTGTCAGATGTTTCTTGTCCTCTGCTCTGTGTGTCTTCCTCATTTCCGTGCTCCTGTTCTTCCACTCTCCTGTAGGCATCCTCGATGAACCTCTCGAGCTCCCTGACCTGTCCCTCGATGTACCTCTCTCGCATGGGGTCTTCGGCTGTCTGGAAGGGGGCTTCGGAAATGTAGAGTCCCTCCAGCTCCTGGATCCTGAGCTTCAGTCGACTGACTTCGCTCTTCAAGCTCTCCATTTCCTGACATCGTCCGCACACATATGACTGCTGCCCGGAGGGGAGGTAGTCATACATGTGGCAGTCCGTGCAGTACACTGGGAAGCTCATCCTTCGGGTTCCTTCCGCTTCCATATTTGTCCGCTCTCTAGGCGTCCTGTTGCTCTTTGTTAGTGTGTTCTCTCCTGTGCCTGCCTCTTCCTTACCTTCTTCGTCTTTCGCTTCCTTTTACTTATGCGCTTTTGCTATGTTTATGTTTATTAAAATATGATATCCCGCTGAAGCTTACAACAGTTCTCAGCAGCTAACATTTAAAATCAAATACGATAAAAGGAAAGGAACTCCATAATAAACAGGAAATACCTATACAATCTATAAAAGAGAAGAAAGAAGAAAAGACAAAAAAAACTGCCCATATCCCTCTGTTCAGACCGTCAGCATAACATAACATAACAACATATTTCTTAACCGCATAACCATAAGTTCAATGTGGTTAACAAAAGATTATGCTATGGAAAATTATAGAGAACGTGATGAAAATACCAAGATATCTAATTAGTCAAAAATTTAGAAAAAAATAAGGTTTTCAACAATTTTCTAAAATGTTCATAAGAGATAGATCTGAGTAACAATGGTCGAAAATCCTTATCATAATACACTGCTTGATATGAGAGAGTGTGCACGTGATATTTCTTACTTTTGCAGCCCTTAAAAAAGATGTTTCTGTGCCTTGTTAGTAAATATGATCATTTTAAAGAATGTCAGAACTGAAGGCCAGCTGAAAAAAGAAAGTTTTCTAAAGGGTCTTACAAACTTTAAATTGTAATTCAGGATGTGTATAGTTTGGTAGTTTATTTCAAACACTGGGTGCTAAATAAAAGAAAGCCTTGTTTTGAGTAGATTCTCAATTTGTACAGGAAATCAATTCAGCCCACATCACAGAAGAAGAAGCATATTTAAACAAAAAATTATCAAAAGGAAATCAGACATGCCACAATGTAGCCTGTTCTAACTAAGGTGATGTAACATTTCTTCATCTATGACTACATCACTTAGAGACCCTTTTATAAAGCTGTGGTAGTGAGTCCTGTGCTGCAAAAATGACACAGCCCATTTCATTCCTATAGATTGTGTTGCATTTGCCATGCTGGGACTTACTACTGCAACTTTGTAAAGGGGGCCCTTAGCTTTCCTATCAAATAACACTTTCCAGCTGATCTGGTTTAAAGAAAACCTAATTAGCATCTGAAAAGTTAAGGCTCTAATTGGCCCAGACGCTTAAGGCCCCTCCCATAGGAGGGGCCTTAGATACCTGGTCCAACCGGAATGCTCACAGAGCATTCTGGGATGCACTGAGTGTGTCCTAACATTCCAATTGGTCAGATGCCTTAGGTTACATCACATGGGAAAATACTTTTTCACGAACAGGGTAGTGAATACATGGAATGGCCTCCTGGTGGAGGAGATAAAAAATGTGTCTGAATCCAAGAATGCTTTGGACAAATGTATAGGATCTATAAGAGAGAGGAAGGGATAGTAGATAGCATAGATAGGCCTTATGGCCTGTATCTGCCTTCATTTTTCTCTGTTTTCTCTCTTTTTCTATTGAATAGGCTCCTACACAAAGGCCTTGGGGCACCTACTGTATATTTGGGTACCAATTATAGAATTGCATCCTTGCAGGCAGCACTGCTGAAAATCAGTATAAGATGCATGTATTGAGGAGCATATCGAGGGATGTCACTGGACATTCCATTTAAACATTGACCCTATTATTTCTGACTAGTTCTGACTAGCTTGCAAAAATGATGCCTCTTTTATCAGGTCAATGCATTCGGAACAAAGGACAATGCAGCCAGAGCAGACAAATAGATTGCTGATTGGTCAAATGTTGGAAGGGAAGATGAGCATAAGCTATGCATGCATGGATGACCTTCTATTAATTACTTTTCTTAAGGTGTATTTATTTGTTTTAATGTGTGAGCAGTTGCGAAAGGTCATAGAAGAGAACAAACAGCCGAATGGTTTCTTCTTTGATTAATCTGTATAATTAAGTTTGGGATCATGAACAATTTAATTTTCTTCTAAGCTCTGCGTGGGATAGACCCCAGTAAAATAGTTTTCGCATGTGACATTTTTCAGAGTTTTACTTTTCCTTTAGAAAGGACAACACATCTCATATCAGAAAATAAAGAAAGAAAAGAAAGTAATATGGTTTCCAAAAAGGTGACTAAAAAATTAGAGGCAAATAGATTATCTTTCGAGAACTACAAAGGACCCCATATTTGTTTATTCTTCCATTTAATATATCACCTAATAGTTAAAAGTTCCAAAGTGATGCACATAAAACATACATATGAATACATAAAGCCAAATTAAATTACATCATTTCCCCCCTCCTTTAAAAATCTGTGCTAGCGTTTTTAGTGCCGGCCGCAGCAGTAACAGCTCCGACGTTCATAGAATTCCAATGAGCGTCCAAGCTGTTACCGCCAAGGCCAGCGCTAAAAACGCTAGTGTGGCTTTCTAAAGGACGGGGGTTATTTATTTAAAAATTTTCTAGCCCGCTTAAACCTAAGCGGTTTACAAAACTACAGACATAATCATAATCTAATATACAGACATTAAAATAATAAAACATAGAGGACTTGAGCATAAATAGTTAATCAATGTTTTCTTTATTGGATGTATAATTAACCATATGTTACTTTTGTTGCTTTCTGTACAAGTGTTATGCTAGAATCTTAAATTGAAAATCAATAAAGATTTAATTAATAAAATAATAAAACATAATTTATCTGACATTCACCTCAGGCAATATTGCAATCCAATCGGGTAAATGCTTCCATGACCAAAGTAGTTTTCAAAACCTTTTTGAATCTCTGGATATCAGGGTACATTTGCAATAATTGTAACAAACTATTCTACAATAATACACCTGACATCAAAATTGCAGATGTCCTCGTATTTGCATAATGTACATGCAGCAATCCATCTTTTATTAATTGTACAGTTCCTTCTGATCTTAAGGATCTGTTCGGATGATATAAACTCATCACCTGTGTCAAATACCAAGGAAACATATAATGAATAACTGTAAAGCCCAATACTAGAACTTTAAAGATGATACGGAATTTGACAGGTAACCAGTGGAGCTGTTTTAATAAAGGCTTTACGTCATACATCAAACAAGTGAAGCCATAATAATGGACATGACAATGAAGCCGTCGGCACAATGCGCAGCGGCTGCTAAGAAAGCAAATAGAATGCTAGGAATAATCAAGAATGGTATTACAAGTAGAACGAAAGAAGTTATCTGCCGTTGTATCGGGCGATGGTGCGCCCGCAGCTGGAGTACTGCGTCCAATATTGGTCGCCGTACCTAAAGAAGGATATGTCAATACTCAAGAGGGTTCAGAAGAGAGCGACACGTTTGATAAAAGGTATGGAAAACCTTTCATATGCTGAAAGATTAGAAAGACTGGGGCTTTTTTCGCTGGAGAAGCAGAGACTTAGAGGGGATATGATAGAGACTTACAAGATCACGAAGGGCATAGAGAAAGTGGAGAGGGACAGATTCTTCAAAGTTTCGACAACTACAAGAACGAGAGGGCATTCGGAAAGATTAAAGGGGGACAGATTGAGAACCAATGCTAGGAAGTTCTCCTTTACCCAACAGGTGGTGGACACCTGGAACGCGCTTCCAGAGGGAGTGATAGGACAGGGTACGGTATTGGAGTTCAAGAAGGGATTGGACAATTTTCTGAAGGGTATAGATAGGGGGCTACTATACAGGTCCTGGACTGGGCATCATGGACCTCAGGTCTGACCCAACAGAGGCATGGCTTATGTTCTTATGTTCATAATCTATACACACATCAATCTTTATAATAAGCTGTTCTGCTTTTACTTCCCTGCATCTTTCCATTTCAAACAGAATATGCATAAACAAAAATTCAGGCTGGACATCCCCCTTAAAAATATAACTTTAGGAGGCAGGATACCCCCACTCCTTTTTTTTTTTTTTTTGCAAATTTCTACCGGTGAAGCATTCCACAACGTCATCATATAATAACTTACTGCTCCTCTTCAGTCACTGGCATAGTAAGGAAGGTGCTACATAAACATTTCACCACTACTCTCTTCCAGGTCATGGTGAGCCCCCCCAAACACCCCCAAAACCTACTATACTCACCTGTCTACAACTCCAATAAACCCTTATGGCTGCAGATGGAACCTATATGGCAGTACAGTAGGGTTTGCGGAGAATTTGGGTGGGCTCAAATTTTCCACCATTGATGTATTGGTTAGAATGGCTTATGGGCCTGGTTCACTAGCCCATCCCCCAGGCTACTTATACCACCTCTGTACAGTTGTAGTAGGCTTTCCTGTGCCAGGTGCTGATGTTCCGGAGGCAGGTATGTAAGCTTTTATTCTGATTTCTATGACGGTGTGTGTGTATGTGTGTGGGAGGGGGTCAGTTATCACTGGGGAAGTGTGTGGGGGTCTGCGGTGGTTATCTGGTCACTTTGGATACCTTCTGGTCACTTAGACCTGTTTTTAGATCGCCTAAGTCACAACGTATAAGTTCCGCCCAGGCAGCCTCGTAAAACTTTCGATTATCCCTACAGTACGACTAAGGGCTCCTTTTATTAAGCTGCGATAGCGTTTTTAGTGCACGCAGGATTTTAGCACGCGCTAAACCTGTGCTACGTGGCTAGAACTAACGCCAGCTCAATACTGAACTGCTGTGCGTGCTAGACCTTAATGGCAGTATTGAGCTGGCGTTAGTTCTAGCTGCTTAGCGCAGGTTTAGCGCGTGCTAAAATCCTGTGTGCGCTAAAAACGCTATCGCAGCTTAGTAAAAGGAGCGCTAAGTCTAGGTCGGCCCACATCCCACCTTAACTACTCCTTCAAAAACGCCCCATTCAGCTCTGGGTGCACAGTGGGATTTAGAGGCCTAAAAAGTCTCTGGATACGTCTAAAAACCCGTTTCGATTATTGGCACTTGGACGACCTGTCTTTTTTGATCGTCCAAGTGTTGATTTGGGTGGGATTTTAGTCGTATTTCTGTTTCGATTATAAGCTCCACATTGTTTACCATATATACTCATAAGAACATAAGAATAGCCTTACTGGGTCAGACCAAAGGTCCATCAAGCCCAGTAGCCTGTTCTCATGGTGGCCAATCTAGGTCACTAGTAACTAGTCAAAACCCAAAGAGGAGCAACACTCGAATATAAACCATCTGTTGTAACTTGTGGGTAAGTGAATAAAAACATTCCTCTTGCTCGTTCATCTTGTCATACTATCGCTGGAGGCGGGCTACTTATCCGTGGTCCACCCTGTAGAATGGATGTTCCAAGATCAGTGCCCTTCATAGAACAGTGTGTAATGTTGGGATTTGTATGCAACTTTGGGTGTGAGGAGTTACACCTGTAAATCCTGGCATTACCGCCGTTTGTGCTTTCCCTCCCCCATTCTTTTTTTATTTTATGAAATGATGTAATCCTTGCTGTTCTCCTTTCATATCATATATCATCCCCCCTGTTGTCTTTATTCATGTCTGATCTCCCTTTTTTTTCAGACTATTATTTAAACAATGTTTTTATGTAAACTGCTTAGGAATTTTTTTAGCGGTATATCAAACCATAATAAACTTGAAACTTGCATGCAGGTTGGGCGCAAATCACCTGAATTCTATAACACTGCGCACATTTTAAGGGAGTGCCCTTGGCTTGTCCATGCCCTTCCCATGACCATGCTTTCCCTAGCAGATCTGCTCAGAAACACTTTCATGCTATTCTATAAGTGGACACATGTGGATCTTCATGTAGATCTGTTGTTTCTGTACCTTTTTGGCGCCATGTGTCGGGATGCTTTTTAGTAATAATCCTATAAATTATTTTGTGACTCACACTAAACTTGCATAAACTTATGGCTAAAGCACAAGTTAATGTATCCAACTAAATATAGAAGAGAACTATAACCGATCTCAAGTGCTCACAGTTAAAAGCCTGATGTATATTTCAGGCTAATAACCACACGGTGAGCTATCATTGATCTTATGTGTTCTCTTTTTTTCAAATTTTTCTCAATTTTTTGAGCATTTATATATTTTTTTGTAAAAAAAATTTTTATCTTATTTTTTACTAGTCTTCATTAATTTATTAACAGTATTTCTTTTTTGAAAATAAACCCTATGAAGTACTTAGCTTCATAACTATAGGGTACTTAGCTTCAAAACGACGACGGAAGATCTCCGTTTCGCTCACATATTTAGAGGAGTTTCGTCAGGACACCGCCAGCAATCATACTCTTAATACTGACAGTACAGCAAAGACAAAATTTTTCAAAGAGCTAGCTGAAGCTCAGAAAGTTCCAATGTCGTCTGCCTGTCGATAGTAACATCGGCATGAATGCCCGCCTTCAAACCTGAATTTAAATTGTGTAAAGGCGTCTGACGTCATATCCGGTTGGGATGCTTTTTAGTGCCAAAACTTCAACATGGAAGTAGCACTTAATGTTCAGTACCATAAACAGAATTTCCCCCTTAGTGTTTGAATTAAGGTGTGTTGTCAAGCTGGTAGAGTAATGGCTACTGTGGCTATGTGACAGCAGCTATCACACACTAATTCATGATCTAACTGCTTAGTGCACTTTAATAAAAGGCACCTTAGGGTAATTCTATAAAGTGTACCTATTTTATGAAGTTGATCTTTCCTCCAAATTCTGTGGTTCCCAACCCTGTCCCGGAGGACCACCAGCCACTCAGGTTTTCAGGCTAGCCCTAATGAATATGCTTAGAACAGATTTGCATGCCTGTCACTTCCATTATATGCAAATCTCTCTCATGCATATTCATTAGGGCTAGCCTGAAAGTCTGGCTGGCTGGTGGTCCTCCAGGACAGGGTTGGGAACCACTGATGTAGACTTTCACCTTAAAGGGTGTAGGGGGCTGGTGGGTTCTGGGGAGGGGGGTCTACCAATTAGGGGGGATCTACAGTTGTGGGGGGCAGAAGGAGTGAGTAAGTGGTCAACCCTCCTGCTATGGACATTTGGGGGGGGGGTCGACAGGAGGGATTGGGTTTCCCTCCTGTAGGCCAACTTCACAGGAGGGTTCAGGGGTTCCCTGCCATGGCCACTCAGCTAATTGCGGCAGGGAGATATTTGGATTACGGCACTTCTAGTTAGTGTGGAGTCTCTGAAAAGGTTCTTACTAGATTACATTTGTTTCAAAATACAGCTGTTAGACTAATCTGGCTTCCGATTAGATACAGGATTAAGTTTAAGGTATCTTGTCTAGTGTGTAAGGCTTTATATGATAATGCTCAAAAATAATTAACATCTCTTTTATGTATTCCAGCTAATTTTATTACTACACAGAGTAACTGTAGCTTTAAACTTCAGTTTCCAACTGTTTTTCGAGTAATTAGGAAGAGTCAACTGGTACAATCATTTTATTATCAGGCAGTTTAGAGGTGGAACAATTTTCCTTTAGAAATAAGAAGCATGAATTCATATATTATTTTTCTTTTTTTTTTTTTAAATATCTTTATTCATTTTGAAGCCAAAAACAAGTGCAACATATTATACAATCATATTACACTATAATAGCACCTAAATTCAATCAAAATTATAATCTATGACAAATATATATATATCACCCCCATTATCATATTCAAAAATTGCACTCAAATTAAAGATTAAAAATATTAATGCTCATCAACAATTGTGTATCATCAATGAACATATGACATCCCACACATAATAATCAATTAAAAATCATAGGTGCAGGCTGAATAAAATAGATGACAGATTTTCGAGGCATTTCACATTTAAATTGCAGATTAATAGAACAGCTACCATCCTACTTCACCAAATAAGACCTCCCTGTTATAAATTACTGTAACCACTCAAGCACACTGCTCCTTTAATGCACACTGCCTTTAACTACATGAATAGTTTTGAAGGTCACAGCTAAATCTAAAAGTGACAAATAAAGAAAATAGGCTGTGAAAGTAAAAGTGGAACATAGGTTAGCTAAGAGTCATAAACATTTGAACTCTCTGACAGGATGACAACACATTTTTCAGATATGTTAGTGAAAGGATGAAGTGCAAAAGTGAAATTTTAAGTTTGAAAAAAGAAAAAGATGACTATGTAAAAAGTGACAATCTAATCTAATCTTCTATTTCTGCGTTGCGCATACCAGGGCAGACTCAAGGCGACTTACAAAGAGATGTGAGAGGAAACGGAGAGAGGCAGGGAGAGAAGGGGAGGAGAAATGGAGGGAAACATTTGGGCAGGGGAAGATCTGAGATGTTCTAGTGTCAAAGAGGTAGGTTTTCAGTTTTTTATGGAATGTGGTGTAATTGGGTTCCGTTCTGGTTGTTTCAGTGAGGTCATTCCAGGCTTTTACTCCTAGAAAGGTAAGTATGAAGTGAAAAATTCACTTGTATTGGAGATTCTTTGTTGAAGGAAGGTTTAGTAGTATCCTGTGGGAGGTAGACCATGCCTTTGAGAAGAGCTGGATGAGTGGAGCTGCTGAGTTTCCATGAATTATTTGGTATGAAGTTTTTAAATTTTATTTGTGATGGGATGGATAACCAGTGTAGTTGCTTGATGAGGACTGATATCAAGTCATATTTTTTCATGTTGAAAATTACTCTTACAGCTGTGTTTTGTATGAGTTGCATTTTATGGATTAGTGCGGTGTTGATTCCCATGTAGGCAGAGTCCAGCTGTGGTAGGATCATCGACTGTACAATCAGAGCAAAGTGATACTGATGAAAGTATGGTCTGATGAGTCTTAGTTGCCTTATGGTAAAGAGGGACTTTTACCGGATATTGGAGATTTGAGCTTCCATGGTTAGTGTGGAATCAAGAATGCAGCCTAGGATTTTGGAGCTTTTATCGATAGCGAGGGTGTGGCCCGATCGGAGAGTGATGCTTGTCGGTGCTGTCTGTTGGGCTGTGTGGAAATAAGATTTTTGGTTTTATTTTGGTTTAGTTTTAGCTTGTTGATTGTTGCCTAAGAATAAAGCAAACCAACTAGTCACAGATGATGGGGCTGGAGGACTGCCAATTTCTGCGGGTGCCTGGTAGCGCTATAGAAATATTAAATAGTAGTAGTAGTAGTAGTAGTAGGTATTGGGAAACATGCCACATCATCGAGAGCAGTGGTCTTCACTAATTTTTAAGCAAAGGTTGTTTTGGGCTCAAAAGGGCTGACGGACCACTTTGAAATCATGTGTCCACTCTGCAAACATCTCAGCAAGACAAATGATGCATCTCATGGGTCACATGGCATCAACAGTTCATGTCACCCCGTTCGCATGATTTCATCTCAGATCAGCTCAGTGGACCCCAGCATCTCAGTGGCCTCAGGCCATGTATCCCTTCTCTCAAAGGATTAGTCACCTCATCTCTTCGTCATTTTCTTCAGTGGTGATTGAATCTGGAAAATCTCTCCAGAGGATTATTTTACATCCCTCCACATCACAAAGTACTCACGACAGATTCATCCATGTATGCTTGGGGAGTTCACCTAGATAGTCTCTGGACTTAAGGCATGTGGTCTGCTCAAGAGAAGAAATTCCACATCACCTTTTAGAGCTGAGGGTGGTTCACAAAGCTCTCAAAACATTTCAGGATTGTCTAACCAACCAAGTCCTCATTGTTTGGACAGACAATCAAGTGGCAATGTACAACATCAACAAGCAGGAGAAATGGGTTTTCTTTCTTTGTGTCAAGAAGCCGAGTGAATTTGGAACTGGGCAATTCCTCGCAACATATTTTTCAAAGCCATATATGTGAAAGGCAAACAGAATGCCATAGTTGGCAATCTAAGCAGATTTTTCCGACTACACAAGTGATGATACACAGTCTTGCACCACGTGTTTTCTCTTCGAGGGACTCCTCAGATAGACATGTTTGTGTCTCCCAACAACCACATTGCCTCTATTCTGCTTCAGACAGTACTTCCTCATTGTCTCAAAGCAGGTGCGTTTCTTCTAGATTGGACGAACAAGTTCCTCTATGTGTTTCTGCCTCTCATTCTGAAGACTTTAGTCAAGCTCAAGCAAGAGTCAGCCACAATGATAGCTCCTTTGTGGCCCAGACAACCTTGGTTCTTCCTTCTGCTTCAACTGAGTGCCAAGGATTCAGATCCACTACAGATCTTTTTATCTCTACTCACTCAGAGTCAAGGTTCTCTTTTGCATCCCAATCTGCAATCTCTGCACTTAACAGCTTGGTACCACTTGGTCTGACTTCAGCAGATTTTAATCTTTCTGACTCAGTACAAGCATTATAGCTGCTTCTAGAAAGCCTTCTATTCAACAGTGCTATCAATACAAGTGGACACGCTTCATATCATAGTGTGTCTCCATGATCAGGATACTTTCTCTTCTTCTCTTCCTTCAGTATTGGACTATCTTCTCCATTTATCCAACTCTGGACTTAAGACTACTTCGGTCAGGGTTCACCTCAGTGCTATTAGTGTTTTCCATGCTCCTTTCAATGGTAAACCTCTGGCCACTCATCTGCTTGTTTCCCAGTTTATGAAATGACTTTTTAACTCCAAACCTCTGCTCAAGCCACCTCCAGTTGTCTGGGATCTTAATGTAATCCTAGTCAGTCTGATGAAGCTACCATTTGAACCACTGGCAATTACTCATCTTCAACTGTTCATCTCCTTTGACCTTATCAGATTGGGCTGCCTGTAACCAAACAAACTATTTCCACATGGTTAGCATCCTGTATTTCCTTCTGCCATGCTCAGACTGGGCTGCAGCTAGAGGGACGTGTAACAGCACACAAGATCTGAGCTATGGCAGGCATCAATAGCTTTCTTATGTTCCACTCCCATTGAAGATATTTGCAAAGTAGCTACTTGGTCCTCAATCCACACTTTCATATCTCACTACTGTCTAGAATCCTGTTCCAGATGAGATGGTCATTTTAGCCAAGCAGTATTACAGAATTTATTTTCTTCCTAATGGTCAACTCTCCCTCCATCCCATTTCAGTAAGCTAAGGAGTCCCACATGTGAGAATATGCTGCCTGGATAAAGCATTGTTACTTACCATAACAGGTGTTATCCGGAGACAGCAGGCAGGCATTCTCACATCCCTCCTACCTCCTCTGGTTGGCTTCTTAGCTTGCTTATGGAACTCAGGTACCGTGAGCTGACATCCGACAGGAAGTCAGTCGCATGTGTATAGTGTTGGCAGCCTTGAGCTTCACAAAGCTTAAAGTGACGGTGAACTTTTCATTGTCCGTACCAGGCTCTGTTACGGTAAGTAACTCTGCTTTTCCTAGTTTTGTTTTTTTTCAATTGTGTTGGTCCCAGAATTTGGTTTCTGCTTTCCTCATTTTCCTGTCTGCTTGTCATTTTTCTCTCCTTTTCCTTTCAGCTTTCTTCAATTTATTTTCTACTGAAATGTTATCAAAAATTAAGAAGGCTAACAAACTGGGTATCACAATAATAATGGGTGATTTCAACTACACTGATATTGACTGGGTAAATGTAACATCAGGGCATGCTAGGGAGATAAAATTCCTTGATGAAATCAAGGACTTTTATATGGAGCAGCTGGTTCAGGAACCAACAAGAGGTGAAGCAATTCTAGATCTAGTTCTTAGTGGAGAGCATGAATTGGTGCGGGAGGTAATGTGCTGGAGCTGCTTGATAACAGTGATTGCAACATGATATAATCCCTGGAATAAGTTTGCAGAAGAAATCCAATACAACACTTAACTTTAAAAAGGAGACTAAGATAACATGAGAGAATGGTAAAATAAACCTGAGAGGTGCAGCTGCAAAAGTCAAGAGCCAGCTGATATTGTGCATTTGGATCTTCAAAAGGCTTTTGAGAAAGTACCTCAGGAAATTAGAAAGCCATGGGATAGGAGGTAATGTGCTATTATGGATGAAGAACTGGTTGAAAGAAAATAGAGAGTAAGTTTAAATTGGCAATATTCTCAATAGAGAACAGTGGGGTTCCTGCAATTTTTGATATTTCATTACATGGTGGGGTTCCCCAGGGTTCTGTACAGGGACAGCTGCTTTTTAACATATTTATCAATAATCTAGAGATGGGAATAACTAGTGAGATAATTAAATTTGCTGATGAAGCTACTAAGTAATAGATTTAAAATAAACCAGA
This sequence comes from Geotrypetes seraphini, assembly GCF_902459505.1. Lineage (NCBI taxonomy): Eukaryota > Metazoa > Chordata > Amphibia > Gymnophiona > Dermophiidae > Geotrypetes > Geotrypetes seraphini. Next base: position 64,159,154 of record NC_047086.1, on the reverse strand, counting down.
GAAAATATTACTTCACACAATGTATAATTAAACTCTGGAATTCATTGCTAGAGAATGTGGTGAAATCAGTTAGCTTAGTGGGGTTTAAAAAAGGTTTGGATAATTTCCTAACAGAGAAGTCCATAGGCCATTATTGAGATGACTTGGGGAAAATCCAAGGCTTACTCCTAGAATAAGCAACATAAAATCTGTTTTACTACTTGGGATCTATCTAGGTGGTGAAAACTGAGACTGTGTCTGAATTCAAGAGGGCTTGGGATAGGCACGTGGGATTTCTCAGAGAGAGAAAGAGATAATGGTTACTGTGGATGGGCAGACTAGATGGGCCATTTGGCCTTTATCTGACATCATGTTTCTATGTTTTTAGGTACTTGGGACTTGGGTTGGCCACTCTTTGAAACAGGATACTGGACTTGATGGATCTTCCGCCTGTCCCAGTATGGCAATTCTTATGTTCTTAGATTAAATCTTTTCTTACTATCCAGTCATCAGTTTCCCACTTTTTGCTGTGTCTACCTATAGCTTGCCTCCTCTTTCCCTCACCCCAGCTCTATTTTTCTCTTCTACTTACTTCCCCAGTATCTCTCTAATTCTATCTCTTTCCCCCATCCAGCATCTGCCCTTTTTCTTCCCTCCTGCCATCCAGCATTCACCTTTTTTATCTACCCCTTCCATATAGCGTCTGACCCTCTCCTCTCCTCTTCCATCCAGGAGATAGCGGAACTACTGCAGCAAATTTGCAATCTATCCCTGAAAACAGGCGTGATCCCAGAGGACTGGAAGATAGCCAATGTTACGCCCATCTTTAAAAAGGGATCAAGAGGTGACCCGGGCAACTACAGACCGGTGAGTCTGACCTCAGTTCCAGGTAAAATGGTGGAAGCACTTATAAAAGACAACATTGATGAACATTTTGAAAGAAACAAACTTCTGACAACCAGTCAACATGGTTTCAGCAAGGGGAGATCATGCCTAACTAACTTATTGCACTTCTTCGAAGGAATTAACAAACGGATGGACAGAGGTGACCCCATAGACATCATATATCTAGACTTCCAAAAAGCCTTTGACAAAGTACCCCACGAACGCCTACTTCGAAAACTGAAGAACCATGGGGTGGAAGGAGATGTACATAGATGGATCAGAAACTGGTTAGCGGGTAGGAAACAGAGGGTGGGAGTGAAGGGCCACTACTCGGACTGGAGGAGGGTCACGAGTGGTGTCCCGCAGGGCTCGGTGCTTGGGCCGTTGCTATTTAATATATTCATAAATGATCTAGAAACAGGGACGAAGTGTGAGATAATAAAATTTGCGGACGACACAAAACTATTTAGTGGAGCTCGGACTAAAGAGGACTGCGAAGAATTGCAAAGAGACTTGAACAAACTAGGGGAATGGGCGACGAGATGGCAGATGAAGTTCAACGTTGAGAAATGTAAAGTACTACATGTAGGTAGCAGAAACCCAAGGTGCAGCTATACGATGGGAGGGATATTATTGAAGGAGAGTACCCAAGAAAGGGACTTGGGGGTAATGGTGGACATGACAATGAAGCCGACGGCACAGTGCGCAGCGGCCGCTATGAAGGCAAATAGAATGCTAGGCATAATCAAGAAGGGTATTACAACCAGAACAAAAGAAGTTATCCTGCCGTTGTATCGGGCGATGGTGCGTCCTCATCTGGAGTACTGCGTCCAATATTGGTCGCCGTACCTTAAGAAAGATATGGCGTTACTCGAGAGGGTTCAGAGAAGAGCGACACGTCTAATAAAAGGGATAGAAAACCTTTCATACGCTGAGAGATTAGAAAAACTGGGACTCTTTTCCCTGGAGAAGAGGAGACTTAGAGGGGATATGATAGAGACTTACAAGATCATGAAGGGCATAGAGAGAGTGGAGAGGGACAGATTCTTCAAACTTTCGAATAATAAAAGAACAAGAGGGCATTCAGAAAAACTGAAAGGAGACAGATTCAAAACAAATGCTAGGAAGTTCTTCTTTACCCAACGTGTGGTGGACACCTGGAATGCGCTTCCAGAGGATGTAATAGGGCAGAGTACGGTACTGGGGTTCAAGAAAGGATTGGACAATTTCCTGTTGGAAAAGGGGATAGAGGGGTATAGATAGAGGATTACAGTCCAGGTCCTGGACCTGTTGGGCCACCGCGTGTGTGGACTGCTGGGCACGATGGACCTCTGGTCTGACCCAGCGGAGGCACTGCTTATGTTCTTATGTTCTTATGAGTCTTCCCTTCTCTCTCTCCTACACACTTCCATCTAGCATCTGCCCCTCTCTTCCCCACACTTCCATCAAGTGTCTGCCCCCCTCTCTCTCTCTAAACAACACACAAGAAGAGGAGATGATCTGCAAGCAGTCACAGTAGCAAAAATACAAAGCAGACCAACTGTACCAGGAAGAGAATGATTTATTAACAGAGCTACCTGATGTGGCCATGTTTTAACCTAAGGCGTCTGCCCCTCTCATTCCTTCCTCACTTCCATCTAGTGTCTTTCCCCTCTCTCTCTCTCTCCTACTCACTTCCATCAAGTGTCATAAGAACATAAGAATAGCCTTACTGGATCAGACCAATGGTCCATCAAGCCCAGTAGCTCGTTCTCACGGTGGCCAATCTAGGTCACTAGTACCTGGCCAAAATCCAAGGTGTAGCAATATTCCATGCTACCAATACAGGGCAAGCAGTGGCTCCCCCCATATCTTTCTCAATAACAGACTATGGACTTTTCCTCCAGGAACTTGTCCAAATCTTTCTTAAAACCAGCTACACTATCCGCTCTTACCACATCCTCTGGCAACGTGTTCCAGAGCTTAACTATTCTCTGAATGAAAAAAATTTCCTCCTATTGGTTTTGAAAGTATTTCCCTGTAACTTCATCGAGTGTCCCCTAGTCTTTGTCATTTTTTGATGGAGTGAAAAATCGATCCACTTGTACCTGTTCTACTCCACTCAGGATTTTTAAGACTTCAATCATATCTCCCCTCAGCCATCTCTTTTCCAAGCTGAAGAGCCCTAACTATTTTAAGGTTCCTTTTACGAAGGTGCGCTAGGAACTTAACGCGTGGAATAGCACACACTAAATTGCCACGCATGCTAGCCACTACTGTTTCCTTTTAAGATTTTCTGCTAGTGCGTGCTATAGCGCACGCTAATCCAGTGCGTGCGATAAAATCACTAGCGCACCTTCGTAAAAGGAGCCCTTAGTCTTTCCTCATATGAGAGGAGTTCCATCCCCTTTACCATCTTGGTCGCTCTTCTTTGAACCTTTTATAGCGCCACTATATCTTTCTTGAGATTAGGAGACCAGAATTGAACGCAATACTCCAGATGAGGTCACACCATGGAGCGATACAGGGACATTATGACATTCTTAGTCTTGTTAACCATCCCTTTTTTAATAATTCCTAGCATCCTATATGCTTTTTTGTCCGCCGCCACACACTGGGCGGAAAGTTTCATCGTATTGTCTACAATGATTCACAGATCTTTTTCTTGGGTGTTAACCCCCAAGGTAGACTCTAGCATCCAGTAACTGTGATTCAGGTTATTCTTCCCAATGTGAATCACTTTGCATTTGTCCACATTAAATTTCATCTGCCACCCTTGCTATTGGCCATACAACAGGCAAAGGAGATTCAGGGTATTCCTTATGCAGGTCGGGAATATAAAATCTCTGCATAAGCAGATGATATTTTGATTCATTTGAGGAATCCTGAAACAACCATACCATAATTACTTGATTTGATTGAAAGATTTGGAAAATTTTCAGGATACAAAATAAATTGTAGTAAATCAGAAATTCTTCTGCTAAATGTACATTGTCAAAAAGGATTATTTGATTCATTCCCCTTTCTTTAGAAGGAAGAGGGTATAAAATACTTAGGAATTTGGATTTATAAAACAGAAGAAACGATGAAAGTAAATGAAAAGTCTTTATTGCTCAAGGTCACGGAAATGTGTGAACAATGGAACCCCTTACATTTGTCTTTGTGGGGGAGAGTCCAAACAATAAAGCCTGTGGTTTGCTACCAAATGGGTATGTTACCAGTGTTTTTGCAGAGGTCCTTTTACAAGAAATTAAATAGTATACTCACAACATTTATTTGGCTGGGGAAAGCAGCAAGAATTGCCTTAGTATCTTTACAAAAACCAATTGTGGAGGGTGGGGTAAATTTTCCAAAGTTTTATAGGTACCATCAAGCCTACATAATGCATCAGGGTATGTATTGGATCCTCCCTGAGCTCATGGAAAATCTTTCAGACTGGTTATGGTTGGAATGGCAACTCCTGTCTCCATTGAGATTGTGTCACGTTTTGAGTATCAAGCTACCTAGGTTATATAAGGACAATAAAATTTTATTGGACACTTGGGAGACTTTAAAATTTATTAATAGTTTAACATCTATTCCAATTCATAAATCCACTTGTCAGTCTCTATGGTTGAACTCCAAGATTCAAATTGGCAGATTTAAGGTCATCTGAAAACACTGGATGAAAGCAGGCATACATACTCTAGATCAGTGTTTTTCAACCGCTGTTCCGCGGCACACTAGTGTGCCGCGAGATGTTGCCTGGTGTGCCGCAGGGCCGCCATCAGGGCAGTACTACCAGTCCTGCATTCAGGGGCCTGGAGCTGACAGGGGGCCCGAGGCAGGGGCGCCAGTAGCTCGCCAAGGCAAAGTGAGTCGATCACCCAGGACTCACTTTGTCTTGGCGATCTAATCTATCGAGCCGATAAGTCTTCTTCTCCCCGACGTCAATTCTGCAGTCGGAGAGGAAGTTCGGGCCAGCCAATCGCTGCCTGGCTGGGCAGAACTTCCTCTCCGATTGCAGAATTGACGTCAGGGAGAGCATGCGTCGGCGTCGGCTTTGGGGCCTGTTATCCATTGGTGGGTCCTGTTCCCCGATGGCAGTGGCAGTGGCTTGGGGAACGTCAGGGAGAAAGAAAGAAAGGGGGCAGGCAGGGAAACAGAAGGAAAGAAGAGAAACAGAAAAAAAGAAAGAAAGGTCAGGGAGAGAGGAAGAAAAAGTTGGGGGAGGGAATGAGGTGTGGAGGAGAGAAAGCATACAGGCTGATAGAAGGGAAGAAAGATTGGATGCACAGTCAGAAGAAGAAAGTGCAACCAGAAATCACCAGACAAGGTAGGAAAAATGATTTTATTTTAAATTTAGCAAAGTGGAGGCAGTATTACCACAGTTTTCAAAGGAATTTGCCCAAATAACTTAATAGTTAACTGGGTAAATTCCCAGAGATGAAAACTTCCCTTCACTTACTATGCACAGTTCTGAATTTATATCTGCTGTCTATATTTTACAATATGGTCACCTTTTACTAAACCGCAATAGTGGTTTTTAGCGCAGGGAGCCTATGAGCGTCAAGAGCAGCGCTGGGCATTCAGCACAGCTCCCTGCGCTAAAAACTGCTATTGTGGTTTAATAAAAAGGATGGAGGGTATATTTGTCTATTTTTGTATGCTATAAAAACCAAATACAGAGAGAGACTGAGAGCTGTTGACGAAGAGCTACGTGTGTGTCTTTCTTCGATTCCAGCCAGAATATCAGCTTTGTGTTCAGCCAAACAGGCCCAGGTTTCGCACTGAATAAAGTATTTTATAATTTTTCACTATTCTGTTTACTTAATATTTCATAATAAAGTAATTATAAAATACTTTCTTTGTGTTTATTTGATTCCTATTCAAGAGAATTACTTTATATATAGTCAATATAGGCACAGAGTTAAATTTTTTAACATTTTCTAATGGTGGTGTGCCTCGTGATTTTTTTCATGAAACAAGTGTGCCTTTGCCCAAAAAAGGTTGAAAAACACTGCTCTAGATCAGGGGTGCCCACACTTTTTGGGCTTGCGAGCTACTTTTAAAATGAGCAAGTCAAAATGATCTACCAACAATAAAAAAATTTTTAAACACCCACAAAGCACACTGAAAGGCAGAGAAAATGTTAATTATCATTAATATTCCGGTTTTTTTTCAAAGAGGTCAAGGCAGATGACTCTATGCAATGTCATCTCAATAACAACCATACAAAAATAGACAAATATAGCCCCTCCCTTTTTACTAAACCACATAGCAGTTTTTAGCGCAGGGAGTTGCGCTGAATGCCCCACGCTGCTCTCGACGCTCATAGGCTCCCTGCGCTAAAAACCGCCATTGTGGTTTAGTAAAAGGGAGCCATAGTGCAAAATATAGACAGCAGATATAAATTCTCAAAACAGACACATTTTGATCACTAAATTGAAAATAAAATCATTTTTCCTACTTTTGTTTGATGATTTCATGAGTCTCTGGTTGCACTTTCTTCTTCTGACTTCTTCTCACTTCACTCTGGCTGCACTTCTTCTGACATCTTCTGATTTCAGCCCACTCCTTCTTTCAGCCTCCTATATGCTTTCTCTCTTCCATACCTCATTCTCTCCCCCAACTTTTTCTTTCTTTCTCCCTGCCTCCTGTTCTTTCTTTCTCTCTCTCTCTCTCTCCATGCCCACTTTCTTTCTGTCTCCCTGCTTGTCCCCTTTGTTTCTTTCTCCCTGCCCTCCCCCAAGCCACTAGGTTTGCCGTCGCCACCGGGGAACAGGCCTCCAAGCCACCGCCCCCCAAGCTCTGCATGCAGAAGCCTTGCACTGACCAGCATTCTGCTCCCCTTCAATTCTGATGTCGGAGAGGAAGTTCTGGGCCAGCCAGGCAGCGATTGGCTGGCCCAGAAATTCCTCTCCGATGTAAGAATTGATGTCGGGGAGAGGAATGCTGGTCAGCGTTAGTCTTCTGCAGGCCCAAATTTCTGTATCCCCAGGGCCGAGGAAAAGAAAAGAAAAAAAAGCCAGTCTTCCATGAGAGCCGTTCCAGTCTCTTTTTAGCACGACACTCAACTTCCCATTTTCAGGCTCAAGACGTCAGAGCAGCAGCAGCAGCTCCGGCATTTTTGGGCAGAGCACCTCCTGCTCCCGACCGCCTTTCTCCAGTCTGGCTTGTCAATTCCGCCAGGGGCAGCCGGCGCTCAGCTCTCAAGGGTCGTGACTTCCCTAGACCTCCCTCCCGCCTTCTCCCGAAGGAAGTGACTTCATCCCCCAGTCGGAAGACGGGTTCTGGCAATCGGGCAGGAAGAGCGCAGCAAGAATGAGTGTGCGTGGGGAACCTTGGGGAGATTCCGGTGGGGAACCTTGGGGAGAGGAAGGCTGATCGGCCGGCCGATTGGAACGGCAACACGAGATCGACTGGCGTTGCCTTCCTGATCGACGTGTTGGGCACCCCTGCTCTAGATGATGTAGTATCAGATGGAAAGCTGCTTGATTTTTCACGACTGCAACAAACTAAACTAAACTAAACTAACATTTAGTATTGCTAAGTCTCAAAGTTATAGATGATTGCAGTTGAAGCAGGCCATTCAGGAGGGGTTCCCTGATTGGAAAAATTTTAAAACTCAGTATAGTTTGCCATTCCTGTGCTTCCAGATGGATTTCATGGGTCACCAGGCTGCTCAGTGGTATAAATTAATATCTGGATTTTTGAATAAGAAACCAAAAACTGGTGTTCGTGATATTTGGAGCATTGAGATAAAGCATCAGCTTACTGCGTCTCAATGGCCACAAATCTGGACTTGGAGAATGAGATGTACAGTGTCTGCATCTATGAGACAAACTTGTTTTTTTTTGTTACATAGAAACTGGGACATTAGATCATTTATTATATTATTGTCCCTTGATACTTCAATTTTGGAGATCTTTTTGGGATCAGGTGAACAAAGTAATGGAAAATCCAGTGGCACTAACATACGACACTGTGCTATTTGGCACTTTGATGAGAGCTAAAAGCCAAATATCATCTCACAATAACACACTTCTCTTTATTATGACAGGGGTTGCCTTACAGCTTATTTTAAGGAATTGGGATCGCTTGAACTATATCTTTTGGTGGGAGTCTCTGTGTCACGTCTTGGAACATATTATGGCTATACAACAGGGACATTATAAGAAGTTTCTGAATATTTGGGAGCCATTGACAAAATTTTGCAAAGAGTGATTGCTGATTTTGCCCTTTGATCATGCATGTCCAGGGTGGATGGGTTTGAAAATATTTTTAATTCTTTAATTTGAGTGCAATTTTTTAATATGGGGGGGGGGGTGATATATCTATTTGTCATAGATTACAATTTTGATTGAATTCAAGTGCTTTTATAGTGTAATATGATTGTATAATATGTTGCACTTATTTATGGCTTAAAAATGCATAAAGATTTAAAATAAATAAATAAATAAAACTCATCTGCCATTTGAATGCCCAATCTTCCAATTTCCTAAGGTCCGCCTGCAATTTTTCACAATCCGCATGCGTTGTAACAACTTTGAACAATTTAGTGTCATATGCATATTTAATCACCTCACTCGTTCCAATTTCCAGATCATTTATAAATAAGTTAAATAGCACCGGTCCTGCTGCACTCTACTGTTTACTCTCCTCCATTGAGAAAAATGACCATTTAACCCTACCCTCTGTTTTCTATTCAATAACCAATTCCTAATCCACAACTAAACTTTGCCACCTATCCCATGACACTTTAATTTTCTCAGGAGCCTCTCGTGAGGAACTTTATCAAAAGCTTTCTGAAAATTTAGATACACTATATCAACTGGCTCAACTTTATCCACAAGTTTATGCATACCTTCAAAGAAGTCAAGTAAATTTGTGAGGCAAGATCTCCCTTGGCTGAACCCATGCTGACTCCGTCTCATTAAATCATGTTTGTCTATGTGTTCCACAAGTTTATTTTTTATAATTGTTTCTAACATTTTGCCCAGCACTGAAGTGAAGCTTACCAGTCTATAATTTCCTGGATCTCCCCTGGAGCCCTTTTTAAAAATTGGTGTAACATTGGCCACCCTCCAATCTTCAGGTACTACAGATGATTTTAGCGACAGGTTACAGATCACTAACAGCAGGTCAGCAATTTCATGTTTGAGTTCTTTTAGTACCCTAGGATGTATACCAACCGGTCCTGACATTTTATCTGCTCCCATTTTCCATCCAGTGCCTTCCCCTCTCTCTCTTTCTCCTCTCCAATTCCATTGAACATCTGCTCCCTCTCTGTCCTTCCTACTGCCATCCAACATGTGCCCTCATCTGTCTCTCCTACACTTCCATCAAGCATCTGAGTAGTGGATGAATTTCAGTCATGGCATCAATGATATCATAGTATAGAGATTGTGATGACTGCAATTTTGGATCATCTTAAATTGTGGTTAGATTTAGGGATAGATTCATTGTGGTTGTTGTTAGAACTCAGCGTTGCCTTTGACAAAATTATGATCTTTTGTTAAATCAATTGTGGGACTAGGCATTGGGAGAACATCCTGGCCTGATTTATCATTGTTTCTTTGTGGGAGTAATTAGGAGGTGATAGATTGCCACATGATTATCCATTTTGTGTGGGATGCCAGAACTGATATTGTTATCTCTCTTACTTTTTAATTTCTTTCTAATTCCAGTGGCAGATATACTTAGGATGCCAAATGGCCACCAGGCTTCAACTCTGCTAGCCTTTAATTTGCTGATGAGTTACTAAAGATTAGTTTTAGTTTTGCTAATGATATTCAGTTTTTCATCCCTTGGGTAAAGGTTAATAAGCCAGGATGCAGCATCTGCAAAAGTGTCTGCAATAGGCAGATAACTGGATATTCTTGAATATATTACAGTTAATGAAGTTTGAATGTCTGGTTATCTTGTGCTGGGGTTAGATTGAGGTATTTTGGTGTCAAAATACATGGTTATTTGACATTATTGTACCAAATCTCAGGGCAGTGAGAAGTTGTTTATATCACAAGGGTGTCAAACCTCGGTTCTTGAGTGCTGCAATCCAGACAGGTTCCTCAATGAATATGCATAAGATCTATTTGCATACACTGCCTCCATTTTATGCAAATAATCTCAAGCATATTCATGGTGGAAATCCTGAAAATCTGACCTGGCAAGGTTGGACAGCCCTGATCTAAGACAATTGAGGAGAATTTGATATTAGCTAAATTGTTATATATTCTGTGATTAGTACTTTCTTTGAATATTGTTATATACACTTCTCCCTCCGTATTCGCGGTGATGGGGGATGAGCAGACCCGCGAATACAGAAAAACTGTGAATAACTTTTTCATATGTCATTCATGGTTTTCTATTAAAAACCCTTGTGAATATGGGGAAACTGCGAATAACAAAAAAGATATTTGCGATTTAATTTGAAAACATTTACAATATTTATTGCAGTTTTTGAAAAACAGTGTTGTACATTAGGCATGGGTGATACAGTATAGAGTACAGTACTGTACTTACCTCTTACTCAGTTGGTGTCTCAGTCGATGTCTTCCACCTCTCTAAACACTGTGCAAGCTGGGAATCAGCAAATTTCTCTGTAAACGCTGGGAATCAGCGATTTTGTCTGTGCATGCTGGGAATCAGTGCTTGGCAAAATGTGCCAAAATTTTTCTCTGCAATCATGGATGACGTAATTCGGGGGGAGGAGCCAGAAATATAAAAACCGTGAATAATTGAAATTGCAAGTGCAGAAACTGCGAATACGGAGGGAGAAGTGTACTGGGCACATGAAATTTGTAACTTCTAAATGTACACAAGGTATCTGTAAGCTAAAAAATATATTAAATGCTGTGTGGACTGCTGCTATTTCTATTGGGATGTCAGTGAGGAACCATGAATTTTACTGGAAGGGGGATTAGGAAATGTTTGAAAACCTACCTGTTTGGGGTGGGGGGGGGGAGTAACATAGTACATGATGGCAGATAAAGACCTGTGCGGTCCATCCAGTCTACCCAGCAGTCACATTCGTTCTTTCTTAAAGCAACAAACCAGTAATTATTCATTTTACTTGCTAAGTTTCAGTATAAGATGTTTTTCCCTCCCCCCCCCCGAGATAAGTAAGGCCTGTACTCAGATGATTTGAATGTGGCATAAAGTACTTATATCTGCTCTTGATCCTTTTTGCCGCATATGAGACGGAGACCATAGAAGTCTGTCCAGAATTGACTACACTGCTCCACACTGCCCCATGGCTGGAGTTGCTGTTATGCTGCCACAGCTAACTCCAGCCCCTCACCCTGAACTGTCTTGCCATATATGGTACACAGACCGTAGTCGTCCATCCAGTACCATCTTCCTTCCCTGTTGCTGAGCTTCTAGTTAAGCACCACTCCTGCGCACCATAAATAAAGTTATAGTTGTTGATCTGTCGAGTTTTGTGTTGACACTATCCTCTTTCTGTTTAGGGATCTTTTGTGTTTATCCCATGCATTTTTGAACTCGGGCACTTTTTTTTGCCTCCACCGCCTCCATAGGGAGGGCCAGGCATCCACCAACCTCTCCTTTAAGAAGTATTTCCTGATATTACTCCTAAGTTTACCACCCCGCAACCTCATATTATGTTCTCTAGTTTTACCTCTTCTCCATCTCTGAAATATTTGTTTGTAGATTATTACCTTTCAAGTATTTAAATGTCTGTATCATATCTCCTCTATCCCTTCTTTCCTCTACGGCAGGGGTGTCAAAGTCCCTCCTCGAGGGCTGCAATCCAGTCAGGTTTTCGGGATTTCCTCAATGAATATGCATGAGATCTATTTGCATGCACTGCTTTCATTTTATGCTAATAGATCTCATGCATATTCATTGGGGAAATCCTGAAAACCTGACTGGATTGCGGCCCTCGAGGAGGGACTTTGACACCCCTGCTCTAGGTATTGAAGTATTCAAGCTTCTTCTCATATGTCTCTTGGTGCAATCCTGATATCATTTTCATCACCTTTCTCTGGACCGTTTCAAGGGAGGGGATAAGAATGGAAGTGCTGGTATAGAAACATAGAAACATAATGGCAGATAAAGGCCAAATGGCCCATCTTGTCTGTCCATCCTCAGTAACCATTATCTCTTTCTCTCTCTGAGAGATCCCACGTGCCTATCCTAGGCCCTTTTGAATTTAGACACAATCTTTGTCTCCACCACCTCTTCTGGGAGACTATTCCATGCATCTATCACTCTTTCTGTAAAAAAGCATTTCCTTAGATTACTCCGGAGCCTATCACCTCTTAACTTCATTCTATGCCCTCTCATTGCAGAGTTTCCTTTTAAATGAAAGAGACTCGACTCATGTGCATTTACATTACGTAGATATTTAAACGTCTCTCAAGAAAAATAATAATAATAACAAAATATAAATCAAAATATACAGAAAAATGTTATTAGCCAAGTGGTGGGAGTGCTCACTGAAAAACCATTTACTTAAAGTGGAGAAAAAGCCTCAACTCCCACTACTTGGCTAATAACATTTTTTCTGTATATTTTGATTTAAATGTCTCTATCATATCTCCCCTCTCCCGCCTTTCCTCCAAAGTATACAGATTGAGATTTTTAAGTCTGTCCCAATATACCTTATGATGAAGATCACATACCATTTTAGTAGCCTTCCTCTGGACCGACTCCATCCTTTTTATATCTTTTTAAAGGTGCGTCCTCAAGAATTGTACATAATATTCTAAATGAGGTCTCACCAAAGTCTTATTCAGGGACATCAATACCTCCTTTTTCCTACCAGAAATACCTCTCCCTATGCAACCTAGCATCCTTCTAGCTTTTGCCGTCACCTTTTCAACCTATTTGGCCACCTTAAGTTCATCACATACAATCACACCCAAGTCCCGCTCTTCTGTTATGCACATAAGCTCTTCACTCCTTAATCTGTATCATTCCCTCAGGTTTTTGCAGCCCAAATGCATGACCTTGCATTTCTTAGCATTAAATTTTAGCTGCCAAATTTCAGACCATTCTTCAAGTTTCACCAGGTCTTTCTTCATGTTATTCACACCATCCGGCGTGTCTACTCTATTGCAGATTTTCGCATCATCCACAAAGATGCGCTGTTGTCAAATTGTTTTTATGTATACAGAATATTTTATTGCGGTGAGATAGGTAATTGCATTGTCTGTTTTCTGTATAATGTTTAATTTATGGATGTTATTTTCTAACCCACCCTGGTACTTATTTGGATGGGATAAACAACCAAGCAAATAAATATATAAAGCTTTGAATTAATCAACTTCAATGTATAGCTGACAGAATGCTATAATGCTCATAACATGGAAACATTTACATTTAGCAATGATCTAATATTATCTTGAGGGCATCTTTCATTACACACTGTAATATCTCTGCTTAATATTCAAGGAACTTTAGTTCAAATGGTCTTGGAGAATCATGACATTAACAAGGATTTGACATTAACAAGACAGAATTCTGTTAGTTGCAGATCTGATTAGTATTCTTTGTACAGGGAATCTCTGTGCTTCTGTAAAATCACTGGTGTTTTATGACAATTATATGAATTAAACCTATGACCTGAATCAATTTGAAAAGCTGAAAATTGCCCTTTGTTCTAAACTGTACTACTGTTACTTTCCTGTGTATTGCATGTTGATGGCTGCCTCTACACATCTTTCCAATCAGCAGTAAAACCTTATGTTTAATTAATACGGTTAGCTGATAGGACTGGGGATAGTGTTAGTTCTAGAGTTATTATTATTATTATTTTAGTTTCTTTCCTGGATTCTGAGGCTGCAAGAGATCAAGGGTAGAAATAGTAAAGAGCTGATGAAGGAATTTGACTTCTTAATCTTTGAACGCTGCTAAATTAATTTGAATTTAAGATATTTTTGGGTGGATGATCAACAAACTGGATAAATGATGTGCATTAGATGTAATCTTGGATGTCAGCAAAGCCTTTAACACAGTTCCTCTCAGAAGACTTGAATATGCTGGGAGGGCTGAGCTGAACTGGAACTGGTTGACCAACAGGCGGCAGAGAGTGGTAGTAAAAGGAATTCACTCAGAGGAAAGGGAGGTGAGTAGTAGTGTGCCCCTTTATGATTGACATTTCTGAAAGGCTAGAAGAAAAAGTTTGCCTTTTCGTCGATGACATGAAGATCGCCAATAGGGTGGATATTTTGGAGGGAGTAGAAACCATGAAAAGAGATCTCCCAAAACTGGAAAGATGGTCAAAGGTCTGGCAGCTAAAATTTAATGTGAAGAAATGCAGAGGGATGCACTTGGGGTGCAGAAACCCAAATAAGATGTATGAGAGAGAATGATATGCACAGTTCAGGAAAGGGGGTGATGGTGTCTATGGATCTCATGGTGATGAAACAATTTAACAAGGCAGTGGCTGCACCCAGAAGAATGCTGAACTGTATAGAAAGGGATATACAGTGGTGCCTCGCATAACGGACGCCTCGCACAGCGAACGCTGCGCACAACGAACTTTATGTCGTGATTCGTACAACGGACTTCGTTTCACACAACGAAGTCGCCCGAGCTGCATCCTTCCGGGGTTCCTTCTCCTTACCTGCCCTGTCGCAGCACACAGCCGAACGGAAATCTTCCCGATGTCAGCGCTGACGTCGGAGGGAGGGCTTAAGCAAAGCCCTCCCTTCCTCCGACGTCAGCGCTGACATCAGGAAGACTTCATCTCTCGAGGAACCTACAGTTAGAGCGAAACGGAGACGCTCCGTTGAGCGTTTAATCATCAGTTGCCCTGGGCCCCGGATAAAAGCTAAGTACTAATAGCCAAATACTTTTTTGCTTTATAAGAATTGAGAAGTGTCTACGAGTAGGAAGAAGGCAATGGCGAACGAAAGAGGGGGGAGGGGGCGGTCCGCCTCGAAGAATGTGCACAGCTGGTCAGGTCCCCCGATCGACCGACAACAGGCCCGGCCGACAAACCTCCCTGCCCTGTAGCCGCGAATCTAAATTACCTCTTACAGCAGCTTCAATAATCCAGCTGCTGTAAGAAGGTAATTTAGATTCGCGGCTACAGGACAGGGAGATTTGTCCGACCGGGCCTGTTCTGTTGTCGGTCGGGTGCAAAAGCGCCACAAAGGTGGAGGCAGGGAGGGAGGAAAGGTGGAGTGGAGAAGAAAAGACGCTTAAGGGGGGAGAAGGCCCCTGAAAGCACATGTTGGAGCAGGGGATGAGAGGGAGGGAGAGAAGGGGAAATATTGGACAAGGGCAGAAGGGATGCTAAATCATAGGGTGACAGGCAGAGAGAACAACAGGAAAAAGAGTGGAAGCAATCTTGAACCCTGAGGGTGAGGGCAGAGAGAGGTGGTGAGATGATTGATCATGGGGAGAGGGACAAAAGGGAATAGAGATGGGATAGGAAGATAGTGGAAGTAAAAGGACAGGGAGATGTATGTTTTTAGATGTATCTAAATAAAAATAATAACAAAAAATTTATCTTTTTTATGTCATCTTAGCATATTTTATGCTGCAGAACGAATTATTTTTTTTTACATGTATTCCTATGGGAAAACGCGTTTCACATAACGAACGTTTCACATAACAAACTTGCTCCTGGAACCAATTAAGTTCGTTGTGTGAGGCACCACTGTAACCAGTAGAGGTGCTGATACCCTACTACTATGACTAATCATTTCTATAGCACTACTAGATATACCCTCCCCGGTACGTCATTGATGAGGCCTCACTTAGGGGTCCTTTTACTAAGGCGTGCTAGTGCGTCTTAGTGTGCTCTAAATGCTAACACATGCTAACGCATCCATTATATCCTTTAGATGCATTAGCGCGCCTTAGTAAAAGGACCCCTAAGAGTATTGCGCTCAGTTTTTGAGACTGCATCTTGCTAAGGACATAAAAAGACTTGAAGCAGTTCAGAGAAAAGCAATGAAAATGGTATGAGGTTTGTGCCACAAGATGTATGAAGAGAGACTTGATGACCTGAATGTGTATACCCTGAAGGAGATAGGGGTGATATGATACAGACATTCAAATATTTGAGAGGTCTTAATATATAAACAAACATTTTCCAAGAGGAGGGAAGGTGATTGAACTAGAGGACATGAATTTAGATTGCAGGAGAGCTGACTCAGGAATAACACCAGGAAGTACTTTTTCACAGAGAGGGTGGTGAATGTCAATAATGCCCTCCCAGTGGAAGTGGTGGAGACAAAAACAGTGATGGAATTTAAAAATGTGTGGGATAGGCACAAAGGATCCCGAAATAGAAAGAGAATAGCATTAAAACATAACTTGACAGATCAACAGCTATAACTTTGTTTACCATGTCCAGCAGTGTGGAAGTGAAGCTGATAGTTTAATGGTTTAAAAATTTTGATAAACCACCCTTCAATAATATGTCAGAGAGGGATACAATATCAAATAAAAGCTACAATTCTGGATGGGCTTCTATGGTCTATGTCAGACATGGGCAACTCCGGTGTCCTCGAGGGATGGAATCCAATTGGGTTTTCAGGATTTCCCCAATGAATATACATGAGATCTATTTGCATGCACTTTCAATGCATATTCATTGGGGAAATCCTGAAAACCCGATTGGATTCCGGTCCTCGAGGACCAGAGTTGTCCGTGCCTGATCTATGTCCTGTATATGGCAAGGCAGGTCAGGTTGGGCTGGCGTAAGTTTGGATGGCACCTTGGCAGCTGGGAAAATAACAACAGTGCAGGGCAGACTTGAGGTGAGGAGTGGCCTAGTGGTAGACCTGCTGCCTCGGCATCCTGATGTCGTGGGATCGAATCCCAGCACTGTTCCCTGTGACCCTGGGCAAGTCACTTAATACCTTTGTGTATGTAAACGGCACAAAAAGGCAGTCTATAAGTCCCATTCTTTTCCCTTTTTTACAGACTGAACCCTGAAAATGGTGAGGAAGGATCAGGAGCACGTTATCATCTGAGTACAAGTCTTGCATATCTCAGCAGGAGAGGAAGACATCTTATAGTGGAACTTAGCAAGTAAAATGTAATAATATACTGGATTGTTGGATCAACATTGCCTTGATAATAAATGTGACCATTGGGCAGACTGGACGGACCACATAGGTCTTTAACTGCTAGCGTTTACTATGTTACTATTTATTAAAAAAACACTATTATTCCGCACAGCCTTAGTAAGCTACTTAAACAGCTAGTCTTTCAAACAGTATTACAACTAGGGGACATTTATGAAACTAATAACAGACTTAAAGGAAATTTACAAATACTTTTTTTTTTTCTTTCTACTACTATACCTGCTGATATATAGAAGGTGAGTGTGTGGCGCAGTGGTTAAAGCTACAGCCTCAGCAGCGTGGGGTTGTGGGTTCAAACCCACGCTGCTCCTTGTGACCGTGGGCAAGTCACTTGGGGGCTCCTTTTACTAAGCTGCGATGGTGTTTTTAGCGCACGCAGAATTGGCGCGCACGCTAAACCCGCGCCACGTGGCTAGAACTAACGCCAGCTCAATGCTGGCGTTAGCGTCTAGCGTGTGTGGCAATTATGTATGCGCTAAGCGTGCGATATTGCAGCTTAGTAAAAGGAGCCCTTAATCCCCCCATTGCCCCAGGTACATTAGATAGATTGTGAGCCCACCGGGACAGAAAGGGAAAAATGCTTGAGTACCTGAATAAATTCCTGTAAACCATTCTGAGCTCCCTTGGGAGAACAGTATAGAAAATTAAATAAATAAATAGTGTGAAAAGCTTCAGCCTCTGATAACCAGAGCTGGTATTGTGACATCATAATGCCTCATTCCACCCATGCCTAAGAGGCAACCTCATCAGTGATGTCACAATGGCTTGACTGTCCTTCTATACTTGGCTCACTTTTACTATATTTTGATTTCTAGAGTAGTGCAGTGGTTAAAGGTGCAGTCTCAGCACCCTGGGGTTGTGGGTTCAAACCCACGCTGCTCCTTGTGACCCTGGGCAAGTCACTTATCTCCCCATTGCTCCAGGCGCTTTAGATAGATTGTGAGCCCACCGGGACAGAAAGGGAAAAATGCTTGAGTACCTGAATAAATTCCTGTAAACCATTCTGAGCTCCCTTGGGAGAACAGTGTAGAAAATTAAATAAATAAATATTTTTATGCTAACATTTTAAGCTGGTTTTGTGCTACGAGTTTGACATGTTTTGACTAGTTGTAACATGTTTTAAAACACTGTTATTTACACAGATTTTAATGTAGCTTGTCTGTAACATGTCCTGCTTCCATTTCTGTACTTACAGTTTTTGTTATGTTTGGATTTATATCATACTTATGGTTTAATGTTATGCTATTTCACTGTTATGACTTAAAATTTCAATAAAAAAGAAGACCACCAGAAAAACAACAACACCACATAATAGAGCTGCAGAATTTACTTCCAGAGAATAAATGAGCAGCAGGACAAACATCAAGAAGAGAGTCTGTAAGAACAAAGTGAATAAGAGAAGATGAGAATAGAAATCACTGTGGAGAAGAAATGTAGAAGAATGGACAAAGAATGAACAAGGAACACATTTAAACATTATAATACAAAGCATGAATAAAAAGAATAAAAGAAAATGAGATGAATCAGAAAAAAGGAACAAGATGAGAATATAAAGGCAAGAACTACAAAGGCATGAAAACATTTTATTAAAAGCCATGTGGGGGTTTTTTTTTAGTCCCTGGGCAAGTAAGTTTATTATATTTGATCAATTGTCCTTTGTACTATAGACAGTAGAGATTCTTAGAACAGGTAATAAAGAAGGGCTATTCAAGAAACGACTAAGCAAAAAAGATATATATTAACACAGGACACAATAGGACTGGTAATATAATTGACCTTGATATAATTCCTAATCTAGACCCAGTCATGACAGCAGAAGCATGGGAGAGAGTGTGGTGCAGTGGTTAAAGCTACAGCCTTAGCCCCCTGCGGTTGTGAGTTCAAACCCACGTTGCTCCTTGTGACCCTGGGCAAGTCACTTAATCTCCCTGTTGCTCCAGGTACATTAGATAGATTGTGAGCCTGCCGGGACAGACATGGAAAAATGCTTGAGTACCTGAATAAATTCATGTAAACCGGTCTGAGCTCCTCTGGGAGAACAGTATAGAAAGGCTCACTACAAATCTCCAACTGTGAAGTGTATGTGCCAAAACTGTACTGTTCTGATATGAGCAGATAGGATGCTAGATAAAGTAGCATTCCTGTATGAAGTGCAACCAGTATTGTTCATATATCCCCCCTTTTTACGTTAGCGTGTGTTAAATCGATTAGCGCACCTTAGTAAAAGAGGGCCTTAGTTTCCTTAGCACACTTAACATAGTAACATAGTAGATGACGGCAGATAAAGACCCGCATGGTCCATCTAGTCTGCCCAACCTGATTCAATCTAAAAATTTATTGGGGGTTTTCTTCTTCTTAGCTATTTCTGGGCAAGAATCCAAAGCTCTGCCCGGTACTGTTCTTAGGTTCCAACTACTGAAGTCTCACTCCAGTCCATCTACACCCTCCCAGCCATCGAAGCCCTCCCCAGCCCATCCTCCCCCAAACATCCATATACAGAAACAGACCGTGCAAGTCTTCCCAGTACTGGCCTTAATCCTTCAATATTTACTATTATTTTCTGATTCTAGATCCCCTGTGTTCATCCCATGCTTTTTTGAACTCCGTCACTGTTTTCATCTCCACCACCTCTCACGGGAGCACATTCCAGGCATCCACCACCCTCTCCGTAAAGAAGAATTTCCTTACTCTTGCTAGATCTATAACTTCTGACTGGGTGTTCACAAACCTTTGCTCCCCACTGTATACCAAACAAGTGGATCTAGGCGGTACACAATTTCTAAAGTTATTAAGAAAATTTTAAAAAAGGAAAAATAAAGGAAAATGCCAGCATAAAATAGGATAATACAACATACAACCAAGAGTCAAGCACTTAAATCAATCACAACAAATCACTCTCAACATCCCAGGACAACTGCACCGCCAGGTGTGCTCGCCTTCTGTCATGTTACCTGGTTAAACATGGTTCTCTTGCTTAAGCTCAGATTTTAAAGGCCAGTTGAAATAAATATGTCTTCAGCAATGATTTAAACTGAGAAAAGGACTGTTCACTGCATATCTGTGGGGATAGGAAATGAAATGGGACATGCCTAGTAATCTCAAGGTGGGCTTTTTTAGGGTAGGAGAGAGCCAAACCATTGGAATATAGAGAACAAAGGGTGTAGAAGGTTGTATATGGGATTGTTTTGAAAGACAAGTGAGGGGGAAAACCTAAATAATAAGCCTCATGAGTACACATTAGTATCTTAAAAACAATATAGTACAATAAGAGGTGCCAATGTAAAAGCTTTACCACGAAACTTAGCAGCACAATTTTGGAGGGATTGGAGGGGCTCTTGATGTGAAGAAGAAAGTCTAGAATTAACAGAATTATAGCAGTTAAGACAGGGTATAAGAAAAGCAAGTGGTACAGTATGTAAAGAAGCAAAATCAAGATAATCACAAAAGCAGTGAAGAATACATAAAGCAGCAAAGCCCGACTTGAAGTGATGCTCCAAGACCTGATTGATTGATTGATTTAGTTTTATAGCCCGTCCTCTCCAGGAGCCCAGAATGGGTTACAAGGATATGTACACAGTAGTTTTGGGGATCAATAACATACAAGCTACAGGATCAATAACGAGCTACAGAAAATTGAGATGGTTTTTGATAACATGCATGCCATGGGGAAGCTAAGAACACATATGCTATAGTGAAGCTACAGGATCAATAATGAGCTACAGTAACAGTACACACACATTACAGAAAACTGAGACAATTTTTTTTTTAAATTTATAAGACACACATGCTATGGAGATGGGTAGGTTTGAGAATACCTATGCTTTAGTTAAACTAAGAGAATACAAAATATGCAGAGTCTCAAAATGGTATCTGCATGGCCGTAGTAGATAAGAGCACAGTATTGACTGACAGATTCAGGAACCCTGAGTTACGGTGCGCCAGTTCCCAGCCAGTTAAAGTTTGAGACCAGGACTGAGTTTGTTCGTGAACAGTAGTGTCTTTACTGCCTTCCGGAAGGGCAGTACATTATATTACATTAGGGACTTCTATTCCGCCTATACCTTGCAGTTCAAGGCGGATTAGAAAAGAGCTAACTGGACATTTCCAGTGAAGTTACAACAGTATTGGTTGTTTTTTTTTGTTGTTACAAGGGAGGAGAGGTAGCTGGATTAATTCCGGAAGAACTTGCAAATTGGATATTAAATTGACTGTACGTTACTGTGTGATATAACAAATAGATTACAGTTAGAGTACAAATAAGATTACATTACATTTCAGGGATCTGAATACTTGGTTGGTGTTTTGGGGAGGAAGAGATTATTTAAGTGGAGGTTTTGGGGGAGAATTTATCTAGGAGGAGGGGGAAGGGTTGGGTTAAGATATCTGGATAAATTTTTTGAAAAGTAGAGTTTTGATTTCTTTTCGAAAAGTTTTGAAGTCGCCCGTTGCCGTCAACAGGTTGCCGATTTCCCTGACGGAAGGTCATTCTTCTCCATGCTGTATCAGTTGTGGGTCCTGGGTCTGGTCATGGTGGCTGAAGCTTCTTGCTGCCCATGACACCACATCCATGTTTGTTGTTTCAAGTTTCTGAGATTCCCTATCTTTAGGCCATTTCCTCACTTTTCCTGCGCTCTTCTTCACATTCCCTGTTCTAAATTGGCTTCTTTTCTGCTCCCCTTTCCTTTTCTCCTATGACAAAGTTACTGAAAAGAAAAGTAGAGAAAAGCTGCTCATAAACCATAGCTCCATAGTTCCTTTATACTTGACTCTCTTAAAGACACCCTAACCTCTAATTCTACCCCAGCAAAGTTATGCTGCTTTACTGTATATACCCTCCCACTTGACTTGTAGCTGTAACTAAGTCCCTATGCACGCACCCGATTCCAAACTACACAAGATCTTATACCTTCACCAAGAGTGCCTTAAAATTGTTCTTTGGTTTGAATGCATTTGCCCTATACAACGAAGGTATTGCATTTCTAGTTGCTATACTTACATTGCCTTATCGTTTGCCTTGCTACTGTGCTCAACCCTCTAAACGTGCATTCTGCTAGTGTTATTTTCTCCTATGCATGTATTTCTACTCATATAACTCATATATAGTGGGATGCATAGTCTTAATCGCCTTCTGTCATGTTACCTGGTTAAACATGGTTCTCTTGCTTAAGTTGAGGGCCTTCATATTCTGGTAGACCTTTTTCCCTTCACCTGCCTTTACAATATCTCACTGCTAATATCATTTTCATCTCTTTTTTCCATGTTTCAACTGAAGTCCAATATAGGAATGCTTAATTTTGTTTGTATTTAAGACAACGGAAGTGCCCTGCCATGCTGAGTCCAACTTCTGAGGAATAATGAAATATGTTAAATTTTATAGTGAAAAAAGCAATTTATTCATAAAAATGATCTATATATAGAATAATATATAGAAATAGTGACAAGATTAGGCAGAAGAGATCACTTGACAATCAATTGAAATTTTATTTATATATGATAGTCTGGGATTTCTCAGCATAACTGATAATATAATACCTAGAAATGCCACATTTAAGGCCCCTTTTACAAAGCCTCAGCAGTGAATGCGATGTGGCAAATGTGATGCAGCCCATAGGAATTTGTAAAAGGGTCTTTTAGTTCAGTAAGGGGTCCTTGTACTAAACCCTGGTAATTACTTGTGTGTGCTTCCTGCATGTTAAATAGGCTTACCATCGGAAGTGTGATGCTGTCTCATGGTAAATTTGCCTATCTGCACACGTATACCACCCGCTAAAATAATTTTTCTAAGGTGGCATGTTTGGGGGCGTAGAGTGGACATAAGAGCACTAATCAGTTAGCATATGAGGCTTTGCCATGTGCTAATTGATTAGCACGACAATAGCGTGTGGGTCCTTCTTGTTGTTATTTATTTATTTATTCATTTTTAAAGCCCGTCCTCCCCAGGAGCCCAGAATGGGTTAAAGGCTACATACAACCCCCCCTGTTTTACTAAGGTGCACTAAGCATTTTAGCGCACGTTAACACACGCTAAATCTACACGCACGCTAACCGCTAACGCGTCCACAGACTAACATGCATGCGTTAGCATTTAGCGCGGGGTTAGCGCGCACTAAAATGCTTAGCGCTCCTA
This sequence comes from Geotrypetes seraphini, assembly GCF_902459505.1. Classification (NCBI taxonomy): domain Eukaryota; kingdom Metazoa; phylum Chordata; class Amphibia; order Gymnophiona; family Dermophiidae; genus Geotrypetes; species Geotrypetes seraphini. Next base: position 64,136,132 of record NC_047086.1, on the reverse strand, counting down.
AGTAAAAGGAGCCCAAAGTTTTCAGGAACAGAGATACGTAGATTACAGAGTCAATAACATGCTACAGGATCAAAGCACAAAGCTATAGAATCAATAACTTACAACTTATAGAGAATGTGACTAAGAACACATGCTTTGCAGAATCTAAGAAAATAAATCACAGTCATGAATGGGTATTAACACATCTGCAGTGAATGGTAGAAGAACTGGTTGGCAGGCACAGGTGTTCTGAGGTAAGGTACGTTGAAGCAAGGTCTGTCAAAGTTTGAGACCAGAATTGATCCGGTCCATGAAAAGAAGCGTCTTTACTGCTTTCCGCAAGGTCAGTAGGTTATCAGTTGCCCTAATGGCAGGAGAGAGTTCATTCCATAATTTAGATGGAACAATCATCATGTTTAATTATGAAGAACGAAATATTTTTGCTGGTAAATAGGGAATTAGTAGAAAAGTTTGGACAAGTTCCTAGAGGAAAAGTCCATAGTCTGTTATTGAGATAGACACGGGGGAAGCCTCTGTATCGGTAGAATGAAATATTGCTACACCTTGGGTTTTGGCAAGTACTAGTGATCTGGATTGTCCACCGTGAGAACGGGCTACTGGGCTTGATGGACCATTGCTCTGACCCAGTAAGGCTATTCTTATGTTTTTATGTTCTTAGTAAATGTTGTGAGCATAAAGGAAGTTTTGATAAATGTATTTTATGTACTATATAAGAGGCCGCTGAAAAGTTCTCAGCCCAACCTAGAAGATAATGATGTGGAGCCATTAAACTTACAAGTTATTCCGGACTTCTCTTGATACTTTTCATTTCATTCCATATCATTTAAACAAAAAGTGTCATGAAAAGTATGGAATAACTTGTATGTTTCATGGCTTCACAACATTCTCTTCTTGGTTGGGCTGAGAACTTTTCATTGACCCTTCGGAATTAGAATCTTGAAAGTGATGCAGTGAGTGATAGGTAGCCAATGTTCTTCATGGAGAAGGGAGGGGGAGGGGGAGGGGGGAAACATCACATTTTTTACAACTAGTAAGGAGGTTAATTACAGAATTTTGGAGTAATTGTAATCATTTTCATTCAGAAGCTTTAATTCCTTGCAACAAGATGCTGTAGCAATCTAGATTAGAGATTATTAGAAAGTGAATAAAAATTTGAAGGGCAGATGTCAATCTTTTACTTTCAATGATATGAAATAAAACGAAAAGTGTCAAGACAAGTGTGGAATAACTTGTAAGTTTCATGGCTCCACATCATTCTTTTCTTGGTTGGGATGAGAACTTTTCAGTGGCCCCTCGTAGCCATAATTCTGTGGAAGAGGGAATGCTAATCTAGGTTTGTAAAGAATTATAAGGTGCGGTAAGGGATTTAGGAATAAGATACAATTTTTTTTGCATGAGTGGCTATAGCAGCTTGAGCAGAGTAGTATTTCTTCTTAAGTACAATCACTCCATGAATAAATTTGTGTGCATGGAAATTCTATTTATACAGATTGTAACTCGGCACATGTAATATACTGCACAATCTGCCTATCTGGTCCTCAATATCTCTCCTCGCTTCTCTCTCCTTATACACCTCCCAGAGAACTCCGTTCCTCAGATAAGTCACTCTTAGCATTATCCTTCTCTTCCACTGTCAATTCCAGACTTTGTTCCTTTCATCTAGCTGCCCCCTATTCCTGGAATCAATTATCTGAGTTTGTCAGTCAAGCCCCTTCCCTTGTTTAAAAGCAGACTGAAAACCCACTTTTTTTATATAGCTTTCAATGCTTAATCCTACTCCTCTGCCCTCCAATCCAGCCAGCTGATTAACCGTTCCCCTTAACTGTATCCATGACGTCCTGTTTGTCTGACTTGGCTGTTTAGATTGTAAGCCCTTTCGAGCAGGGACTGTCTTCTTCTTTGTGACTCTCTACAGCACAGCATATGTCTGGTAGTGCTATAGAAATTATTAATAGTAGCACTAGTATGAAAAATTTCTGTCTCTGGTAACCAGAGCTGAGATTGTGATGTCATAATGCCTCATTCCACTAATAAGAGCCAACCTCATCAGTGATGTCACAATGGCTTGAATGTCCTGTACTCCCTTCTGACCTCCAACCCAGCCCGCCGATTAACCGTTCCCTTTAACTGTATCCATGACATCCTGTTTGTCTGTCTTGCCTGTTTAGATTGTAAGCTCTTTTGAGCAGGAACTGTGTTCTTATTCTTTGTGACTGTGCAGCTATGCGTGCGTCTGGTAGCGCTATAGAAATAATTAATAGTAGTAGTAGTAGAACTCCAAAAGGCAGACCAAAAGATCCATTAAATTGTGCATAGCTGAACATCTGAGCTGCATCTGGAACAAACATAAGCAGGCCCCCTTCACTGATCACTGGGTGCAGATGGGACATCAGGAAAGAAACTTGAAATTTGTTATTTTATTATAGACTAGCTGATGCCCCGGCGTTGCACGGGTATTTAATTATAGCAATAACACTGTAAATGGATTCAAATAAAGATACTTTATAGTGGTGAATGAAATTATTTTTTTACAGCTTTATAAAAAGTACAATATTCAAATTATAATGTGAAATATTTGACAAAATGAATACAATACAACTAACACAAAACTTGATTATAAACAACATTTTTAGTTTCACCTCCAGGAGCAAGAACATATAAATTCTTGGGTGAAGAGACCCCCAGAACATATCACCCCAGTTAGTGAGGGATCTGCATACCAAGTTTCGTTCAAATCGGTCAAGCCGTTTTAGATTTACTGTGAGAATGGCAGCTGTTTACATTTTTTCCATTGACATGAATGGGTGAAATTTGATGATCTGTTTGTAGCTCCGCCCACGTGTGCAGGTGGGCCGCCAGACCCCCAGACCCCCAGAACATATCACCCCAGGTAGTGAGGGATCTGCATACCAAGTTTCGTTCAAATCGGTCAAGCCGTTTTTGCGTGATCGCGGCACATACACACATACATACCTCCGATTTTATATATATAGATTGATCCCAGTCAGGGAGGTGACATTTCGTTACACTTGCAACAAAAAAAACAGCGCTTCAGTTACTTCTGGGGAACTGTGTTTCTGGGAGGCTTAAATGCAGAGATCCAATGGATTTGAAATATCAGTGTGTTATGTGGCTGAGTGAATATAAGTTGTGCGGTTTGCAATTTTCCTGGGTTCTGTGGTTGGACCAATGGCTTTCAGACCGTGCAGTAGCCATTGTGCAGATGATACGTCAGTACGGCAACATGTTATTTAAATGACTGCGGCGCTGGGTTTGGTGTATGTATGATATCATGAACATTTGGGTTTCCAGTTTTGACTATCCACCTTTTTGTGGAATGCCGTAGCAATATTTTGGTAAGCTTTAGGTTTTATGAATAAGTATGTTGAGAAGGTTATTTGTTTGAGTGATGTGTTAGGTGTTTGGTTGAATGATATGAATGAATGCAGTTTCTGCGCTTCAAAGGCAGTTCCTTTCCTCTTGGCTCCCATTCTTTTAAGATTAACACTTACAGAAGGGTCCCTTCCAATTTGTTCTTCCCATTTTTGTTTCTCTTTCCTATAAGCCAGGGGTTGGCAATTCCGGTCCTCGAGAGCCGGAGCTAGGTCAGGTTTTCAGGATATCCACAATAAATATGCATGAGATGGATTTGCATCTCAAGGAGGCAGTGCACGCAAATCCATCTCATACATATTCATTGTGGATATCCTGAAAACCTGACCTGGCTCCGGCTTACGCGGACCGGAATTGCCTACCCCTGCTATAAGCAATGGAGTTCCACCTCTCTACCCTAATGTACCAGTATGTCAGTATGTTTTACAGTCCTTGTCCCCAAGATTTTATTTTTTTTATTGTAGACTCATTTGTGCTCTGCTTAGAAATATGATAGGCGAAATATCTAATTTTTAAGAAAACTTGAAATATCTGTTTTTTGTTTTAGTCATGAATGTTTGGAATCACTCCTCCTAAAGAAGCCATCTGGCGAAACTCAGGTCTGGGTAGAGGAGTGCTGGTTGGTTTTGGCACGATTTGATGGAGCACAGTAATTCATATTAAATTATGCACTGAGGGGTACGTCATCCTGCAGAGCCGCTACTATTTTGAGTTCAACCTTAAACCAACTTGGAGTGTTATATTTTTATTATAAAATCAGGTTGTTACATTGCCATAATTATGGTTGCTTTGATGGTGGCAGGTCAGGAGCATAAAAGTGCAGTGATGGTCCCTGAATGATCTCTTTGCGGTTCTTTTGCAGGAGACGCGGGTACTGAGCACTTTTACACATATATCATTTTTATTATATATATATATATATATTTTTTTTATTTTATTTTTTTTCATTTTTCATTTCTTTCAGTTTAGATGTAACAATTATATCCTGTATATAGATTTTGAGTTGCCATGGAAACTCTATGCCTTCTAGTCTTTTACAAAGAGTAGCCCGAGAGCTTGTCTCAACGGGCGTATGGTAACATGGGGCTGGGAGGCCCCTGTGTTACCCGCGAGGCATGCTGGGCGGGGGGGGTGGATCGGTAGTAGGGGAGAGTTAGGGAGGTAATAGGGAGGAGAGGTTCACGCCAAAAAGCGAGTATAGGATAGCGCTAACTGGATGATTGACGGCGTGGGGGAGTTGTTAAAACTGGGACCTTGGAGGACTTGGTTTGTTTATGGTCCTCCAGGGCGGTTTTTCCCCCACCCGCCTGCCCTTATGTGTGGTGGCTCTAGTAGCTCGGGAGGTCGGGTCTCCCGAGCTACTGGGTGATGGGGGCTCATTCGGCGGTGAGCGGTGGGCCAGCTGGGAGCCGTGCCATGGGGTCAGGTGACCCGGGTTAAAGGGGCATGAGGTCATGCCACCCCTCAGACTCTTGCTGTTTGTGGCGGGGTTGGGGGGCAATATGTGATGTTTACACTGGGTAGCTCGGGAGGAGCTTGCTGATGTTGTCAATTGATGTTCAAGTTTAAGGATGTTAATATATGTAAAGTTAATTTATTTGCTATTGTGTATTAATAAAGAGCTACGGCTATATTCCAGAATACAGTGTGTTGTGGGGCAGTGTTGATGGGCAGTAGCAGCGACTATCCAGACCCCACTGTTAATATTTTGCATTTTAAAATATTTCCTATGTACTCGAAAGACAAAAAGTCTTCAGAAATGAGGTGCCGACTTCACACAGATATGCTTCTGAAAGAAAATCATAAACATAAAAGATCGTAAAAGTTGAAACAGGGATTTTCCTAACATAACCTTATCAAATGGTTCTCTGAAGCAGTGCTCTGGTTACAAAGAGGCAGCTGGAAGAAAAATAGTTTTTGCAGACAGCAATTGCAGCAATAAATCTACTGAAGTTACCTAAGTTATTTTGCAGCTAATTATAGCTGCATGCAAAGCAAATGAAGTGAGAACTGAATTAATGAAGACCTGCTACCTCCAATGAGGTAATGAGGCATGTTTACACCAATAGCGCTGTGAACTGAAACATTAATCCACTCTGGAAAAGAAAGGAGGGCTCGAGGTTTACAAAGGGCAGTACGTTAGACACATGCTTGCAGATGAGAAAAATGTGCCTACAGTACTTCACTGGCATCATCGCATTGTTTAATATGGCACATGGCACGAGATAAGCTTGCTGGGTTTGCTAGACGGCAAGAAAACACAACACATTTTGGGGAGTTTCTTCTGTCGAAGGTATATTAGGGCTCCACATTGTTTTGAAAGTTTCAGAGTGCTTCAATGAGTGACTAAATAAATGCTGTTTAGCATTCTCTGGCCTTTCTGGAACATACTTATGGGCAGTGTCTATCTCCAAATTAGAGAATGACACGGTGAGAAAATTCATCACCATCCCCGCGGCTAATCGTAGGAAACAATCCCATGTCATTTTTAGTGTCTATCTCAATCTCAATTCTTCTACACCAGCATTCCTCAGTGCAAGAGTTTGAAGGTTAGTAGCTGTGCCCATTCATACTCTGATTCTTATCTGAGACAAGTATAGGATAATGAACCCATTGTGACATCACTGATGAGGTAGGCTCCTAGGCATTGGTGGAATGGGGCATTATGACATCACAGTATCTGCTCTGGATACCAGAGACTGCCATTCTTAGTGTCTATCTCAACCTCAGTCCTTCTATACCAGCATTCTTCAATGCAAGACTTGAGGGTCAGTGGTTGTGCCCATTCATACTCTGATTCTTCCCTCTCTCCTTAAAGAATGACATGGAGATGATTTCCCATGGTTATCCGCGGGGGCGGGGACGGTGCCATTCTCTACTCCAAATTAGAGCTTGCAAGGTTGCTGCCTTTGGATTGTGTCTAGTGAGCATGTGGGTGCTCCTGACCTGCCGGGTGGAGGAAGTGGTTTACAGAATGCCTTTCCTTCTCTCTTGTTAGCCCAGATTTTTCTAATACCAGTGAACCAAAGATGACAAGCTATCCCTTTTCTCGTTCGTTTCTTAGGCTTTGCCTTAACATTCACAGCACATTTACAGATCTCAGGCTCATTTTTAGCCTGCAGTATTCACTTCAGTCTGTCACAGTTACTATAATTCTATCCTATCTAGCATGACTGACATGTGTTCCACTTGATTTCCTTTCTGCCTCTCAACAAGCTTTCTCCCTATTAAACATTTAATTTTTTTTTCTTTTGTAATCTTTCGGTTTAATTTTCACTGTCAGCATCGGTCTTTTACATTCATCAATCAAAACTCCATAGCTTTCAGGATTTTAAGTCTATTCCTTTTCTTTTTCTATCATTGCATGTATCATATCAGTTCTTTCTCACATCTAACAGGCTGAGTTCTTTCTTTTATTTTTATTATTTTTAAAACTTTATTTAGTTTTTAATGCCAACAAAAAGTGCAATACAATTTACATACAAATAATAATCATCAAATAAGCACATATAAACAATCATAATCTTTCCAAAAAATAAAATTCCCTCCCCCATCCAACATTACCTAAAAGATGGAAAAAGAAAAAGATTTCAAAATATTTCAAATGAGGCATTAAAGATTATTCAATAGCTTATCTGATAGCTGATCCAATTCCTCTAATTTCTTCCTCATTTTGGATATAGTAAACTGCAGCCCTTACCACATCATTGTACCCACAGGGTGCTCTTTCATAATATTGACGCAGTCTGCGTTTCACGGCACACACTTTTAGCCGCTGCCTCAGGATCTCACATTACATAGCTCCTCTACATATAACTGGCTCCTCTGCTCCTGGAAATAACTTTTATCTCATAGCACTGCTCAAATAAAAATGGCACCGCACTCTATTTGAAATGCTGCAGTGTCCTGTTGACCAATCACTATACCACACGTGGCTTAACTCAATTGGCTCATGCACAATGACCTCATTGTTCATTCATAAAACCTCTCTTCCCTCTATTTCTCCTTTAATAGAAACGTTAGTAGATGACCCACAACAGAAATTACTGGAAATGCTCCAAATGGGTGCTGCATTATCCCCCTCTTTACTAAGGCACGCTATCCGATTTAGTGCACGCTAACGATTAGTGTGCGCTAAATGCTAATGTGCCCATTACATTCTATGGATGCGTTAGCATTTAGTGCGCACTAATTGTTAGCACGCCTTAGTGAAAGGACCCCTATATTTGTACCTAATGTGCAAAAATGTCTTGCATTAAGCCACAGTAAATGTAAATTTTACCTTGGCTTAGTGCTTGAAGTAATGCTTTTCTGCCAGAAATGGGTCACTGTCTCTCTTCACTTATCTTCCTCTATGTTCCTCCCCCCGTGAGCTCCACTCAGCTGGTAAGTCCCTCCTATCTGTGCCCTTCTCTCCAACTGCCAACTCTAGACTCCGTCCCTTGTACCTTGCTGCGCTGTATGCTCGGATCAAGCTGCCCGAATCCCTATGGCGGGTTCCGTCTCTTGCAGTGTTCAAGGCCCAGTCAAAACCTTTCTAAGAGTGCTTTTGACTCCTAACTCCTCTCCACTTGGGTTCTGCATTCCCAACCCTATATGTCATGTCTGTCTGTCCAAATTAGATTGCAAGCTCTTTCGAGCAAGGACAGTCTATAAATGTCAAAATGTACAGTTCCGCATATGCCTTTCAGCGCTATATAAGTGATAAGTAGTAGTAGCAGCAGCAGATATGGAAATCAGAAATTGCTCAATGAAATTCATAGGATTAAAGGAGGGTTTTTTTTTTTAAAGTTCAAAGCTTTATTGATTTTATGATATTACAAATTGCAAAAACAATACAATGTGTATGTGCTACGAAAAGCAGCAATATACACTGGAAGAAAAATACAACAAAACTGTGAAAGTTAGTGGATCAAATGCCAATCTCACATCTCCTTAAAAAAGGAAGCAAAATGTACCCATCCTGTTCAGCAAAAGGAGACAGGAGTTGAAATGTACTCACTACAAAACCTAGGGAACAGTTCATAGAAGAAACTGTCCCACAGTGTACATACTTTCAGTATGGCAGAGTGTTGAAAAACATCTGTCAGTAAAATACCAGTCACAATGTTTAAAAACTTTAAATCTATATCTATATTGATATACAGGTAGATACAGATATATAGATATCTATTACAACTGCACATTAAAAGTGTTAATAATCACAGCTCTTTTCTTCTCCTTTCCCTGCGGTCGGGTATCCCTCCTCTCCTTCCCCTCCTCCCCACGGTTTGGTCTCTCTTCCCTCAACTCTCTCCCCGTGATTCAGTATGTCTCCCTCCTACCTTCCATAGGTTGCTGACAGTGCTAGTGTGTAAGGCAGAGCACTGCTGGCAAGCTAACCAGCTCCAGAATCTCTCTATAGGGCACTAATAGGGGTAAGAAGACTCCCAACCACAATCAGAAGGGCAAAGTGGCACAAAGGCAGAATGAACGTGTCCATGTATTAGAAGAGAAGAAAAGCAGTACAAAAATTAGCAGGAACACATCAAAACACTTAGAGTGGGTTACAACAGCGACATTGGCAGTAAGACTCCAAGACATGGGGAGAGGGGTAAAGCAGCAACACTGGTTGAACAATTCTAAGGCAAAAAAAAAATGGGTTGAAGCTGCAGAAACAATGGTCAGAAGGCACCAGAAGCCATAAATGGCCCAACATGGTATCCAGAAACTGCTGGAAGGCCCCAATAACACTTGAACAGGATCAATATATCAATCAGATGACTGGAAATCTCTAGAATATCTTAAGAGGTCCAATGCAGTAGCAAGATAAAACCCCTGATGAGAACTAATGCTGCATAAGCAAAGGTTGAAAGCCTTAAAATACCTAAAAAAGCAACACAGTTTCTGGGACATTAAGTGATGATTTTTCCTGACCTTTGTAGGGCCACACATCTGCAAAAAAAGGCTTTTTTTGGCCTTTAAGTCCCAAGTGTTGGACCTCAAAGGAACTTTTTTTTCCTGCAGTTTCCATGTAAATATATTGTTAAGATGTCTGATAGAACTTGTGTATGTCTAGACCCAGAATATTTAAAGAATTTCCTCATATTAACACTCTCTCAGGTGATGATATGAGGGTCACAATAGAAAAGTAAATCCTGTTTAGTCCGATATAATAATTTTCTTCTATTGTTGCTTTATAATTTTGGTGCTTTATGATTTTTGTGATCTTACCTCTCTCAATTTAATTTTCTCTTAAATTGAGGTTTAAATTGAGTTACGATTTGGTTTATTTACCTAATTTATTTCTTGTAGGCAACTTCGAAGTGTAATTTTTTTTTCATTAACAAGTGTTAACTTTTAATATTTAAAAATTGCATTAAAAAAAGGCAACACAGTAATGAGATAGGCTTGAAAGCCGTAACATGCCCAAAGGAGGAGAAGATGGACGACACAACATCCAGGGGGGCCAACACTGCTCCTAGATAGGATACCTGGGCACATGGCAAAGGAACATGAAGAGGGATAGGTATGGGTCAACTTCTTATACTGTATACATAATACAAATGTGTTATATCCTAGGGAGTTAGGTTTTCAACCAGGTCATAACAATGGAATTAAAATTTGAATATGGGAAAGCTTTAATAACTGTTATACTTGATCCCACTGATACTTATAACTGGGTTGATTGCGCACTTTTAAACCCTCGGTTCTCTGACCTTGGTCTGAGAGATGCTTATCATTTCTACAGGGGAGGTTAAAGGCCTTTTATAATTCAGCTTTATCAGCTGCGTGACTACCTCAGGTCTCTATTTTATCTCAGTTCGTTTTGAAAATTTTTCTAGCCCCCTTGGCAACTATCATTCAGTCATATAGTATTAGTCCATATTTTCATGCTGATGGTCTCCAGCTGGTCGCTTGCACAGTTGCCAAGGTGTCAGATTTAGCTCCTTTAAATTGCTGCTTGACTGCAGGTGTTGATTGGCTTTTAGAACAGAAACTTTAATTAAACCTGAAGAAGTCAGAAGCTGTTTGGTTTTTTAGATATGCTTTGTCATTTACAATCTATCCAGTTATACAAGAAACTCTAATAACACTGCACAACAAAGTTTTTGCTTCCTGAACACTGCTGGGTGTTTCTTATAGAATTTTGGGTGCTGATCATGAATATTACATCAAAAATTACCCATCACGTACCATTTCAGAGAAATCTTCAATTTTGTCGTGATTTTTTCTTATATTTAGATGCAAACAATTTTTTCTCCCATAAGTGTCTTATCAACAACGGTTTGTGCCGCCTGGGTATGTCCATGCATAAAATCTAGCCAGGTTGGAAGCTGTTTTATGGAAGATGACATCCTGGGCATGTCTGGGCAGGTCTGAACGAGCTTGCGCTGTCTCACCATGCTATAATGGTGGCTTCCATACACCGATCCTGCTCATTTGGTTAATATAGATAGTCCGTGTGTGTATATAGTATCAGTATAGTAAAGTATAGTAGTATAGTAGCTGTAGCAATATAACAGTAAGTAAGCTTGATGCTATAGACGTTTTGGTGTCGGGCAATATGTCTCGTCGGTGTCGTAACAGCTGCGACACATTCTGCTATATCTGTGGGGAATATACACTTACGCCTCAGAGACGTTCGATGACTGCCCTTGTAAAGAAAGCCTATCATCTGTATTTTGGCTGCAAAATAGGTGATCAAGACAAGCAATGGGCGCCTCACATTTGCTGTGCGACATGTGCTGTTAGTCTGAGAGCCTGGCTCAGAGGTACTCGAAAGACGATGCCATTTGCTGTTCCGATGATATGGCAAGAACAGAAAGACCATGTGACGGACTGTTATTTCTGTTTGACTAATGTGTCTGGTTTCTCTGCCAAAAACAAGAAGTCAATTGAATATCCTAATCTGCCTTCAGCAATGAGACCCATGCCACATGATGACAGTCTTCCAGTTCCGAAACCACCAGAGGATTGGACCTTAGACGAACCAGATGAAGAAACTGCAGTGCAGGGTTCTAACAGTGACATTGACCCGGATTTTGAACCATCCTCATCAGGCGATCCACATCTGATAACACAGTCCGAATTGAACGATTTGGTCAGAGATTTGGGTCTGTCAAAAGCAAAAGCTGAGCTGCTAGGTTCGAGACTGCAGGAATGGTGTTTGCTATCACCAGGTACGAAAATTTCTGTGTTTCGAGACCGGCATCATGATATAACCAAATTTTTTGCACAAGTCGACAGTCTCTGTTTCTGTTGTGACATTGAAGGATTGTTCTCGGTCTTTGGTTGTGATCACAACCCGGAAGAGTGGCGTCTTTTCATTGATTCGTCAATGTTAAGCCTGAAAGCTGTTCTGTTGCACAATGGCAACGTTTATCCTTCAGTACCTGTTGGCTATGCAGCACATATGAAAGAAACATATGAGAATATGGAAATGTTACTAAAGTATGTCCAGTATACCAGGTATAACTGGAATATCTGTGGAGACCTCAAAGTCGTTGCTCTGTTACTAGGACTGCAGCTTGGCTATACAAAGTACTGCTGTTTCATCTGCGAATGGGACAGCCGAGACAGAGAGTCGCACTATTCTAGAAAGAACTGGCCACTCCGTAAAAAGTTAGTTCCAGGACAGAAAAATGTAGCACATGAATCGCTTGTTGACCCGACAAAGATATTTTTGCCTCCTCTTCACATTAAACTGGGACTCATGAAGAATTTTGTGAAAGCAATGAACAAGGAAGGGGAAGGTTTTCGTTATTTAAGACAGATGTTCCCAAGAATAACTGATGCCAAGATCAAAGAGGGTATTTTTGTTGGCCCCCAGATCAGACATGTTATGAGTGACAAGCGATTTGAAGATCTGTTAGTTGGGCCGGAAAAAATTGGCTGGAAAGCCTTGAAAGACGTTGTTGACAATTTTCTGGGCAATTACAGAGCCCCAAACTACATTCAGCTGGTAGACAAACTTCTCAAAGCATACAAGAGAATGAAGTGCAATATGTCACTCAAGATTCATTTCCTCCATTCACACTTGGACTTCTTCCCCGCAAATCTCGGTGCTGTGAGTGACGAGCACGGTGAAAGGTTTCATCAAGACATAGCTACGATGGAGAAACGATACCAGGGCAATTGGAATCCGTCAATGCTTGCCGACTATTGTTGGATGCTACAACGTGATGCACCAGACACTGAATATAAAAGAAACTCGGGAGCAAAACACTTTTAATTCTGTTTCATTTAGTCGCTTGTGCGAAACGTAAACTTGACTATATATTTTATTGTCAGTAAACATAAAAATGTCTATTTCTCATAGTTCTTACGTGATGCAGTAAAACCAAAACCATATTTGAGCATACCAAGTTGGTACTTGTCATAATCACCAAAAACTTTTCAGGAATCAAGACTTAACCAAAAAATTGTTGTGCAGTGTAACATGTGAAATCAGTAAAAATGCGGTGTTCGCCTGGATTCTCAATTATCATTAAATCTGCAGATTAAGTCAATGGTTATATCCTTGCTTAGGGCCGTGCAAAAACATTCACCCCCTCTTTTACAAAACCCGATAATTCGGGCTGCTATGATAACTGCCCCGAAGCTTATAGGAATTTAAAGGGCTTTGGAGTTTTTGTCACAAGGCTTTGTAAAAAAAAAAAAAAAAGAAAAAAAAGAAAGGGGGGTGGGAGGGAAGCAGTTAGGCCTTTCTTGCATGTTATTGTGTTGAGCATCTCTAGTAAAAGAAACATCACTCCTACCATGGTATTTTTGTGTATCTGGGCCTAACTTTACTAGATCCTAAAAAAAAAAAAAGATAGCATTCTATAATTTACACATGTTCCTGTCAGTGACATAGCTAGACGGTCAATTTTGGGTGGACCCGAGGAGCCCGAGGTGGGTAGGCACAAGATTTTCTCTGTCACACCCTACCCCCACCTCAAAATATAAATACTTTAGCTCTGGCAGCTGAAGACTTTCTGTGAAGGTGGCCAAAAATCCCTTTTACCAAGCTTGGCATAATGGCAGACAGTAGCAACATCCCTAAGCCACTGATGCCAGCAACCCACGCATGCTTTCTTGTCAGTGGTTCAAGGATGCTGTTGCCGACTGCAGAACATAGTAGAAGGGAGTTATGGCCATCTTTGGAGGAGGTCCTCAGCTTGGAATGCTGGGGGATCCCCACTAGTTATACAGCAAGGGTCAAACCAGTGTTATGCATATTAGGGCCCGGAGGGGGAGGAGGGGGGTGACAAGGAAATGAATCAGTGTAATACATATTAGGGCCTGGGTCAGAAAATAAAGGAGGGCCTCCTCCATGATCCCCTCTCCTCTCCTCCCCACCTTCCCTCCAATTTCCCAACCTGCCATTACTATCAAACCGAAGGACCCTCACCAATTATGGAGCAAGGGATCACAAATTAGAAATTAAACTTTTTAGACAAAAAATGAACTAGGAGCCCCAAGATATTAAACTTAGCATTTCCTTTTCTACTGAACACAATGCAGACATTTGCTATACATTTCCTAAAGCTAAGATATTCCATTTAAAAATTAAAAATGAAATGCTTTTTTCTACCTTTTCTCTCTTCTGCTTTCCTGTCTTGTTATCTGCTAATTTTCTTTCAAGCGGCTGCTGTCATTTGCCTTTTCTCCTCTCTCCTCTCTATTCTTTCACTATACCTACCTCTGACATAATGATTGCTTCTTTTTAGCTCTTTCCTCTCTTTTTCTTCTGCTTCTGTCAACTCAAATTTCACCATCTTTCTCACCCTTCTCTTCTTTTTTTACTTTACAGATACCTATAAAATTTCCATCTCTCACTCACTAGCTCTCCCATTCCCTATCTCAATCCTTAGACAGCCCTCTATTCCCTTTCATTTTTAATCTGCTCCCCATTACCATATTTCTACCCTTTGCAATCGCTATCTTCTAATTCATTTCCTTGTCACCCCTTCCTCCCCCTCCTGGCCTCTCCCACATAGTTTCACCATTCTCAGTTCTTCTCCCTCCATCTTTCTGGCCAAGCATCTGCTCCCATTTTTCCTCTCCCCGTCCTCATAGCCTCTCATCTCCCTGTCTCTTCTTCCCTCTTGCCCTCCCCCTCATGGTCCATCATGCTCCCTCTCTTCCCTCACTCTCATTATAACTTTCCATCACTCCCTTCTGTTTCTGAATCCATTTGCTCTCCACCTCCTATGTATCTCTCCCTCCTTGTCATCCACCCTCATATCCAACATTTTTCCCTTCCTTCCTTCCATGTGCCCTGGATCCAACATCTTTCTTCCCACTCCCTCCATGTAATACTTTCCCTTCCTTCCCTCTACCATATCCAATATTTTTCCCTCTCTCCTTCATGCACCATCTCTCCCTCCCATCCAACCCCTTATCCAGCATTTTCTCCCTCTCTTGACCCTTCTCTCCCTCTATCCGCATCCATATCCCGATCCCCATCCATAAAATTTATACTTTCTGGACCTTCTCTATCCCTTTGTGGCATCTCCCCCTTCCTCCCGTCCCCTCCACCCCATGTCCAGCAATTCTTCCTCTCTCACCTTTTTCTCTCCGCCAATCAGCATCTCCCCTTCCCTCCGTAATTCTACTTCCCTCACATCTCTCTTAACAGTCAGGAAGGAACAGGTTGGGTTCCTGCATTGCTTTCTTTATGTGGCAGTGGCAGCGATTCCTACATGCTGCCTGCCACTAGACTGGAAGCCTCATCTTTGTCCTGTCCCACCCAAGAAGTTATAATAGAGGGGGTGGGAAGCAGCAGAAGGGAAGCTTTCGGGTTAGTGGCAGGCAGCATGTGGAAATTGATGCTGCTGATCTATGAAGAGAATGATATGGGAGCCCAGTCTGTTCTTTCCATGCCGACACTGGATTTAGGTGCAACACTGCTAGGTGGGCTTGAGCCCAAACTATACTCCTGGCTTCCGTGTGCTCTGCCCACTTCCAATCAATTTTCACCCATGCACATGCTTGCTGGCAAAGTACACACTGTCCAGTCATGGCGCATACTTTATAACCAGTCTGTATTCTATAAGAGGTCATTTATGCACATAAGTGGCTATTTATGAAAATAGATGACTAGATACCTTCTTGTCACCTAAAACTAGTTGACTTATACAATTAACCTCTTAGTGAGTGACTGCATGGTGTGGTCCCAGGTTACTTGAAGTGTTATCATGCAGTAGCTCACACCTTTCTAACCACATCTTGTTCAATCATCAATCAGAAGCAACATCTTGTGCTTTAATATAATGTGCAGGACAATAATAAATCTTAACTTAGAGACATTGTATTAAAAGGCATAAAGATATGGGCTTAATGTGCTACAACACATGGCAAACCTAAAACTAATGCCATAACATTAGCTCCGAGAGTTGCTGATGGGTCCTCTTAAAGATTTGTTCAATGAATCTTTAGAGATGGGAGAGGTTCCATGGGACTGGAGAAGAGCGGATGTGGTCCGTCTTCACTAAAGTGATTGCATAGATGAAGTGGGAAACTATAGGCTAGTAATCCTCACTTCAGTTATTGGAATAAAAGTAATGGAAACATTACTGAAGGAAAAGATAATAAAATTCTTAGAATCTAATGAATTACAAGATCCGAGGCAACATGGGTTTACTAAAGGTAAATCGTGCCAAACGAATCTGATTGAATTCTTTGACTGGATGATAAGAGAATTGGATCAAGGATGTATGCTAGATGTAATTTACTTAGATTTCAGCAAAGCCTTTGACACGGTTCCTCATAGGAGACTCTTAAACAAACTCCATTGTCTGAAGTTAGGGCCCAAAGTAGTAAACTGGATTAGAAGCTGATTGATGGACAGATGCCAGAGGGTGGTGGTTAATGGAATTTGCTCGGAGGAGGGAAAAGTGAGTAGTGGAGTGCCTCAGGGATTGGTGCAGGGGCAGATTCTGTTCAATATGTTTGTGAGCAATATTGCTGAAGAGTCAGAAGGTAAGGTTAGCCTTTTTGCGGATGATACCAAGATTTGTAACAGAGTGGAGAGAGTGGAAAACATGAAGTGAGATTTCTTTCTCTTTTTCTTTTTTCTCTTTCGTTTTCATTCATTCTTTATTGAGAAAAATAGGGTAAGTAAGTCCATGTCCTTTATTTAGTAGGGAATGATTGGGTTCTTTGGAATTCAACTCATTTCTTTGTTTTTCCTTAAATTTAGTTGATAAATGAGCAACATGTCTTCCCCGTTTTGTAAAGGATTGTTTGTTGTATGATTTGTTATTGAAATATTTGTATGGTAACCCTTTTTTCTTGATATCTGTAAGATATTGTAAATGTATTAAACTAAAAAAAAAAAAAAAATCAGCTTGGATTAGAATGAGTACAAGTGGATTGATTTTTCATTCTGTCAAAAATTACAAAGACTAGGAGACACTCAATGAAGTTACAGGGAAATACTCTTAAAACCAATAGAAGGAAATATTTATTCACTCAGAGAATAGTTAAGCTCTGGAACGTGTTGCCAGAGGATGTGGTGAGAGCGGATAGCGTAGCTGGTTTTAAGAAAGGTTTGGACAAGTTCCTGGAGGAAAAGTCCATAGTCTGTTATTGAGAAAGACATGGGGGAAGCCACTACTTGCCCTGGATTGGTAGCATGGAATGTTGCTACTCTTTGGGTACCTGGATTGGCAACCATGATAATGGGCTACTGGGCTAGATAGACCCAGTAAGGCTATTCTTATGTTCTTATGTATTATTATAGTAAACAGTAGCACAGTGAGGGTGGAAGGCATCCAGGGTGATGGTGCCCCCCGCGTCCTCCTCTCTGCCCCTCTCCTTTCACGTCAACCCCCGTGCCCTCCTCTCTGCCCCCCCTACACCATACTCATGCCATCCCTTTCTGCTCGCGCTTGGTTTCCTTTGCCATCACTTCCTGGCCTCACATCCTGGGGGAACCAGGCCTGCGCAAGCAACAGGCTAGGGTATTTGTTTGCATTGGTGAAGATATTAAAGAGGTTGGGGGGGGGGCAGGGAAGGGAGGGCATGGTGTGAGGGGCTGAGAGGTGCCAGTGCCCCCTCCAAGATGGTATCTGGGGTGGTCTGCCCCATCACCTCCCCCATGGTTACTTTGCCACTGATGGTAAAATCTCAATGTTTCATACTTTATCAAGCATAATTAATAATATATACTGTTATACATTAAAGGCCATATTCTATAAACAACACCACAAGTTAGGTGGCAGTAGACACCCTACTACTGCCTAAATTAATTATTTTAATTGACACAGTAATTGACCACATCATTTAAAACTGATTAAAAACTCATAAAATGTAGGCACTATAATTGGGCCTAACTGCGCCTTATGCCTTAATGGGTGTGGTTAGGGGCGGAGCAGGACTTAGGTACCATTAGGCGCGATTCACTAAAGAATTTAGGTGTTTGAAATATAGGCCAGTAAAACCCTGGCCTACACTGCATACACCTACATTTTCTGGTAGGCGCCGTTAGCTGCGAGTCTGTAAATGGTGCCTAGGCGTGATTGACAAACGGTCAGCGCTGTATTTAGGCGGCTGCCCATTTAGGTACCGTTTACAGAATCTGTCCCTTATTGTGTAGGGAATGATACCAACTTTGTACACTTTGAAATGAATTTTGAAGTTGCCTCCTCACCACTATATTGCCAGACTTTCTTTAGAGGTTGCCTAATTCTTTTCCTTAAAAACGTACTCTTTTACCAGGAGATGCATTCTCCTTAATATGTTACAAAGATCAATGGCTATATTCTCAGAGGTTACTCTTAATACACATTAATGAGTCCACTGAGGATCTAAAAAAATTGAAAAAATGTCTAATTAATCAGATCCAGGGGATATATGTAATATGTATTCTCCTTAATGTGGCCATATATATAAAAAAAAATCCCAAACCTCATATTGTATTATATTCCAAGGTTACTAACTGAAAATGAACTGTTTTAGGAAAGAGAATGTATTATCGAAAGAGCTTGTTCAGTTCCAGTGACATTGCAGCGTTACCGCTCCATTATCTGCATTGTATTACTTGGTAAATTTAGCAGAAAAGAGGGGGATGGGCAATATGAAAACAAGAAATGTGAAAATAATGGAACTTTAATGTAGCACAAAAAGTGTGGCAGACATAATACATGCAAAAAGTCATTAAATATTTCCCAGTCTATCTCTTTTTATCTCTCTCGTTCTGTCACTATCAATTATTCTTAATGTTGCTCTCTTTTCTGAGAAGAATCATGGAAACAAAATTAATTTGTGCTGTCTGCTTATTATCTCTCCATCAAAACTGACTACTGACATGGCAAAACCTAAGCAATGTGATGCAAAATCTCTTTGGATAATAAAAGCAAGAGGGATTACAAGAGGAATTCAATGAACTGCTTTAAAAATGTATTCCTACTTGCTCTTGTCTGAAAATAGCTGTTTAAACAAAGAAAGTTAGTCCCCAATCTGTTTATCTAAAATTTGCTTATTGTTTCTAGATCTATAACCCATTCTTGTAGAAGACTTATTAGTGTTTTTAGTATAGATTATTACAGATGAAAGGGTGCTCGGCCCAAAACTCATTTGTCATTGTCAAGCATGGATGGCTACCTAAATAATACAGTGGAACCTTGGTTTATGAGCATAATTCGTTCCAGAAGCATGCTCGTAAACCAAAATACTCTTATATCAAAGCGAGTTTCCACATAGGAAATAATGGAAACTCGCTTTGATAAGTTCCCCCAACGAGGCCAGCGGCGCTGCTCCCTCCCCACTCGCAAAGACCCCCTCCGCGCGAACTGGCACCCCCCACCCGAACAACTTAAACTTACCCCCCCGTCTGGCACCGGCACGCAACCCGCAGGATGTGCCGGTGCCACTAGAAGATCTTCCTGCCGTTTTTGCAGATGGAGCCAGCTAGCCCATAACCAACTCCAGTTCCAATTCTGCTTGTATTCAAACATTTCCTAAATTTTATTCCTATATTTCAAATGACTAAAGCATAGAAATTAAAAAAAAAAAAACCACCATAGTGCAGTTTTGAAAATGGACATGTTTGGTACCAGATTTCTGCTTTGCAAGATGTCTAAACTCAGATTTAGATATCATATCGAAAATTCCCCTCTTAGTGTGTGCTAAATGCCATGCAGACCATTATATACCTATGGGCTGCATGGAACTTAATGCATATTAATTCATTAGTGTAAGCTAAATCTGTTAGTGCATCTTTGTAAAACTACCCTTAGGTACCTGTAAGGTGCCTTTGATACAGGTAAGTGGTGCTTACCTCTAGGCACCAGTTTATCAAATTTCTTCACTTGATTTTAGGTAATAAGAACATAAGAACATAAGAAGTTGCCTCCGCTGAGGCAGACCAGAGGTCCATCTCGCCCAGCGGTCCGCTCCCGCGGCAGCCCATCAGGCCCATTGCCTGAGCAATGGTCCCAGACTATCCCTATAACCTACCGCTACTCTTATCTGTACCCCTCAATTCCTTTATCCTCTAGGAACCTATCCAAACCTTCTTTGAAGCCTTGTAACGTGCTCCGGCCTATCACAGCCTACGGAAGCGCGTTCCATGTGTCCACCACCCTCTGGGTGAAAAAGAACTTTCTGGCATTTGTTTTAAACCTGTCTCCTTTTAATTTTTCCGAGTGCCCCCTTGTACTTGTGGTTCCCCATAATCTGAAAAATCTGTCCCTGTCTACTTTTTCTATACCCTTCAGGATCTTGAAGGTTTCTATCATGTCTCCTCTAAGTCTCCGCTTTTCCAGGGAGAACAGCCCCAGCTTTTTCAGTCTGTCAGTATATGAGAGGTTTTCCATACCTCTTATCAGTTTAGTTGCTCTTCTCTGGACTCCCTCAAGTACCGCCATGTCCTTTTTGAGGTACGGCGACCAATACTGGACACAGTACTCCAGATGTGGTCGCACCATTGCATGATACAGTGGCAGGATGACCTCCTTTGTCCTGGTCGTGATACCCTTCTTAATGATACCCAACATTTTGTTTGCTTTTCTTGAGGCTGTGGCGCACTGTGCCGACGCCTTCAAAGACGTGTCCACCATCACTCCCAGGTCTCTTTCAAGGTTACTTACCCCTAGCAGTGATCCTCCCATTTTGTAGCTGAACATCGGGTTCTTTTTCCCTACATGCATGACCTTGCATTTCCCTACGTTAAAGTTCATTTGCCATTTTTTGGCCCATTCTTTTAGCGTCGTTAGGTCCCTTTGCAGATCTTCGCAGTCTTCCATGGTTTCAACCCTGCGGTAGAGTTTGGTGTCATCCGCAAATTTAATAACTTCGCAATTTGTTCCCGCCTCCAGGTCATTAATAAATATATTGAACAGGAGCGGTCCCAGCACCGACCCCTGCGGAACTCCGCTTGTGACCCCATGCCAGTCTGAGTAATGGCCCTTCACTCCAACCCTCTGTTTTCTGTCTGCCAGCCAGTTTTTGATCCATCGGTGGACCTCCCCTTGCACCCCGTGTCTCCACAGTTTTTTAAGCAGTCTTTCGTGCGGTACCTTGTCAAAGGCTTTTTGAAAGTCAAGGTAAATGATGTCAATGGATTCCCCTTTATCCACCTGTCTGTTTACCTCCTCAAAGAAGTACAATAAGTTTGTGAGGCATGACCTACCCTTGCAGAAGCCGTGCTGGCTCGACTTTAGCTGTCCATTGTTTTCTATGTGTTCACAGATACTGTCCTTAATCAGTGCTTCCATCATTTTTCCCGGGACCGAGGTCAAGCTCACCGGCCTGTAGTTCCCCGGGTCCCCCCTTGAACCCTTCTTGAAGATGGGTGTGACATTTGCAATTTTCCAATCCTCCGGGATCTCTCCAGTTTTTAAGAATAGGTTACATATTTGGCGAAGTGGCTCTGCTATTACGTTCCTTAGTTCCTTGAGTACCCTTGGGTGAATGCCGTCCGGACCTGGCGATTTGTCGCTCTTTAGTCTGTCTATCTGCCTGAGGACATCCTCTTGGCTTACCTCTAGTTGGATCAGCTTTTCATCCCGATCCCCATTTACGATGTCCTCCGGTTCCGGAATATTGGATGTGTCCTCCCTCGTGAAGACTGACGTGAAGAACTTATTTAACCTGTCTGCTATCTCTTTTTCCTCTTTTACCACTCCTTTTTTGTCTCCATCATCCAATGGCCCCACTTCTTCCCTTGCCGGTTGCTTCCCCTTCACATATCTGAAGAATGATTTGAAGTTTCTTGCTTCTCCCGCCTGTCTCTCCTCATATTCTCTTTTAGCTTTTCTAACCACACGGTGACACTCCCTTTGGTGTTCTTTGTGCTCCTTTTGATTGTCCTTTGTTTGGTCCTTTTTCCATTTTTTGAACGATGCTTTCTTGTCACTTATCGCCTTTTTCACCGCAGTTGTTTTCCACGCTGGGTTTTTTGTTCGGTTTTTTTTGCACCCCTTCCTGAATCTGGGGATGTACAGGTTCTGTGCCTCTTGCACCGTGCCCTTGAGTAGGGACCAGGCTTTTTCTACAGACTCCATCTTCCTTGCGCTACCGTTGAGTTTCTTTCCCACCAATTTCCTCATGCCATCATAATTCCCTTTTTTGAAGTTGAGTGCTGTCGCTGTGGATCTTTTCACCTTTGATGGTCCAATTTCCAGCTTGCACTGGATCATGTTGTGATCGCTGTTTCCTAGGGGTTCTAGCACCACCACCTCCTTTGCAGGTCCCCCTAGCCCATTGAGGATTAGGTCGAGAGTTGCATCCCCCCGTGTTGGTTCCGTGACCAGCTGTTCCATGAAACAGTCCCTCGTGGTTTCCAGGAATTTGGTCTCCCTTGTGCAGTTTGAGTGTCCAATACTCCAGTCTATCCCAGGGTAGTTGAAGTCTCCCATCACCATCACGCTTCCGCTTTTGCATATCTGCCTCAGCTCAGCCTCCAGGTCCTGGTCGAGTGCTTCCGGTTGTCCAGGTGGGCGATAGTACAGGCCCAATTTTATGTCTGCTCCAGCTCCTCCAGGTAGCTTAATCCATAGTGATTCCAAGTCGTCCGCCCTTACTGTTGTTTCTATCCTGGTTGAAGGTATGGAGTCCTTTATATAAAGCGCTATTCCTCCACCCTTCTTGTGTGTCCTGTCCCTCCTGTAGAGTTTGTACCCTGGTATGGCCACATCCCATTTGTTGTCGTCAGTCCACCACGTTTCTGTGACTCCTATTATGTCCAGGTCCTTTGTACTGGTTATGACTTCTAGTTCTCCCATTTTGGCTCTTAGGCTCCTAGCATTAGTGTATAGGCAATTTAAGTCCTGGTTGTTTGCCTTTTCCGCTGGTTTTCCTCGTGGTTTGGCGCCCCTGCCAACCTCCTCATCGGTTGCCAGCCCCCGAGCTTTGTTGTGTTCATCCCCATCCTGCGGTGTGTCTATGTTGTCCTCAGCCTGCTCCCCCATGTTTGGATGACCCTCTGGCTCCTGTTGCTCTCTCTTAATTCTGCTTGCTAGGTTCGTTTGTGCATTGGCTCCCTGCATTGCGTCCTTGTGTCCTTTTCCCAAAAGTTCTCTCTCAGTCCCGAGCCCTCTTTTACAAATTTCTGGTTCAGTATCCTTGTTTGATACTTTGGTCCGATGTGTCGAGGTCAGGTCGACTGTCGGCTTTCCCCTTCTCCTCAGTTTAAAGCCAAGTCTATGCTGCTCTGGACGTTGCGTGCCAGCAACCTCGTCCCAGCCGTGCTCAGGTGCAGTCCGTCCCTCCTGTAGAGCTTGTTCTTCCCCCAAAAAGTTGTCCAGTTCCGTACAAAGTGGAAACCCTCCTCTTCGCACCATCTCCTCAGCCAACCGTTTACTGCTTGTAGCTCGGTCTGTCTCTTAGCATCTGCCCTCGGTACTGGCAGGATCTCTGAGAAGGCTATCCTCCTTGTCCTCAGCTTCAGTTTCCTCCCCAGGATCCTGAACTGCTCAGTTAGTGTAGTCCTGTTGTAGCTCCTCCTGCTGATGTCGTTGGTTCCAACGTGGATTATCACCGCTGTCTCCTGTGTTTCAGCTCTGTCTAGGATTCTCTCTATTCTGTCAATGACGTCCTTCGTTCTCGCCCCCGGGAGACATGTCACTAGTCGGTCCTCTCTCCCTCCTGCTATGTGACTGTCCACTTCTCTCAGGATTGAGTCTCCCACTACAATTGCAGACTTCCCCTTCCTTGGTTGTCTCTCTGGTCTCAGGTCCGTGTCGCGATCCGCTAGATTTTCCTCTGGGTTCTGTTGGGTCACTATCTCCTCTGTCTGTCCAGCTCCTCCGCAAGGTCCTACTCTCATGGCGTCTGGTGGATTCTGTCCAATTGTTGGTTCCACTCCGATGTGCTGTTTGTCCTGAGCCGCCACCATCCTGCAGGCCTCCTCGATGAATTTCTCGAGCTCTCTTACTTGCTCCGTGACGTGACTCTCTCCGGTGGTATCCTCCGTTGTCCAGCACGGTTCCTCTAAGGTGCACAGTCCTTCCAGCTCCTGGACCCTGGCCTGCAGTCTCCCGACCTCCTTCCTCAGGCTATCCAGTTCCTGACATCGACCGCATATGTACGCCTGCCTCCCGGAGGGGAAGTAGTCATACATATGACACTCGATGCAGTACACTGGGTAGGTCCGCTGGGTTCCTGCAGCCTCCATTTCTTTTTCCCTGCTCCTTTGGTTCCTCGGTGTGTATGAGTGGTGTCCGGCGTGCAGCTAGCTGAAAGGGTAGAGAGAGAAGAGAGTAATGCTGCTGTCTGGGCTCCTTCTCAAGGCTCCTTCGCAAAGGCGCTCTCGCCTTCGCCGTGCGCCGAATGGCTGGGCGCCGTTGGCTCCCTTCTTCTTATAGGGGGAGCCCAGGCCCGATGTAACCTCTGACGCGGGTGGGGGTGGGCGGAGCTAACTCTCGCCGCGACCCCGGTCTAACAGCCTGCTCTGGCTGCTTCCTCCTGCCTTCCCCTCTGCCTCTCCGCTCCTGTAAGAAGAAAGAACAGAACAAAAACGCTGCCGATTGCTTAACAGATTGCTTAAATTATAGAAAGCCAAGGCTATTGGTCATGCATGATTAAGAAATATTATATTATGATGCAAAGTCTTATATTTTTGGGGCCTGATTCTCTTTAGGATGCTGATTTCGGCAGATGCCTATGAGGCAGCCATTGATTGTGTGTCAATCACACATTGGAGTCCTAAAGAGAATCGCGTCTGCCTCGCTGAACAGACACCTTAAATGTAGGCCAGCATTTTGCCGACCTGCATTTAAGACATCTGTCTCGTGCCTACGGAGATGCATAGGGATGTTTAAGCCCACCGAAGGCCACTTCCAGGTGAAACCATACCCATGCTTAAGCATCCCTACACAACTCCATAGGTGCGCGACACATACCTACAATGTAGGTGTCCTTCCTTCCTTTTTTTTTAAACATGCATTCCGATTGGCTGAGAGATGGCGGAAGGACGTTTACATTACATTACATTACATTACATTAGTGATTTCTATTCCGCTTGTGCCTTGCGGTTCTAAGCGGATTACAAGTTAGAAGACTGGACATTTCCAGTAGCATTGCAGTACATATAATCAAGAATGCGTTAAGTTACAATTGTTGTTCTGGACTTTTCCAGGATAAATTGGTAGTAGATAGTAGATAGTGATAGGTTGTTTAGACGAATAGAGATAATATTGTCCGGATTCTGTTGTTTAGACGAGTAGAGATAATACTGTCCGGATTCGGGTGTTGCTGGTAGTGGTGTTTGGGTAGTCATGAGAGCATTTTCTATTACTTTTGTGAGGTTATGATGATGGGAAGTGTTTTTTGAAGAGATGAGTTTTGATTTCTTTTCGGAATGCTTTAATGTCTATTGATTTGGTCAGTAGATTGGTGATGGTAGTATCGATATTTGCTGCCTGTGTAAGGTATTTTGGATAAAGCATATTTACATACATTTTAAGCATGACCAGAGCATAGATGTGCTAATGTCAGTTGTAAGTTCCCAACACCTCCCAACACCTCCCAATTTGCGGATAAGCTCTCCAATAGCTCAGAGAGATTTTTTTTTTTTTTTTTTTTTCTCTGAGCACGTGCAGTGCCCTGGCCCCACTGGGCATGCCCGAGCCCTACCCATTTCCCCCTGCTTCCCCCTAATCCCCAATTACTGCCGCCTACCATCAGGATGCACGTTTGCAGAATCAAGCCCTTTCTACCTTTAGTAAGGTATTTTGGATAAAGCATATTTACATACATTTTAAGCATGACCAGAGCATAGATGTGCTAATGTCAGTTGTAAGTTCATCCTGCTGTAAGATTTTTTTTCTTAGGACTATGAGATTTGGTCTGGTAACTTTAGTTTTTGTTCTCTGGTATTTTTATTTAGAGACCTGTGGGATTAAGAAGAGGTAAGTGTTTTTTCATATTTGTTAAAATGAATATTTATGGGATCAATGTGATTCAGGATGGTGTTTGCATTGGCTGCTCGAGTATGCAATTAATCTAGTGAATATTTGGCAGTCAATTTTGGAATATAAGACCATCATTTTTTGTATAATTATTTTGTATGCTTGCATTTATAGTACTTTCTGGCAATATTGGTCTACAGCAGTGTATCTCAAACTGTGTGCCAAGGCACAGTGGTGTGCCCTGAAGAGATGTAAGAACAAACAAAAAATCCAACGGAACTGCAGTGAAATATCACGTGGAAGAATAAAGGCAAAAACTGCAGTGGTGATTTACAAGATGCCAAGTCTTTAATAGAACGATCATAAAAATAGTCTTAAATAAACAATCATAAAAAATAAATAATGAATATAGTCATATATGTTTCAAGTTTATTTCATATTTGATAAAATCACTTTTTTCAAGGATTACAAAGTGATGTACAATAAATAATTTTCAAATGAGAGGAACATACAATGTAGGGATAGACAAACATAGTTAAACCATTTAAAAATTGTGAGAACAACAAAGTTTTACAGGAATTTACGAAATAATTGCAGCTGGCCTAAATTTGCAATCAGTCACCGTCACATGCTCATTTGGTTTTTTCACTCTTCATTCTCATCACTTGACCACTAAGATGGACCTACAAGAGAGAAACCAGCACCTTTGGCCTTTACATGAATTAAGACTAGCAGCTAGTACCAGTTTTGCATTTGTTTAACTTCCACAGTCAATATAGAGAAGAAGCAGATTGAAGGAAATGAGAGCAAAGAAAAGGCAGACCATCCATCTTCTTTGCACTTACATTTTACTCTGCAGAAGGCAAGATTTTTGCTACTTCATACACTGTACACAGATGAAGCTGCAGCATTTATTGCGCTTGAATGTTATTTATCTAATAATAAATGTTTCACTTTTGGGTGGTTTGGGGCAGTGAATATTATTGGAGCAGAGGATACTGAAGTTTGGTAGAGTGGCAGTGGGACAGATGGGGATGATTGGATGGAATGAATGTAGTGTATGAATGAATGACGGGGGAATAAGGTAGAAAAAAGGATGAAAACTGCGTTGATTAGAGATGGTGATAAACAATCCTCTGAATAAGAAGCCACCAGAATATGAATATTTTATATCTATTTATCTACATACATATTTGTATCTGCTTTCATGTAAAGAAAGATTTCTATTTGTACAAGTAATAGAAGTGTAAATGAAATACAGAAAATCTTTTTAAAGAATTTCTAATTCATACTTTCATATGTGGAAAGGTGTTCAGAGACATGGAGGAAAAAGAGGAACTAAGGGCTCCTTTTACTACGGTGCGTTAGGGCCTTAACGTGTGGAATAGCGCACGCTAGACCTTAACACCAGCATTAAGCGTACCACGCAGTTTAGCGCGTGGTAATTTTGTACTTAGCACACCTTAGTAAAAGGAGCCCTAAGTCCCCCAAAACATTACATTACATTACATTAGTGATTTCTATTCCGCCTTTACCTTGCGGTTCAAGGCGGATTACATAAGAATTGTTATGATCTTAAGAAGTACATATTAAGAACCATTTAAGGAATAGTTTGAACATTTTCTAATTTGCTAAGGAGTAGATTGGTAATTGGAAGGAATTTGGAACATTATTGGTTGTGTTATATTGGTTTTATGTATTTTTTGAAGAGTAAGGTTTTTGTTTCTTTTTTGAAAGTTTTGTAGTCTGTGGTTGAAGTCAGCAGATTGGTGAGTTGTCCAGTTTTGCTGCTCTGGTGGCCAGTAGGTTGTCATATTTTTTTTTTCGTTTGACATTTTTGGTTGACGGGTATGTGAATATTGTGTGGGTTCTCCTGTGTCTGTTTGAGGTGGAATGAGTTAGTCGATTGTTCCAGTAGGTCGGGCTGTTTCTGTTTATAGCTTTGAATAGTAGGCAATGGAATTTGAAGTGTATTCTGGCTTGTATTGGGAGCCAGTGTGAGTCGTGGTATGCCTCTGTGATGTGGTCGTATTTTTTCAATGAATAGATAAGTCTTAGGGCTGTGTTTTGTGTTGTTTGAAGTTGTTTCATCTTTGTTGCTGGGCAGGGGAGATATAGTATATTGCAGTAGTCTATTAGGCCTAGGATTAGTGATTGAACCACGAGTTGGAATTGTTTTCAGTCGAAGAATTTTCGAACTTGTCTTAGGTTTCTCATAGTGGCGAATGATGTTTTTATAATTTTGTTGATTTGTGGTTGCATGGTACAACCTCTGTCTATCAGCACTCCGAGGAGTTTTAGCGTGGGTTGAATGGGGCATGAGATCGAGTTTATTTGTATGTTAGTCAAGGTTGGGGTTTTGCAGTTTTCAGGGAGGATGAAGTTTGTTTTGTCCGGGTTAAGTTTTAGTTTGTGTTCTTTCATCCATGTTGCTACTGTTTCAAGTGTTCCGTGTATTGTGCCTGGCATGGAGGGCTCAAGTTGGTCACCATCCAATCATTGCAGTACTTCCACTTCACAAAATAATAATGTTATGCAATGCATCAAAAATAAATAGCACTTATCTTATTGTATAAAGTTCTTTGGCCTCGACGTGCCACGTTTCATCATTTCTTCAGGAAGCCAAATGAAGCATTCAAAAGACAAAAGTCTTCTATACTGGGTGTTAGTCTCTTCTAAGATAAGTGCTATTTATTTTTAATGCTTTGCACAACATTATTATATTGTGAAGTGGAAATACTACAGTGATTGGGTGTTAAGGTTTTTGGGGGACTTAGGGCTCCTTTTACAAAGCCGCGCTAGCGGGGTTAACATGCACAACTTTTCATCATGCGCTAACCCCTGCCCTGGCCAAAAACTACCACCTGCGCTTTCGGCTGTTTAGCGTGCGCTATTACATGCGTTAAACCGCTAGTGCGCCTTTGTAAAAGGAGCCCTTAGTTCCCCTTTTTCCTCCATGTCTATGAGCACAACCTTTCCACATATGAAAGTATGAATTAGAAATTCTTTAAAAAGTTTTTCTTTATTTAATTTACAGTGTTCTATGTAAGTGTGTTGTTTGTTTTTCTTGATTGAATTTTTCACACTTCCTTTTGGAATTGTGTTTCCTCCTTTTTTGTTTTTGAAATAGATGGAAGTGGGCAAGAATAGACATAAATACAATCCCCCCCCCTTTTTTTTCACTAATTCCTATGAGCATCGGAGCAGCATCGGAGCATGTAGCGCCCTGGGCTGTATAAGAAACCTCTACTGCGGCTTAGTAAAAGAGGGCCTCAGCTTTTTGTAATGTTGATTTGATGTTATGTATGTTTTATATGGAGACCGTCTAGATATCAAGTTTCAAGTTTATTTAAAAATTTTTATACCGCTTAATCAAACTTCTAGACGGTGTACAATGAGAAATACCATAAAACAAATTAAAAATTAGAGATGCTAAACAATACCAGGGTATATTAGTAAAACAAATGACGTGACATATAGACTTACTTCAAACAGATGGGAAAAAGAGGGCAAGAACTACAATCTTTGACGAAAAGAGTACAGAAGGGAAAAAACAATAGGTGTGGATAAAAACAACGAAGCATTGTTTTAGTCCTTAAAAGGACAGTTATAGACGGTATATAATTAAAAAAAAAAAAAAATACTAAACTAAACCTTAAGTTTGTATACCGCATCATCTTCACAATCGTAGAGCTCGGCACGGTTTACAGGAACTGGTATAAAGAAGGAACTCCAAAGTAAGGGTTACAGGGACTTAGTATAAAGAAGGTCTAGAGCAGGGGTGTCCAACCTTTTGGCTTTCCTGGGCTGCATTGGCAGAAAAAAATGTTTCTGGGGCCACACAAATGCGCAAACACTGCAGCAAGACAAAGGAGGGAGCCGGCAAGACGGTAAACACCCAGGAGCAGCAGAGGAAAACACTGCATCGCCCTCGACCGGGGCCGCAAAAAATACTTTACGGGGCCGCATGTGGCCCTTGGGCCACAGGTTGGACACCCCTGGTCTAGAGGGACTTAATATAAAGATGAAATAGGGAGGAAGTATTACATTTTTGAGAATAGCCAAGTTTTCAGATGTTTTCAGAATAGTTGAAGGGAGCCCAGATTCTAAAGTGGGATAGTAAGGTTATTCCAGAGCTCTGTGATTCTGAAGGAGAGGGATGTCCCTAGTTTTCCTGCATGGAATATGCCTTTTAACGAGGGGAAGGATAGTCTGAATTTTTGGGTGGATCTGGTGGTATCAGGGTTCGAGGAATTCCAAGATAGTGGAATAAAGGGAGGAAGGATGCCGTGTAGCATCTTAAAAGTTAGGCAGGCGCATTTAAAGTGAACCCTGGAGATTACTGGAAGCCAGTGAAGTTTGGACAGAAGCATGGTCAAATTTACTTTTTGTGAAGATTAGCTTAGCCGCGGTATTCTGAATCCGCTGAAGTCTTTGAAGGCTTTTCTTGGTTAGACTTAAGTAGATGGAGTTCCAGTAGTCCAATCTGGAAAGGATGATGGATTATACAAGGACAGCAAAATGTTGTTGGTGGAAACAGAATCTCACTTTCCTCAGCATGTGAAGGCTAAAAAAGCATTTTTTTTTTAACCAAGGAGTTGAGGTGGTTGTTGAAGGACAGTGTAGAGTCAATGTTGATGCCCAGAACTTTGCTTGAAAACTCAAGCTGCAGTGTGGTGCCAGAGGACAGTGAGATGAGGGTGGGTAGCTGATCTAATTTTGGGTTGAGCCAAAGTAGTTTTGTTTTGGACTCGTTCAGTTTCATTTGTACAGTGAGAAGCCCAGGATTGGATTAAATGCATAAATAAATAAAGCTATTTGTAAGATTGGTTGAGTAGTACTCTTTGCATATTATGAATATCTTGTTGGGATGACAAGTTCTCAGTGAATGTGAGATAAAGTATAAAAAAAGTTCTTCAATTGTATTGCATTCAGGAATACATATTTCAACCATAGTAACTATTTTAAATTACTGTACTTTGTTCATTTATGGTATCCTTAGATAGTGCTAAAACAAAGCAAAATTGTGCACATACATATATGAGATTAGAAAAAGATCGTCGGTCACACACTGAC
Source organism: Geotrypetes seraphini (assembly GCF_902459505.1). Classification (NCBI taxonomy): domain Eukaryota; kingdom Metazoa; phylum Chordata; class Amphibia; order Gymnophiona; family Dermophiidae; genus Geotrypetes; species Geotrypetes seraphini. The sequence continues at coordinate 64,105,341 of NC_047086.1, read as the reverse complement.
AGTTGATATCCAAGCCCTCTTACATATAAAATTGGCACAGGCTACAGAAAAAGTTGAAGCCTGCTGGCTGCAAAATTGAAAAATGGTTTCCTGGGGCTCTCTGTAAACTCTTTGCTGCTTTACTCAATTATGGTTCACTAGCAAGTTAACAGACAGAAAAGCCCTGCACGTTAGGATATGTTTGGAAGCAGCCCTTTCATATTCTTGAACGTCACTTAAAACGTGACTAATACAGCAGGTTATATATTGTGTCAGATTGTGTTTTCTCATCAAGTCATAGGAAAACTGGTAGCAAAATTGTAAAGGAAAGGGACTTGTATACTGCCTTTTTGTAGTTTTACAACCACACTCAAAGCAATTTACATTCAGGTACTTTAAGCATTTTCCCTATCTGTCTCAGTGGGCTCACAATTTATCTAACATACCTGTGGCAGTGGAGGATTAAATGATTTGCCCAGGGTCATAAGGAGCAGCACAGGATTTGAACCCACAACCTGAGGGTGCTGAGGCTATAGCTGTAAACCACTACACCACACTCTCTTCCTTTAACCTGAAGGCAACAAAGCAGTGTGATAAGGTGGTGGCTGTAGCCAGGAGGCTGCTAGGCTGTATATTCAAATATATTTATTGAGCTCAACAAAACTACAGGGCTGCTACAGGGGAAGGGGTGTGCTAGGGGGCAGGCAGCAATCTTGGTTTGCTCTGGGGGGAAGACAGAAGGGGACCACGGAGAGACAGGCAGGCATGGCGCAACAGAGAGAGACAGGCAGGCAGGGGGCCAGGGAGAGAGACAGACAGAAAGAATGACAGAGAGACAGACAGAAAGATAGCTAGCCAGTGGCCAAAGAGAGAGAGAGACAAAGAAAAAAAGACAGACAGACAGTGGCCAAGGAGAGACACAGACAGAAAGAATGACAGACAGACAGGGGGCCAGAGAGACAGACAGAAAGAAAGACAGACAGACAGCGGCCAAGGAGAGAGAGAGACAGAAAGAATGACAGACAGATAGAAAGCGGCTAAAGAGAGAGAGAGAGAGAGATACAGAAAGAAAGAAAGAAACAAAGACAAACAGCGGCCAAGGAGTGAGAGAGACAGAAAGAAAGACAGACAGACAGACACATCTATTCTAGCACCCATTAATGTAAGGGGCCTAAAGACTAGTTAGAATATAAATGAGCAAGCTTTTGTAGTCTGAATTCAGCAAAGGAGATGGTTTGGATAGGCTGGAGTGAGCTTCAACGGTAACTCCAGTGGTTGGAACCCAAGGACAGTACCAGGTAGACTTCTAAGATTTATGGCCCAGAAATAATAAGGAAAATGGCATTTTAATTTAATCATGAAATTGTGATTACAGGGCAGATGGGATAGACCATTCAGGTCTTTATCTGCCGTCATTTACTTCGTGCAGGAAGAGGCAGTCGGAGCGAACCGCGAGTGATTTCCTGCACGTGCGACGCTCCGGCTGCTCTCCTGCTGCCCTCTCCCTCTGTCCTCTTCAGGCTCCCCCATGAAAAACTGTATTCTTGGTTTTTCGAGATTCGCGGGGGGTTCCTAGAATAGAACTGTTTGGTCATTTTATAACCATGACTGTTTGGTCATTTTATAACCATACTAACCCCCCCTCCCCATTTCAAAGCTGTGCTAGCGGCTGCTGCAGTGGTAACTGTCCCGGAACCCAAAGGGATTTAAAGGGCTTTGGGGCTTTGCCTATGCAGCAGCCGATAGCGTGGCTTTGTATAAGAGGCCTCAGCATGCTGGATCGATTCAAATCGAATTTAAAAACCTTCTTATTTAAAGATGCATTCGATTCATAATTCCCCCTTACTACACCGATGAAATCTCTCCCTCCCTACTGTTTTTGCCATTTACATCTCTCTATTCTGTCTATTACTGTATTTCAGCCCCCCAACCTATTGTATGATAATGTACGTCTGTTAATGAGATCAGTATGTATTACCCATATTTTATCTATTTACCTTTCTATGCCACTTAGAAGCTTGATAAGTGGGATAACAAATTTTTAAATTTCAGTTCAAAGATTTTATTGATTTTAATATACAATAAGTACAAAAAGAGAAATGTTAACGAGGCAAGATACAGACAAGTTGTACAAAGGAAAAAGAATCAGACAATAATATCCATGTAATACAACAAGCTGTTCCAAGCCTATCTAGAAGATGAACATCAACACAATTCGCAGCCATAAGCATCTGGAATTAAATTTTAAGTAAACTTAAAACTTGATACTTCAGGTCACTTTTTAGCATCGCTTAATAAAAGGGCCCCTTAGTGGCCTAAATAAATAAACAAACAAACAAATAAATAAGTGGATAAGTGCAAAGTGATGCATGTCGGTAACAAAAATCTCATGCACGAATACAGGATGTCCGGGGAGGTACTTGGAGAGACCCCCCAGGAAAGAGACTTGGGAGTTCTGATCGACAAGTCGATGAAGCCGTCTGCACAATGCGCTGCGGCGGCAAAAAGGGCGAACAGAATGCTAGGAATGATAAAGAAGGGGATCACGAACAGATGGAGAAGGTTATCATGCCGCTGTACTGGACCATGGTGCGCCCTCACTTGGAGTACTGCAAGCAGCACTGGTCGCCGTACATGAAGAAAGACACGGTGCTACTCAAAGAGCGACTAAAATGGTTAAGGGGCTGGAGAAGCTGCCGTACAATGAGAGATTAGAGAAACTGGGCCTCTTCTCCCTTGAAAAGAGGAGACTGAGAGGGGACATGATCAAAACATTCAAGATAATGAAGGAAATGGACTTAGTAGATAAAGACAGACTGTTCACACTCTCCAAGGTAGGGAGAATGAGAGCACACAAGGAAGTTCTTCTTCACCCAGAGAGTGGTGGAGAGCTGAAACGCTCTTCTGGAGTCTGTTGTAGGGAAAACACCATCCAGGGTTTCAAGGCTAAGGTGGACAAATTTCAGCTAAACTGGGATATACACAGGCGAGGCTGGACTCATTTAGAGCACTGGTCTTTGACCTGGGGGCCGCCGTGTGAGCGGACTGCTGGGCGCAATGGACCACTGGTCTGACCCAGCAGCTGCAATTCTTATGTTCTTTTATATATATAAGCCCAGAAGGTTCTCAAAGTATAACTGAGTAAAGCAACAAAGAGTTTACAGAGAGGGTCAAAAAACCATTTTGCTTAAAATTAGAAGGTGAAGTCAATAAACAGTGTAGATGTTTGTATACTGTCTACATTGGTTTCATACTCAGAAAAAAAAACAAAAACATAAAGTATAGCTTAAAATGGATTAAATATAACATGTAATTTAAGTGCATTGCGCTGCATCATTTCTTTTAATTATAACTATTCCTGTCAGTTTCAATTTATAATGTATTTGTCTCTTCCTGTTCATTGAACATATTACTACAGTAATAAAACATACATGTGCCTAGTTGCTTATATAATTGGGGAAATTTTTTACAAGTCCATGCATTCGTGAAATTTTCAAATTAAGGTAATTTGGCAGCATGGCTGCGGACAGACTGGGAGCCCCACAGACAGTCAGGGTCTAGCGTAAATCAAAAGGAAACTTTGCTGTTGAGCAGCCAAATAAAATAGCAGTTTGGTTCTATCTCAGATTTAACAAGAAGAATCCCATTAACAATGGTTTCTCTTCTCTTCAGTAGTCTATGATGTCAGGCTTCTACAGCTTAGTGCAAGTCACTCATTCATAATTCCAGGTCTAGGTCTAAGTATGACACTCAGGTCTGAGTCTCTACAAATAAAGATATGTACTCTTTACCTTTGCAGACTTCTCTTCTAACCCCTGGATTGTAACTCTTTACCCTGGGTGCAAAACTTCAAATAGGGGCACTCCCTGATTCACGCAGCCTAGCCAGCATCATAGAAACATGATGGCAGATAAAGGCCAAAGGGCCCACCCAGTCTGGACATTCAGTTGAGGACGGGCTGGGGAAGGCTTTCATAGCTAGGAGGGTTTAGATAGGCTGGAGTGAGCTTTGAACAGGAACAGTTTAGAAAACTACTTAAGACACAGTTATTTGTAGAGGCCTTTCTCTAGCCAATAATTTTCCTCTCTGGCAGAGTTGATGAATTATTCATGATCTTTACTACGCAAGCCATGGTGTTATTTTGTAGGACATGACTTCTGAGGATTGTTTGTATGTTTATTTTTATCATGTTTTTGTTTTAAAATTATGTATGTAAATTAGTTTTAAACGGTATGTACATTCTAAAATAAATAAATAAAATAAAAATAGTAGATAGAACCTAAGCACAATACCAGGCAATATTTCTGGGTTTCTGGCCCAGAAATATCTAAGAAAAAGGACCATTTAAATCAAGGGCTCCTTTTACTAAGCTGCGATAGTGTTTATAGCACGTGCAGAATTGCCACGCATGCTAAACCTGCACTACGCGGCTAGAACTAACGCCAGCTCAATGCTGGCATTAGCGTCTAGTGCACGCGCTAAAACCGCTATCGCAGCTTAGTAAAAGGAGCCCTAAATGATTAATCTTTAGAACGTGTATGGTTGGGCAGACTGGATGGACCTTTCAGGTCTTTATCTGCTGTCATTTACTATGTTACTATGTATTATCTCTTTCTCTCTCTAAGACAGTGGTTCTCAACCTGTGGGTCGCGACCCCTTTTGGGGGTCGAACGACTCTTTCACAGGGGTCGCCTAAGACCATCGGAAAACACATATTTCTGATGGTCTTGGACAGCGTTCTTCAGCTGCCGGTCCATGGTGCGATCAATGTGGCATCTTCGGGCCAGTTCCCCAAGTGCTGCAGTGCACAAAGCCGTGGGAAAAGGCTCCTACACGCGGCCTGCGCCTGAACCAGAAGCCTTCTCTCTGACGTCGCAACGTCAGAGGGAAAGCTTCCAGATGAGGCATGGGATGCACGCGAGGAACCGCTGACCACAGCTTTGTGCAATGCAGCACTTAGGGAGTTGGCCCAAAGATGCTGCGTTGATCGCACAGTGGATCGGCCCAAAGATAACACCAGGGGGGAAGGCCAGAAGGCAAGGCACATAGAGGGAGAGATACAACAATGGTAGGGGAAATGTTTTTATTTTTTTATTTAGTGATTGATTTGCCTGTTCAGGAATAAATGCATTTGTTTCTTTTCCTCTGGGGTTGTACTGCTTGCAGAGTCTTGCATCTTAGGGTTTGTTTGTAAATATTAGTACTTTTAGTTTTTTGGTCCTGCATTTGCATGGGGTTATCTCTTTTCTGGTAGGAATAAATGTTAAAAAGCATACAGTGTGCTTTGTGTATTTTAATTTTGTGGTTAACCATTATGTGTTGTTATCTTTATGGAGATGATGCGGTATGCAAACTTAAGGTTTAGTTTAGTTTAATACAATTATATTGTGTGTATAAATGAAAAATAAATGGAAAAAATGGTGTTACAATTAGTACTATTATGGGGGCGAGGTCTGGGATGGAGATTGAGCGGAGATGGGCACGACTTAGCCCAGTGTTCTTCAACTGTCGGTCCTGGACCAGTGCCGGTCCACAAAATAATTATTTTATTTCCACCGGTCCATAGGTATCAAAAGGTTGAAGAACACTGGTCTTAGGAACGGAGACACCGCTCCTCTATCCGTCTCTAGGCGGGTCCGCCCACATGCAGATAAGCTCACATACATTTATTTGTAATTAGAAATAAATGTTTCACAATATATAATTACGTGTTTGTTTTGTGATTAATCACTATGCTTTAATTATGTTCAATTTGTAACAATGAAAATACATCCTGCATATCAGATATTTACATTCATAACAGTAGCAAATTACAATTATGAAGTAGCAACGAAAATAATTTTATGGTTGGAGGTCACCACAACATGAGGTACTGTATAAAAGGGTTACGGCATTAGGAAGGTTGAGAACCACTGCTCTAAGAGATCCCACGTGCCTATCCCACGCTCTCTGGAATTCAGACACAGTTTCCGTCTCCACTACCTCTTCTGGTAGACTGTTCTACTCACCTACCACCATTTCTATAAGAAAGTATTTACCAAGATTACTCCTGAGCCTATCACCTCTTAACTTCATCCTATGCCCTCTCATTCCAGAGCTTCCTTTCAAATGAAAGAGACTCGACTCATACACATTTATGCCATGTAGATATTTAAATGTCTCTATCATATCTCCCCTCTCCTGCCTTTTCTCCAAAGTATACATATTGAGATCTTTAAGTCTATCCCCATGTACCATATAATGACTATGCACCATTTTAGTAGCCTTCCTCTGGACCGACTCCATCCTTTTTTTTTTTTTTTTTTAAATCTTTTTGAAGGTGTGGTCTCCAGAATTGTACACAATTTTCTAAATGAGGTCTCACCAGAGTCTTATACAGAGGCATCAATACCTCCTTTCCCCTACTGGCCATACCTCTCCCTATGCACCCTAGTATTCTTCTAGCTTTCACTGTCACCTTGTCAACCTGTTTAATCACTTTAGGGTAAAATACAAAAACCTACAATTGCCAAAAACATATATCAAATGTCAAAAACAATTCAGTAATCAATATGGAGAGAGTAATAAGTCTCTCACCATATAGAAAAAAACCACTACAAGGAGGCTGATACAATGCAATATGGATATGGGACATTATTGCTGTACATCAGGAAGTGGCAAGCGTTCGCGTGGAGGAGTCGGCAATAAAGAACATGCCTATTTGGATGCCCGCCGAACGGCTTTGGACATTTATACAGACATCTTCATTAGTGCTTGGGCAGGTGAGGGTCAGGTACCGGAGATCGAAATAGAACGAGCGCATCGGCTCTGGGGCACCCTAAATCCAAATTGCCTCGTGACATTATTCTGTGCCTGGGCAGCTTTCGGATGAAGGAGGAAAGCTTCCATGCAGTGCAGAAGCAAAGGGATTATAAATGGAAAAATTTGCGGGTGGATATTTATCAGGATGTAGCAGCTGCTACCTTGCGTAAAAGGAAGGATATGCAAGAGGTGATCACTTATCTTCGCAAAGAGGCCATTAAATATAGGTGGCTTTTTCCTTTCGCAATGGCAATGACTGTAGGGAGTACGACTAGACGGGTTCGCACAATAGTGGAGGTCAAGTGGGAGTTTCAAGCATTAGGTGCTCCAAATCTCCCGGAGAGAGATCATGTTGGTGAACGAGGAAAGGAGTTAGCTGGTCCTTCTGGATGGCAGCAAAAGACAAGAGGAACTACGGTGAGAAGTGCTGGAAGCAATGAGACATTGGGACAATTGGTGTGAGAGAGTTGCTGTCATCACTGGTTATTTCTGTTGGATTAGATGCCTTTTACTGTTTGATGGCAGTGGGGTTGTTGCTTGGGAGATAGGCGGAGGGTGTGTTGAGTGAGTGTGTTTTCTTGAGTGGGTTGGAGGATGGTTGGAGGATTGATTGGGGAGTCAGTAAGAGGTGGGATTTGGAAAAATGTGTGGTGTTTGAGCATAGAATGTGTATTGATGGGAATGATGGAGATACTGATGGTGAGGATTGTTTGTGATTGGGATTCAGGTGGAGTGTATAGTATATATTAGATGCATGTCTTAGGGTGTTGGGGGAATGCATTGGGGTGGTTGGGGTGGTGGAGTTACTTCTTCTTCAGAGATCTTGAGATCTGTATGGAAGGTCTTGAATGCAGTTTTGGGTTGTGCTTAGGGGGAAGGGAGATATTAGAGGGGGGATAGGGGGATAATTTGGGTAGTGGGGGAAGGGTTGGGAATAAAGGTGTGGGAGAGAGGTGATGGTACTTTCTATCTAGCTTTGGTACTGGATGGTCAGCTGATGTTCTGGTGGGGCCTGGTCAGGGGCTGGTTACACGGGGCCTGGTCAGGGCCGGGTTACACGGGTATTGATGGTGGAATATGTGGAATGGTTAATGGAAATGGATCCTTGTTAATTTTGTAACTTGGAATGTGGGGGGGATAAATTCCCCAATTAAATGTTCAAAAATTTTACAATTACAGGGTCATAAGGTAGATGTGGCCTTTCTCCAAGAGACTCATTTGACTGACCTCAAACATTCGAAATTGAAGCAATGGTGGGTGGGGGAATGTGTAGCAGTTTCTGCACAAGGAAAACACAGGGGAGTAGCTATTTTGTTTCGCAAGGGTCTTCTGGACAATCTACAAATTTTGACTAAGGATGGAGAGGGAAGATATGTGCTCTGTCGAGGGGTGATAGCACAGCGGAATTTTGTATTTTGCTGTGTCTATGCTCCTAATGATAGTGATCCGGCATTTTATGCCAAATTGACCCGCTTGTTGTTACCCTTCGCTCAGGTCTCCCTAATTGTTGGGGGAGACTTTAATGCTGTTCATGATTCTAGTTTGGATTGTACGGGGCCAGGGGGTGCTATGCGTCGGGTAGGGGAGAAGGAGCTCCAAAAATTTAGTGAAAATCTGGAATTAATAAACCCGTGGAGGGTACTACATGGTTCTGAGAGGGATTATACCCATGTGTCTCTAGCACATGGTACGCAATCCCGCATAGACTATATTTGGGTGACGGAACCAGTATTTTGCGAGCTGGTGTGGGTGGATATAGGTCCTTATACAATTTCTGATCATGCATGGGTACAAGTGAGGTGGCAGGATGGAAGGGGTCCTCAGGGGATGTGGCGATGGGTGTTTCCATTAGCTTTGTATAGGGACTCAAACTATAGGGAACGGCTTTTGGGCACATGGAAAGATTATAAAAGGCATAATGCTCACGCAGAAGAGGATCCTGTTTTATTCTGGGAAGCGGCGAAAGCGGTATTGAGGGGAGACACTATAAATTATAGTAGTCATGTTAAAAAAGCTCGGGATAAGGAAATTTTGCATTTGGAAAGGGACATTGTAAGGGCTAGGAGGAAATATGGGCAATCTGGTGACTTAATGCATAGACAAGAGTTGATGGAATATCAAGTAACTCTTAACTCTCTTCTACATCAGCGGGCACACAAATCCCTTGCATATTATAAGTACCAGCTTTATAAACATGGGAATAAGGGGGGAAAACTATTGGCCCGATTAGTTTCATCTAGAATGGGCCCCAGAAGTAGGGTTCAAGTCCTGATAAATGAGCAAGGGAGGCGGGTTATAACTAACTCGGAGATCGGAGATATTTTTTTTCGCTATTTTAAGACTCTCTATGCCCCCCCCCCCCGTCAGAGAGGGGAGTGATGGCAGGTCCCTATTTGGATGGGAAGGCGTTGCCCTGTATCTCTGAGAGAGATAGGGAGCATCTGAATGCACCAATTACACCGGAAGAAGTGTATTGGGCAATTGGAAATAATCCTCTGATGAAGGCGCCAGGTGAGGATGGCATACACATTGAATTTTATAAACTATTAAGTGAGGAGATTATCCAACTGCTTGCTAGGATGTTTAACATCATGGTTGGTGCAGAGGCTTTATCGGAAGGTATGAACACGGCTCGAATTCTGGTGTTGTCTAAGCCGAATAAAGACCCTGAGAAGGCAGGATCATATCGTCCTATTTTTTTATTGAATACAGAGGTTAAAATGTTAGCTAAGATTATGGCAAATAGGATGGCAGCTGTACTGCCCTCCCTTATTCATGATGCTCAGGTGGGATTTGTGAAGGGACGGACAATAGCTAAAAATGTAAGAAAATTGTTGCTCTCTTTGGAACAGCGGGCAATGTACAACTTCCCTTCTGTGCTGGTTAGCTTTGATGCTGAAAAGGCGTTCGATAAAGTAAGGTGGGATTTTCTTTATGATACTTTAATTGCATATGGTTTTGATGGATTTTTTTGTATCGGCGGTGCAAGCTTTGTATGCTCTTCCACAGGCTAAATTAGTGTTGAAGGATTTTGAAATGAATGTTCCCAATTTACAGGGGGATGAGACAGGGATGTCCCTTATCTCCGTTATTATGTGTGCTTACTCTGGACCCTCTTATTCGGGATATATATGCAATGCCATCTATACGAGGGATTGACACTGGAAATACTACTTTTAAATTATCGGCCTTTGTAGATGATATTTTAGTACACCTTACGGATCCTTTGCCTTCCTTAACGGCCTTATTGGAATTGATTAAAGAATATGGTGACTATGCGGGTTTCCGCTTAAATTTAGATAAATTGGAAGTGTTGGCATACTCTATGGTGGTTAAGGCTTTATGGGAGATGGAGTTTCCATTGACTTGGGCGCAAGGGTAGTTTGTGTACTTGGGGACAACAATGACTATGTTGACTTCCCAATTATATCGCCTTAATGTGGAAAAACTTCAACAAAAAATGGAGCTCTTTCTGGATACCTGGCAGACGTTACCCCTTTCTCTGATAGGACGAATCTGCTTGGTTAAGCTGTTTATCTTTCCCAAATGGTTATATGTGTTGCAGACTTTGCCTTTGTGTTTACTAAAGAAGGATTTATGCTTCTTTTATTAAAAAAAAGTTACTCATTTCTGTTGGGGGGCCAAGAAACCTAAAATACAGCTGACACAATTGCTGGGGAATTGGAATAAAGGGGGGTTACGATTACCAGATATGCAGATCTATAATTATGCATGTCTGCTTCGCCATTTGGGAGATTGGGTGAATATGACTAGCATTTACACCCCTCTTCAGATGGAATGGGAGTTTTTTGCACCTTATGATGTGTTTGCGTTACTACATAGTGCCCGGAGGGCATTGCCTTCTTCTATTCATTCAAGTGTATTATTTAACACATTACAAGCAGCATGGTGTTGGCTTGTACAGCGTCTTGGGAGGGAAGCCGATGGTTACTGATCTCTTGCCTTTGCGAGTTAATCCGGCCTTTTTTCCGGGACGGGATTCTAGAGAGTTCCGGTTATGGGGAGAGAGAGGAATTTCAAATGTAAAACATATATTGGGGGATGAAGGGGAGCTGCTAACCCGTTCAGAATTGTTAGCTAAGGTGGGGGAGACCTGGGGAGCGCAGTTTGCATGTTTTCAAGTGGAGCACTATGTGGGATCCCTCGACAGAGCACAATTGCATTTGCATTTGGGGGCTAGACTGCGAGAGTTGTTTAATCAGGAGGAGGGGATATCTCTTTCGGTGTCTAACATTCATGCTAGCTTACAAAAATAACAACCTGACAAGGATTACCAGAACATTCGAGATAAATGGGAGAGAGAATTACAGCTTAATTTGGGACATTGGGATGTAGCTCGTACTTTAAGGGCGACACCTGGGGTATCTTCTTGTGCATGGTTAAGAGAAACATATTATAGGGTGACCTTACATGCCTATTACACTCGTACACAGTTATATTATAGTGGAGGTCTTCCTACACCACTGTGTCATTAATGTGTGATGGGGGATTACACTTTGGGACATGCTTTTTGGTTTTGTCCCATTATCCAGCATTTTTGGAAGCGAATAATATCTTATATGTCAGAGATAATTGGAATATCCTTGTACTGTTCTCCAACCTATTTTGTTTTGGATTTGCCAGAGGCTTTTGGTCATTTGCCTAGGGGTTATAAGGCGTTGTGTAGGAAGATGAGTCTATTGGCCAAAAAATGTATTCTTCAATATTGGACGATCCCTGATCTTCCAAAGTTCTGGAATTGGCGGAATCAGTCACATCAGTTGGCCATCTGGGAGGCGAGAGATGCTGGAGGGGCTAGGATGAGAAAGATGTTGTTTATACAAATGTGGGATCCATATTTGCAGGCCTTACATCCCAAGGGTCATAGTGCGATCTTAAGATGGGTGTCCTAATTGGACTTTCATTTAGTTGGTCTGAGATTGTAATGGTGTGTCCTGATGAGGTGGGGTAGAGAGTACCATTGGGAGGGGAGGGAAGGGGAGGGTTTGGGGAGGGGAGGTAGAGAATATTGAAAGGTTCTATTATATAGTCGTGTATTAATTAAGAGGGGTTTGGTGGGGAGGACATTCTCTTGGTTCATAATGAGCCAAGGGCCTGGGGGTGCATTCTCTCCCTTGCTTGCCATATGTAGTGTAGAAGGGGAAGAGTTAGTTTATTGTTATGTCATATTTGTAAATGCTTATTACATTTAAGTATTCGATGAATTATTGTTGCAATTTGCACCTTGGGGTGCCTTTGTGTTGTATTTGATGTTGTTTGCATCAATAAAAATTGTTTGAACTTAAAAGTCTGAGGAAACAGACCTCAGTACTGGGGAACTAAAATTAATGGAATTTCTATCAGTGTCCCCTCAGGCTGACAACTGATATATGGACGATACCTATAACCTGAATGAGTCCGCCCTGTACATCATAATGTCTGTTACTTTTAGTGATGTTTATAAATAAAACACTAAATAAACATGGTAATGAAATAGATTCTTTGAATTTTTAGTAATTGTTTTTCCAGTTAGATGGAAATTCATGAATATTTCCTTCTGGTAGTAGTTCAACTCGTTTCCAGAATTCAATTGGGTTAGGTGGTTGCCTAATAAAGATTTCTTGTTTTCACAATTTTAATTTTG